>NC_034609.1:31263872-31332438 GCF_900095145.1 Mus pahari
AGCTCTGGCTGTCCTGGAACTCACTTTGTAGACCAGGCTGCCCTTGAACTCAGAAATCCACCTGCCTCTGCCTCCTGAGTGCTGGGATTAAAGGCATGCGCCACCACCGCCCGGCTACTGTCTTCTTTTTTTTAAACAACACATCTTGCTAGGCAGTTGTGGCTGAGTGACTAAGAATTCCTTACTCATTTCTACTTCCAGAACCTGACACACTACTTCTTGCAGCCCAAGACCTCGGGCACATCTGAAGCCTCTATTTTAGAGAATTCAGACTGTCAGGGAGATCTGTACAGAAGTATGGGTTGCTATCAGCGGGGTAGTCATCTAATCTTTTTGTTTTTTGTTTTTTGTTTTTTTTTTGTTTTTTTTTTGTAAAGCTCACTTTATTCAGAAATATTTGCTAAAAATGACAGCATCCATGGGAAAAAAAATCCGTTATCAATTAAAATTATGGGGGATGGGAATACATCTCAGTGGTAGGATACTTGGTTAGCACGTCAAGGTCCTAAATTCAATCAGAGAGAGACATTGAGAGAGAGACAGACAGACAGAGACAGACAGAGACAGAGACAGAGAGACAGAGAGAGAGAGAGAGACAGACAGACAGACAGACAGACAGAGAGACAGACAGAGATTTCAGATAGTAGAAGAGTGGCTATTAATCTTTGAGGATAACTTGAAAGATGGAATCCTGTGATGTTTTGAGAACAATTTAGCCCCTTTCCTCCAGCATCCCATGGATTATCTCCATCCATATCCACTTGAGCATCTCTCTTCTTCAAACACTTTAAACCACCTTCGCTGGTCTCCAGCAGAGCCAACTGTCAGAGAAACTACTTAGTCATGGCCACCTGGCCCTGGACTTAGAAGAGGAAGCCTGAGTCTAAAAGGACTTTGGAGGTCCAAGGAGTCCTGGGATCATAAAGCTAAGGAACCGGATTGTAGATACAGCCAAGTTCAGATTCAGTTAAGCTCTGCAGGGCCCACCGCTTGCCTGTGTAGACATGAGACTTAACTCGCTTCCGTGAAAATGTGTTGGGAGCTCAGTGCTGGGTACGGTCAGTTCTTACAATTGTGCTGCCTGCCGTGTGGGGGCCTGGGCTGTGTTTTTATGAATCCCTAACTCCTCATTGAGATTACTTTATTTAAATGTCATCACCCAGATCTAAAACACGCTTTCAAAATAACCGTGGTGGCCATGGGATACAAAGTATTGGGAGAAGAAAAGGACTCTGTGAAACCAACTTGTGTTTGATATGTAGACATTTTTCAGTGCTCTGGGGGCCCCGGTGGTGGGACCGAGTCAGCTTTACAGCTGGGCCTGGCCATCCCAGCTGTGCGTGCCATTCAGAGGGGGACTGCCATCCACACTGGCAGGGTTGTGCCTTGGAGGCATTTGGGTCACTGACGGAGTAGGATCAGAGGAAAGGTATAAAAAGTGAGCGGAAGCGAAAGGGGTCTATAAACTAAAGTCTTATGATGCAAGGTGGGGAGGGGGAGGCTCCTGGCATTCGGCAGATGGAAGATCAGAGTCGGTTAATAAGTTTGGGGTGCTGGCGACTGAAACCAGATCACTGGTGCCTGTCAGCTGGAGAGAGGCGTCATCCCAGGTGGACTGCGACCTGGTCAGCTCCGTTCCAGCGTGTGCCCGAGTATTCATTTCTCTGCAGTCTCGTTTACTTTTTTTTCGGTCCTTTGTCAGGAGACAGTGAAGGGGTTGGCCTTTCCTCCCCCATGCTGTTCTGGGTAAAGGCAGAGACTGACGGTGCCAGCCTTAATTCCCCAAAGAAAAGGGCATCCAGATTTATGTGAATTGCCTTAGTTCTGAAACAAGAAAAGATAAAACAGGGTGCATTCACGTATTCACGGAGCAGGCGGGGTGTGCGCGCCGGCGCATTCTGCACAAATTCATTTATTGTTCCTGCTCTCTTATTTCTGCCGAGCCTCAGCTCATTTTCTCCTCAATAACATGAAAGTGGTTTCAGCACATGTAAAATTTCAAACTTAAACTAGGTATCCACACTTCAAACATGCCCCCGGTGTGTGTGTGTGTGTGTGTGTGTGTGTGTTTGTGTTCCACAAGTTGATTAAAAGATCAGCGAGGGCCCTCCAGGAACAAAAGCATCCTTGCCTCACCACCTCTCTAGCTCCTGAGATTTCTCTATCAGTAAAGCTAAGCGGCCTCTTCCAGATAGAACCGTGCCTACCATTCTGACATCTCCAGAAGGATGATGAAATCTTGGGACAAGTATCGATTTCCTCTCTTTTTGGATTTCTGTCACTAATCTTGCTTTTCTGCTGGTGGGTGCTCTAGGTTTGATCTACAAGAATGATATCTTACAGGGCAACTGTGTGTTTGGGGGAGGGGCATGGGTCCAAGATGAGGTCCTTCAGATGTTTTTAATGTCCACTCACCATCCAGGATAGTTTTTACTAAAAGAGCACGTGGTGGTGCTGTAAGCATTGAACACAGACGAAAACAAACAAGGGGCCAGACTTGGTCCATGGACAGTTCATGCGCCTTCATTCCTAGACTACCATCCCTCTGAGCATGGCTGCACACCAGCTTCCTTTGGGGTCTGTTTTTGAAGAGTAGAGTCATGGGCTATGTTCCACTTATATCCCTGCTTACAGGAACCCAAGAGCTGGACTTGGGGCAATGGCTAAATTCATGGAGTCTCAGTTTCCTAGTTTGTACAAAGGGGTTGGTAACAGAACCTACTCGGGAGCTTGCTGTAAGCCAGTAGAGTATTTAGTGGTCTGCCTGGGATATATTAGATGCTTAATAGGCCCTGGCTTTTAGTGCCACCCACACCCTGGCAAGTGGGGCATGGCTATGAATCTGTAGGACACTGTCAGCAGGTTCCTGTAGGCTATATCGGTTCCATGACATATGGCATTAGGACTCTGGAGGGTTTAGGACACTGAGTCTGTCCACTCTGAACCAGACATGTTTGCGGGCATGAACTTCTCTTATTAAACATCACTCCCGATTTCCCCCTTGAACACACCATTTCAAGGAGGTGTCTGCACCTTTGGAAGTGGTTATCCCAATCTCTTTTGAAAAATATTACTTAATCATGCCCATGGAGGCCTGTTTCTCATCAAAAGTTCCATCAGACAACAGAGGCAATGTATGGTGAATTAAGATAAGGGCGGCAGCGAACAGGCCTCTGTGCCACAGTGTCTTCAATTCTCTGTGAGTCACTGATGGTGGAGAAGATCCAAATGTGGATTTTGCAAGAAGTGAAAAGATCTGCCTCCACTCCAGTGGCGATTTCCCTGATGCTCAGCGTATGAACCACGGGCTGCAAAAGGAAAAGAAATATCTGTAATCGGAGATGTAAGTTAAACAGCATCACTGACCTACTTAGAAACAGGCTGAACCTACCCTTGAATAAAGAACAAAAATGTTTCTTCTTCTGCTCCTCCTCTTCCTCCTTCTTCACCATTCCCATCATCATCAACAACACCACCAACAACATTAGCATCATCACTATCAGCACCATCATCATCATCACCACTGACAGTTTGAAAGGATTTTGCCTATCTGCCAGGATTATTTTGTTTTTTTACAGCTAGGGTGGGGATCAGGGTGGCAGGGCCACAGTTGGGGTCTATTGAGCAGAGGCAGGGATGCCATGGACCATCTGCAGAGCAGTGACTAGCTAGCAGTCATTGTCTCCTGGACAAAGAATGACCTGCTTCTGCAGAGTTAGTCACACTCCTATTAGAGAACCTTAGCTCCTGGGGAGAGAGCTTGAAGCCCTCCACTGTAGGATAGGCTTCTGAGTCAGGTAGCAGAGAGTGACTAAATATCATCCATATCTTCTCCTGAAAGCACCACACGTCACCCTCCTCCTTCATTGCTGTGACTGTCCTCTGAGGCTCACCATGCTGAAGGCATGCGGACATGGACATCACAGAACAGACATCCTTATCTTCTCCCCTCCGAAGCATGCATGATTATTTTTCTAGGGTTGGTGCTCAAAATGGGGTAAATAAATTTCATCTTTGGAGCTTGAGTATATCTCCATTGATGTACATATAGCTTGCATGGGAAACTTCTGTTACTTTTCTTTGTCCATTTTTTTTCTCCAGTTGAGAAAAAAATACGTGCATAAGACATCTTTATACATTCAGAGACACAATACTAAGTTATGTTTATGGCAAGTGTTTTCATTTGGTCTTTAGTTTGTCTCCACATCTTGTTTAAGGTGTGTCTTATCAGGTGGAAGTTTAAGTTTTAAGTGAGGTCCAAATTATCATCTTTGTTTTAAAATTTTTATTTATGTGTATGAATGTGTGCCTGCTTGCTTGGCCGTCTCCTCTTCCTCTACTTTGTCTTCTTCCTCTTTTTCATCCTCTTCTTCCTCCTCCCTTCTGCCTCCTCTCCCTCTTCTTCCTCTTCCTCCTTTCCCTTTTCTCCCTTTTCTTCTCCTCTCTCTTCTCCTTCCTCTTCTTCTTCTTCTTCTTCTTCTTCTTCTTCTTCTTCTTCTTCTTCTTCTTCTTCTTCTTCTTCTTCTTCTTCTTCTTCCTCTTCTTCCTTCTTTCTTCTTTCTTCTTCTTTCTCCTCCTCTTCCTCCTCCTCCTCTTTCTCCTCCTCCTCCTCCTTTACTTCTTCTTCTTCTTCTTCTTCTTCTTCTTCTTCTTCTTCTTCTTCTTCTTCTTCTTCTTCTTCTTCTTCTTCTTCTTCTTCTTCTTCTCATTTTTAGGGAAAGTCATGTCATGTAATTTTCTCCCTGCCTCAGGGGTATTCCATCATGGTAGAGCATTAGTGGAGTAGTCCCCACCCACCATTGAACTGCAGACCCCTGTTGTCCTGCAGCCAGCTGCCAGCTGTCTACAAGGCTTTGTGAGTATTTCTGTGCTGACATTAGGTCGCTTGTATTTACTGTTGCTTTTAAGGAGTCTTTGTATCTGGTAAGCCTCCCCCCCCCCCATTATTTCTTCTAAGCAGCTTTGGGCTTTCCTGCCTCTTGGCTTGTGTTTGAATATTAGGAGCAGTTAATTACGAATTACTCATAAGTGCTCCTCTGGGAGCTGAGCTGTGGCTCAGTGGTGGAGGCTTCCATAGTATGATCAAGGCTCTACGTTCAATCCTCTCTGTTGAAAAGAAAAACCAGGAAACTATTGAGTTTGTTATTTTGAGGTCAATTTCCATCTCAAAACCAAATCTCACTACTCCTGAATAGAGTATAGGTCTCTGCATTTGAGTTTTTAAAATTAATTCTAACATTGTTTGATTTTAAAATTGGCTGATTTTTTTTTTTTTTTTTTTTTTTTTTTTTTGAGACAGCATTACGTTGTCCAGGCGGGCTCGGAAATCACTGTGTAGCTGAGGGTGACCCCAAACATGAGTTCCCATGCTTTTGTCCTCCGGATTGCTGGTGACAGTTTTGGAGTACCATGCCCGGTGTTTATCAACTCGGTCCTCCAAATTTGGGATTTGATGCTTCTCAGGAGGCGACACCCGCTGAGTGTGTGCCACCTGTCTGCTGAGCCTACCAAACTTTCCCTTGGGCTTGTTCTGCTTCCATGGTCATGGCCCAGGTACTGTGTGTGGATATGGGGTCTTCCTTTGCTTCTGGCCAGCCTACTACCGAGGGCCTCAGGGGACAAGCCCAGTTGCTATATAGGGAGCAGAATGGAGCATCCAGAGGCTAGTAGCGGGTCTGAGGAGGAAGAGGCAGACATCGTGAGTAAAGAGTCCCTCCCTGGGCCAGTTGCTCTCTGCTGTCAATCAATGTCCTGTGTATCTGTCTGGGTTGGTCTCCTGGCAACTCTGCTTGGGTTCAAATCCTACCCCAGCCATTCACTCCTGGAAAAGCCACCAACTCGTCCATTCATTCCTCAGTTCCTTCTTGTGATAAGTGGAGAAGTTTACCAAGTTGGGACGAATCATAGGTCTCATCAGGGAAGTGTCCCGAGAGGGTCAGCTGTCATGAAGGGCTTCCCCACTCACTGTCACTGCTGAGGTTACTGTCACCTTCCACCGCACAGAATCCATATTCTCCTATCTGCTTTCGCATGGCATACAAACTCTGCCTCCCCTGTGGGAATTCAACATCTCCATCAGCAGATTTCCAGTTCTCCACAGACTACAGCCAAGAGAGCCAATCATGGCCCAACCTTTGTTTTCCATGCATGTAACGAAATCTTATGAACACCAGGGTAACCAGCATCCCATAGGTGATGATTTGAGGGACGGTCCTTGTAAAAATTAGGATTTATAGACAGTACAGAGAAATATCCCAATCAATTATTATTTTGTTGTTGTTTTGTTTGTGCACATGAGTGGGTGCTTGAAGAAGAAGGAGAGGAGGAGGAGGAAGAGGAAGAGGAGGAGGAGGAAGAAAAGGAGGAAGAAGAGGAAGAGGAAAAAGGAGGAGGAAGAGGAGAAAGAAGAGGAGGAGGAAGAGGAGGAGGAGGAGGAGGAGGAGGAGGAGGAGGAACATTAGTAGCAAATTAAGTCTTCACTAACACCCTCCACTTAAAACAAAACTATGTTATGATTGTGACTGGGTGTGCATGTGCTGCAACTTGCTTGTGGAGGTCAGAGGACAGCTTTTGGGAGTTAGTTCTCTCTTCCCTCCATGGGTACTGGGGGTCAAACTCAAGTCTTTAGGCTCCTGTGCAGGAGCCTGCTGAAGCTGTTTTGCTGGCTCCACCTCGAGAGGCAGGTTCTCCCCACTGAGCAGAGATCCCACCATGTGGACTGGCCTGCATGGCCAGAGAGTTCCGGGGACCAGCACTCCTCGATGCATCCTGAGGTTTCAGAGTTGCGGAGTTGTGCCAGGCTTTTAAATGTGTTTATTTCTCATCTTATGTGTGTTGGTGTTTTGCCTGCGTGTATGTCCGTGGGAGGGTGTCAGATCTTGGAGTTACAGACACTTGTGTGCTGCCATGTGGCTGCTGGGAATTGAACCCAGGTCCTCTGGATGAACAGCCAGTGCTCTTAACCACTGAGCCGTCTCCCCAGGTGTGTCAGGCTTTTACATGGCCACCAAGTGGGATCCTGGGGGCTCCTCCTCCTCCTCTTCCTCTTCCTCCCCCCTCCTCCTCCTTCTTTTTACTAGCCTTCTTTCTTTCCAAAACAACCTATACAAAGGTTCGATTGCTCAACTGTGAATCAAGAAGGATGTGTCTGTGCCAAGACACAACAAAGAGGAGGGGCCCAGGTTTGGGCTTCTGATAGCTTCAGAGTCAGGTGGCCACCGACATGGTGGCCTGTTTCAGGAAAGAGCCTGGAAGCAACTCTCTGGGCAGGGTCCCCCCGTCAGGCTCACTGGTTTTTCCAAAGAGTCCCTACTTCCTCAATTCCACCTACTCAGGCAAGTTTTTTGTTTTTTGTTTTTTTTTTTTTAAATCAGAGAAAGCAAAGACTCAGGCCTTCACAATTGGCTGATATGATATCACTAGTTCATACGTGTTAAAATACAACTCCTAATTTGCATTGTGCAAACTCTCTGGATTTTAAAACTAGTTTAGTCTTGATTACCTGGATTGCGTTGTTTCAACACACACCTGCTAAATAAGATGTCTTCGTTAACACGAATTAAGAACGCTGTGTTCCTTTACAGCTTTGTGAATGAAGTTTTAGAAATGTGTTAGCATGTTTTTTTTTTTTTCTAAAATAAGCTTCTTAAAAATATACAAATTCTTAGACCTGATACTAAAGAAAAATCTCTAGGCTTATGTGTGAAAAATATTTCTCTCTCTCTGTCTTTCTCTGTCTCTGTCTCTCTCTGTCTCTCTCTCTGTGTGCATGTGTGTGTGTGTGTGTGTGCATGACAGAGAGAGAGAGAGAGAGAGAGAGAGAGAGAGAGAGAGAGAGAGAGAGAGAGAGAGATGGGCTTTAATCATCATTTTACTTAGAAACATTAAAATATCACAGGAAACTTATTTTTCATTGTAAGGAAAGGAACTGGAAACACTAGCAGTATGTAAATATTGTTTCCTGGTAAATTATAATCACATTACTCTTGGATTACATGTTAGACCATGCTGATGCCAAAAGACCCCTTCCCAGTGATGTCATTGCTTGGGAGTCAGAGATGGGCAAGGTCTAGCCCATGCAGTGACCAGGGTAGGACTGGCTTCCTTTGCAATCAGGCATTTGGTTTTGTTGTTGTTTGTTTGTTTGCTTCCGGACACTCTCATTTCTTCTAGTTGAACTCTTAGGCAAGATTCCTTAGACACAGACACTTCATGAATATCAGGACCATGTTTCTCTGCCTACTGTTAATCTTACAGGAAGAACCAAGGTAGACTTGAGGTTTGTGGGAGAGAAGTACCAGTTTCATCAGCGTATGGAAACAATAAGAATCAAGTGGCCACGCTTCGTAAATCAGGCTCATTTTATCTTATGTTCTTTTGTTCGGTTTTGATTTTACACTTCTACGGTGAACACACTTGGTTTGTTGTATGTACGGGGGAGACAGGATGCTGCTGCGGTTCCAGAATGTCCACTAGTGGGCGCTGCAGTGCTACCAACCTTGTATGTATGAGTCTATATTTTTAATCCGAGCACAGTATTTAAAAAAAAAAAAAAATCACAGAGTAAATGGTGAGTTTTCATCCCTTCATAGCAGCTCTCCTGTCAAGAAAGACACCAAAAATATAGCTGGAAGATGTTATCTGCTGAAATTATTTACTAAAATTTTAGAACAGAATGGCAGGGTGGGGGATCGGTCCCGTTTCTGCCAACATTCATTTATATTTGCAAATTGTCACGTTTATTCTTGTTTGATAGGCATGGACTCTGAGTTCACATTATGCAGAAAAAAAAGGTACTTAATGGCCTTGTCCAAAATTAACACTACTTATTAGGCAAACACCCTGCCTTTTTTTTTTTTTTTTCTATCAAAGAAAGGCCGTTCATGTGTTCGGTCTATATGATTTTGAGTAGGAAGCAGTACGCGGTTGGGGTTAAGATGTCTGTTTGATATTTAGAGGCGAATTTGATGCTTTAATAAGGGAATCCTCTGTCTCCCTCATCCATCATCCCGCATCTTCATCCATCCAAACACCACTGTAAAGTTGTCAGAGCCTTTTCCATATTCAGTACTTGTATAAATAATGGCTGCTGTGATTTGAGGGAAAAAAAAAAGGCGGTGTGCATTTCCCAGTGATGTTATATATCTGATCACAGCCCTGGCGACACCTCAGAGGTTTTGTTTAAGCTTGCTGCAGCCTCGTGCATATCATTTAAGTCCTAGAGTCAAAGACCGTTCGTATGTTGACCATTATTGTGTTTAGTACTTGCTGAAATGAAATCAGCTTTGTAATGGTGGTGGTGATGGTGTGTGTGTGTGTGTGTGTGTGTGCACACGAGCGCATGTATGTGTGTGTATGTGTATATGTTTATGTGTGCATGTGTGCATATGCGTATATGTTGTATATGTGTGTGTGTGCATGTGTGTGTGCACGTGTGCATACGTGTGTGTCGTACAGCAGGGATAGAACACAGCCTCTGCCCAATCGCTTCATTTTTTTTTTTTTTTTTATCATTGCCCATCACTTTTCCTTCTCTCTCCTCTGCTGTCTTAGGGATTACGCAGGTTCAGTGCAATATTCTGAAATTAATCAAAGCAAGCAAAACCCCATGCCTTATTATCCGCGGTGGGGGAGAGAGAGGCTTCCAGGACCCACAGAGCTTTGTGATGCCGTCCGGTTGTATAACTAGAATTTTATACATTATCTTATATATAAAAAAAGAGGCTCTGGTTTTCACACAATGAAACCTTTCATGTTAAGTTGTCCAGGCAGTGGATGGCTCCGTGTGTCAGTGACAAAAGGCTTGGAATTTAACTGATGCATTGTACACTTTTCCTTATTTAAATGAGGAACTCATGAGGGGGTGTGTGTATGTGACAATATCCAATATCCATTTTTTTCTTTTCTTTTTTTCTTCTTCTTCTTTTTATTTTTAAGCTTAGCAGACCAACTCTAAGTCCCTAATGCAGTAATGCGGTACGGGTCACGGCAGCTTTGAATAAAAAAAAAAAAAAACGAGCCAAGAGCAAACTTCCAGTGTGCTTATCCAGTCTGGACCTTGCGTCCCGTCTCATCTTTTGATAATCAGGCTCTCCAAATTATTTGTTTCCACTAAATTAGTGGCCATTGTACAGATTGCAGACACTTAGTCTGATTGAAAGTGATCAAAGGAGATTATGCACTGGGCTGGCTGAGCGAAGGTTCTGATTTGACCCACTGCCTGGAGAGAAAGTATCTAATCTTATAAACCCCATTCACTTCTGCTGTGCTCTGTGACACTGCCCGGAACCCATTAGACCCCTTTGTCTTAGTTCAGAGGAAGATGAAGGTGGGTTGGTTTGAGGCGGCACATGAGACAAATGGATGGAGACCCCGGGTGGTATTCTTTTCCTGGGGTCTTGAACTCTGTGTGTGTCAGGGTTGGGGGGGGGGGCTCTGCCTCCCATCCTGATGGTAAATTCCCACCATCTTGAAGGAAGAATCTGCTTCATTATTTATCAAGTGTGTTCTCGGTGTCAGAGACGGTTACAGATCTTACGTTTCAAATCTAACCGTATTTATGTGTGTTTATGTAGCTTGGCCTACGAAACAGAAACATAGCCGGCTGGGTTTTCGGGTGTGGAATCGAGGAGAAGGAGGTGGGGTGGGGTGCGATGATGGGGAGATGACTGGCACCGCCCACTAGAACACCTGCCGTACGTAGCATGTCCTCCTGTCTCATCTGGAAAAGTGATTCAGATGCTCTCTCTCTCTCTCTCTCTCTCTCTCTCTCTCTCTCTCTCTCTCTCTCTCTCGTTGATTTCTGTTTTGTTTCACAGAGAAAGAACTCCAGAGATGGAAAGAAAATAAAGCATCGTTATCTGGCAGCTGTTGGTAGGAGGTGAAGTGCACTCAGCCTTGGAGGAAAGGAAAACGGAACTGCTACTGCTTGACCAGACGTAGTTGATGGCTTACATCCGGAGGGAGTGAAATGGGTACATCCAAACACCATCCACTATTCCACGCTCATCCAGCTTTGTCCCCAACAGCTGAAGCCCAGAATCCACCTGCCTGTCCATCATGGATGCTGGGATGATACACAGTGGAATATTATATACCCCTGAAAAAGAAGGAATTCATGTAATCCGAGAAAGCATAGTTGAATCTGGAGCATATTCAGCCATGGGAAATCAGTCAGGCACAGAAAGCTAAATAACATGTGATCTTATTCCTATGTAAAATCTAGAAGGAGGAGGAGAAAGAAAGGAAGAAGGAAATTCTTAAACTAGGACAGTGTTTGCAGGGTATTGGGGAGGTATTGGCCAAAGCAAGATTTCAATTAGATAGAAAAATGAGTTTGGACCTACTGTTCAAGAAGGGAATCATAGTTCATAATAAAAGTGATATATTTTGAAACCTGCTGAGAGGTTTTTATGTTCCCACCCTAAAACTAACTGTATGAGACAATGTGTGTTAATGATCTCGATTAGGCCACTCTACAACGAATACAAATTTCAAAACAGCACTAAATAGAACCCGTTTTTATTCATCAATTAAACAAATGTTCTGGAAACAGCTCCTTCCCTTTGGAGTTTCGGGCTGATTCCGTGTGAGGGTGTTTGGCTCTGTGCTTCAGTTGGCTGGAGTCCATCGCTGTAATCTGTCCCCTCAAAGTTGTCACCTTTTAAAGTTTGAAATCAGATTGGCTAGGATGAGGTAGGGATGAGGGAAGGAGATCAAAGGATTACACGAGGTGGAGTCAGGCTGAGAGGGGTCACCGAGGGTTAGGGACCTGTGTGGCAAGAATGTTCTCTCTCTCTCTCTCTCTCTCTCTCTCTCTCTCTCTGGCTTGAGCCAAGCTACTTGGCAGGAGATGGCCACAGGACCAGGGTGCTGCATGCACATGCGTCAGGATCCACAGGTCATTCCCTATCCTCTTTCATGTTAGGGTTTCCTGGCCCTCATCACCAGTGAAAGAAAGTGGCCCACTAGTGGTATGTACTGTACCTGGTTCTCAAGTGAGCTGGACCAACCTTACATTTTAACATTGTCATTG
Source organism: Mus pahari (assembly GCF_900095145.1). Classification (NCBI taxonomy): domain Eukaryota; kingdom Metazoa; phylum Chordata; class Mammalia; order Rodentia; family Muridae; genus Mus; species Mus pahari. The sequence continues at coordinate 31,275,907 of NC_034609.1, forward strand.
GGATAATTGGCAGAGGGCTCCCATGCTCCCCTCTTACACATAGTTTAGATGTCAAGAGAACGGCCACTGGGACTCCCTCTGGCTTTGTTTCCTTTAATCTCTGACCCGTCTGTCTAGATTCGATTCAAACCAGGAGAGGCTCCACACTGTGAGTGTGGGAACCCACTCAGACCCTTTCATGGCCCCGGGTAGGTAGAGGTGCCAAGTGAATGTTCCTCAAGAATCTGGTGAGGGTCTTGCTCGAGGGTCTCCAGAACATTCGGTTGCATGAACCCCTCATCTGTCTCTTTCGTTCTGGTCCCCTTAGAGGGCAGGGATGACACATAAGGTAGAAAGGAAGGAGAGAGCGAAACCCCCTGGAGTCAGACTGTGGCCCTTCTCTGGTCCCCTCTCTTTGCCTTTTGTCTTACAGAGGGAACTACTGGTTTGTAAGTTGCTGTGCAGATGGTTGGGCGCGGGGCTGGCCCTCCAGCTGGGCTGACTTAACCCCAGAGTGTTTGTGTTTGCTTTTGACAGCCAAGACAGAGAGGAGGGGAAGCTGGTTCCAGCAGGATGAGCCTCCCCTCCTTTCCTCCAACAGCAGCTGGTGGACCGTCTAGGCTATTCTCCTGCCACGCACAGAGTGATGTTTGGATGGGGGAACAGATGTATTCTCTAGCAAGGAATCCCAGCTCTTCATCCGGAGCATGCGCAGTCACTGCCTACCCCAGGGCACAGGACTCCCCAGCGCAGTGCTCACTGTAGCTGCCTCTCTTCAGGGGGCAGATATCAAGACAAGACGTGAACAAGTAGCAGGGGGGGTAGTTTATGCCCATTTTCTAGATGAATAGAGGTAAGGGAACCAGTGTTCCTAGACTTAAATATACTGTTCAAAAGTCACAGGTCAAATCAATTGTCTAAATGGGAATCATCTGGGCACATGCCTTTCTTTTGTGAGTGTGTATGTGTTTGTGCTCCTGTGCGCGCTCTGGTATGTGTGACTCAGAGGCTGGTATTGGTTCCCAATTTCTTCCCATCAATCTCTTCCTGAACCCGGAGCTTACCCATTGGGCGGGGCTTACCCATTGGGCAACGCTTACTCATTGGGTGACACTGACTGACTGGCATGCCCCAGGGATCTTCCTGTTTCTGCCTTGGCGGCACCAGGATTACAACACTGCATTTTTCGATTACAACACTGCATTTTTCCACGGAAGCTGAGGATCCAACTCAGGTCCCTACCTGTATGTAGCCAGTATTTTACTGACTGAGCCATCGTCCCCCATCCTGCCTATTCCGGCCTTAGGAATGGATATTTCTTTTTTGTTTGTTTGTTTTTGTTTTTTCTTTTCTTTTCTTTTCTTTTTTTTTGAGACAGGGTTTCTCTGTGTAGCTCTGGCTGTCCTGGAACTCACTTTGTAGACCAGGCTGGCCTCGAACTCAGAAATCCACCTGCCTCTGCCTCTCAAGTGCTGGGATTAAAGGCGTGCGCCACCACCGCCCCGCGGGAATGGATATTTCTAACGTGCTCCATAGTGATATTGCAGTACTGGTGATCTGTGACCCATTCTTGGAGGTTTGTTTGTTTTCAATGCAGAACATCTAAGTACATAGGGAATGTGTGAAACACATACTAGAACATGCTTCTTGCATTATGGCCCAGCACACAAGCCAAGATACCGGATTGATAACAAAATGCTTATATGGGTAGGGAACACGTACTGGTGGTTTAGACGCCACGGCAGAACGTAAATTAGACGGGCAGCTTTGCTGTTCAGCAGAATCAGCTAGTTAGGCTTGCTCATAGCTGTTACTAGTCTTTCTCGGATAGTAAAAACTGGAGACCTTCTCTAGATTTCAGTAGTGTTTATCACAGAAAGGGTTTCCCAGCTTATTCTCATTTTATCTCACTAAAGCCCACACACGCGTGGGCGTAGGTGAGTGCATGTGTGTGTACACGAGTGTGTGAGTGTGTGTATATATGCACCCATGCGTGTGCGTATTGCCGGTCCAGTGTTACTGTTTCTAACTATACTTCCTGTTGTTATCTGAGGGGAGCTGCCCCCCCCCAGCCTCATCCACGTGCTGCTGCTCACAAAACTCTCACCAACCTACAGCGACTCACACACATCTGTGTGGAACAAAGCTGCTGCCCTCAGCTGCAGGAGTTTATGTCCTTCTCTCCTCCAGATGATTACGCCAAAGTATGTAATAGTCGTCTAATGGGGAGCAGGTGGAGGAAGAAACGCGGTCATTGTGAACAAAGGGAACAGATGTAAATTGCAGCATGAAGGATTTAGGTTAGACATCCACATAAGAGGACAATTCTCTCCTGCCGGTAAGAGGGGTAAAACACTGGGGCACAGGATCAAAGCTGAACTGTGGCACGTTTGGGGGGGCACTTGAGAGAAAAGGGCAGGTGGTTTATTTACTTACATGTCTTCAGTATGGGCTCCTCTCTGCGGGAGGAGACTCTATTCTGAAGGGTTTGTGGCTTTTCCAGTTCTGTGTCACCTGAGATGAATTCTGAACACCACTGATGAGGAGCCATGTCAGACGAGAGAGAGAGAGAGAGAGAGAGAGAGAGAGAGAGAGAGAGAGAGAGAGAGAGAGAGAGAGACTGACTGTTTCACATCAGTCTCAGAGACACTAAAATGCTAATTTTGGCATGAGGAACACATGTGTATTAGACTTTCACTTGCATGGCTGGTGACAGAAATGATCACATACATGCATATGCATGGTGCTATGTGCTCAAGTGTGCACATGCGTGTGCGTGCATGTGTGATAGAAATTCTCATTGGTCAGGGGTTCAAATCTTAGGCTGTGCTGTCTGGCCAGTGAACTCTACGGATCTGTCTTTGTCTACCTCACTAATACTGGAGTTGCAAGCAGGCAACCATACCTGGATTTTTAAATATAGGTGCTGAGAATCAAACTCGAGTCGTTGTGCTTGTAGGGCAAGCACGTCCCTGACTGAGCCATCTCCTCAGCTGGTAGAAACTGTCATCATCGAAGGTTTGAAACACCCAATAGGTCATCAGCAATAATCGAGGATCTTACATTCTTTCTCCTGAGTTTTGAATCTTCCACCTTGTTGGCATCTGCAATTGGAATGGGGTCTAGAGAGCCAACTGGTGCCAACTCTCCTCACTAGGAATGAGTCAGATAGTGGATGCCCACACACACGGATCTAAAATGGCCACACGTCTGTCCTTTGAGCCCAATAACATTTGGAATCTTCTTTCTCCAGAGAGAATGACCGTGTCTAAAAGGAATGGAGAGGAAACTTCATCAGCTTTTCAGACGGCCCTGAAGTAAACTGTGGCACGTCTTCTAAGTGATTAAAGGCAACTTGTTATAGACAGCGTCAGAAGATGGTGTACACACACACACACACACACACACACACACACACACACGCATGCGCATGCTCATGCACACGCACACACGCACACACACACGCACGCACATGCACACACACACAATACATAAAACACACATATACACAACACACACATACATGAACACAGATACACACACATGTGCATTCACACACAGAGATGAGAAACGGGCATTTGAGTTTTTAGTGAATATTTTCAGTGTCTATTTAGGTGGGGTCAGGGACAGTGTGTGCATGTGATATTCACAGCTGGCCAATGGGAGCCAGAGGCATCCTCCAAGCTTAGGGAAGTCAGGGTACCCTCAGACCTGTGAGACCGGCTTTGAATACTAGAAGGGAGGAGGAAGCAGATGCAGGACCCAGTAGCTGGCTGTTAGGCATGGGGTGTGTCATCCCGGGCTCCATTTGTTTTCTGTTGGTATTTACACCCCTGTCCTAGAGTCAGCTTCTTCTCCTGGGTTGCATCAGACAGACAGACAGACAGACAGACAGCAGCATGTGAGAAACTACATTCTGTGGTGATGGTGCTTTTGAGTTTTAAATCCAAGGTGGTAAAGTGATAATTTCTTAGTCCACAAAGTCCCTGGCAGTTTTCATTACATTTAAAAATTTTGCTAATCCAAAGTATCCCAGGGCTGGAATACTTGTCTAGCATGCCCAAGGCTTGCTTTCTCTTTCTTTCTTTCTTTCTTTCTTTCTTTCTTTCTTTCTTTCTTTCTTTCTTTCTTTCTTTCTTTCTTTCTTTCTTTCTTTCTTTCTCACTCCCCCCTCACATATACACAAAACACACACATACAAGCACACATACATGAACGCAGATTCAGCCCACCCTCTCTTCCCCCCTCTCTCTCTTTCTTTCTTATCTTCTGGACTTGGAGGGATGGCTCAGTTGGCAAAGTATTTTCCCCACACATACAAGGCCCTGAGTGCAGTCGCTAAGAACTAAGAACTTACGTTAGAAAAAGCCAGGCACTGTGGAGTGTGCTTGCAACGCTGGTGAGATCTCAAGCTAGCCACCCTTGCCTGTACAGTGCACCTCAGTTCACAGAGAGACCCTGCCTCAATAAACAAACTGGAAAGCACCCAAGGTTGACCTCTGGCTTTTCCACACATGGGCATGCCCTATAAGACTCAACACATGTAGCAAGTGTTATTGTAACCATTTCATAAAAGACATTTGAATACCACAGGCATGGAGAGTCACCGAGCTTAAGGCTCGAGATTGCTTGTGTGTCTAATCTAACTCTGTGACCCTTTGTGTGCCCTGCCTGACCAATTATTTGGGAACTTCTACAGAAAACTAGCTGTTTGCCCCAAAGTTGTCTTCTTGTAGAGATGTAAAGGGACTTGAGTCAGACGGTTGGTATCTTTCACTGATGAGACTAGGATTCTACCCAAAACCCAGAAACTTTGGAATAACTTTACAGAAGCACGCCGCCTCATTTTGATTAAGCCGTGCTTGGAGACATTCCTAGCACCTCATCATGCCCCGGAATGACCTCACCATCCCCCAGAATGACCTATTAGTCACTGATGGCTGTCTAAAACACCAACTACTAGGGAGCTCACTCTGTTGAGACAGACGGGCACGGAACAGGCTCTCTAACCTGGGTTCTGTTTTCTGTTGTAACACACATGAGATGGCGTAGCAGTTTCACTGAAGAAACTTGCGCATGAAGATGCTAGAAGTGAGAGACCTTATGGCTGCCTAGTGTCTCCTTGTTATAACTCTTAGCTCCTCCAGCTACTGGGGAAAGTGTAAAGCTTTCTGAACAAATAAACCATGGCTCAGTAGAAATGGAATGAGCAGCTGTAGTTGAGGCCTGAAAGCTGGTTCAGAGTTCCATGTCTGGTCCAAGCACTCCATGTTTGGTACCAGGTTTAGATGGAATGGTTCCTGGGACACTGGGGATGAGGTAAGTGTCCCAGGACCATGCTCCATTTTAACGTGACAACTATTTGGAACAATTGATTTTCATAAGGAAGTCTGGACAGGACTGGGGAGTCATCACTCAGAAAGACCCAAGAGGAAGAAGTTGGAGGTTGCTTTGGTTTATAGAGGACGGAGGGGCCGGGCAGATTCCAGGGAAGGATTCAAGTTGAAATGCAGATGTCTAAGAAACAGCTTAACAGGACCCAGAAGTAGAAAATTGAAGAAGATGATGGAGTTGAAAGGTACAACAGTATTTCAGATAAACCTATGGATTCTTTCCAGTGTTGTGCTCACCACAGCAGGGGTCCAGCCTGCAGCTTGGAGTCTAATGTGTTCCCCAGCTGCCAGGAGATGCCAGATGTGTATATGGCTCATTATAGGCAGTGCTGACGAGGGTCTGCCCATGCTCACTATCCTACAGTGGCAACCAGCAGGAGGCTTGGGCCTCATGAGGGACATCGTCTGGTTTCAAACTGAGTGGGGCCTTTCTGTTGGGAGCTGGGGCAATTTTGGCCAAGTCAAACAAAAGCAAAGCAAAGAAAGACACAGCTTCCATGAGGAGTATCGGGGAGAGTCTGCTCCGGATTAGGCTGCACTTTCTTTGATAATAAAATAAAATGAAAACGACAGCTAACCAACACATTGGAATCAGACAGAACAAACAAACAGAAGGAAAAGAACCCTAGAAAAGGCACAAGAAAGAGAAACCTGCTCATTCCCACACTCAGGAATCCCATAAAAACACACCAAGCTGAAAACCATATTATACACGCAGAGGACCCGATGGGGATCCATGCAGGCCCATGTAGGAATTGTGCATGCTTAGGCGGGAAATTCTTTTGTCTTGCATGATGCAACTCTTAAAGTGGGCACTCCTCTCCGGCTTAAAGGAAAATTAAGAAGGCGACCATCCCTAGAGTGGGCCCACTAGGAACAAACCGTCTAGCTAAAGATCCACACGCTCCTTGAGTATTTCTGTCCATTTTTCTTTGTCTTTACTATTATTATTTTGGGCTGTTACACAAAAGCATCTAAATACTTGGGTTGTTTTTTTGTTTTTTTTTTTTTCATCCCGTTTCTTTCCTCCACTTGGGTTAATACAGATATTAAGTCTAATAGTATCTACTTAGCATAAACAAGAAGATAAAAAATGATTTCTCTGATTGAAATGTTTGTTATTTAGCATTAAGCATCTTCCGACTCCCTTGCGTTTTCCATTTTAATCCACTCGGCGCTTGGTTGGGGGATTGCTAGATTAGTTTTAATCCCCTGTCTAATAGCAGAGTACTGGTGAGATTTATTACACAGGCAGGGCCTGGTTCTTGGATTTAAGAGGGCTCACGTGAACTCTTCATGCATATTCAATTTGGGCAACCACTGGTTGTGTAGGGAAGGTTGGGGGGACCCCCTTCATCTCCGAGCGCTTCTCCTCGGGCACACCGAGTGCAGACAGCATTTATTGCATTAATCGAAAGAAAATTGATTCCAAGTGTTTCTCTCTTTGGGGGTCAGATTAATGTTCTTCGAATCGGCTCCCCCCATGCTCAGAATGTACTCTGCCGTCATTTCAGAGTGTTCTAGATGTTTTCTTTATTTCTTAGGAGGCCAGCTTGAAGAGAAAGATAAATACTTCACTGTATAATGGGTTCTTTCCAAGGAAAATGAAAAAAAAAAAAAAAAGTTGAACAGCACCCAGCCAGGGGAATAAATATTTTCAGACACCGCAGGGAAGCAAGAGAAAGAGAGGTCTCTGTTTCTAGGGAACCTAATGGCTGTCATTTACCCTCCAAAGTGATTTTTACAAACAGCGTCTGTTAGTTTGGATACCGTAGGTGCACCGATATTAGTTCAGTATTTTTTGTGTGTCGTGGGATGTGAGGCATGTTGGTACAGAGGCCTGTTGGGCAGGAATTCAGATGTTCATGGTACTGTGAGAACCACTGAGCTTAAAACCCACTGAGTTTACCTGGGACCCAGCAAGCCCCGCCTCTCCTGCCTTTCCTTGACTGACTTGAGAGGGGGCTACTAAATAGTTCAGCAGACTCACATCAAAATTTAAAATCTGTGGCTGGGCAGTGGTGGCCCATGGCTTTCATCCCAGCACCCGGGAGGCAGAGGCAGGTAGATCTCTGAGTACCAGGCCAGGCTGGTCTACACAGAGAGAGATCCAGGATAGGCAGGGCTACACAGAGTAACCCTGTCTCAAAAAAAAAAAACAAAAAACAAAAAAAACAAAAAACCAAAAAAAAACAAAACAAAAACCCAAAACCAGCCAACCAGCCAACCAAAACAAACAAACCAAAACCAAACCAACTAACAAACCAACCAAAACCCAAAAAACTTTGTAACACAAATTTTCCTTTTGATGTACAAACCCAAAAGAACCCTTCCTCTTTCCTTCCCCTCCCCACTTCTCTCTTTCTCACCTCCCATCCTTCTTTCTTCTCGTTGCTATCAGACAGAGTCATACTATACAGCCGAGTCTGGCTTGGAGCTCATTGTATAGTCCAGGCTGATTCCAAACTTGGAGCAATCCTCCTGCCTCTGCTTCCCAGGTGATAAGATTATAGGCATTTATCAACACACCTGGAAGAACATTCTTTCTTTATTTTTTTTTTTGAAGGATATTTTTCTTCAGTCTTCCAATTTTGAGTTGGCTTCCAGATTTATATTTCATTCATTACATATGGTACCAGTTATGACTATAGATAACACAATGTTAATATAATTGATTTTCTTTTAAGGAAAAAGACATGCTCTTTTTATGTATGCAGTGACTTAAAAGGCACTCACCATAGCTACTGATATATATATATATATATATATATATATATATATATATATATATATATGTTATCAATATCAGCAAATGGACTCTGGTTTTACCAACTTGGAGCTCCGTTTCAGAGTTTTGATCCCCCTGAGCAGCAGATATGAGTGAGCGGTTGGATCTGATACCCACAGAGGTAGCCTTTGGCCCCAGGATCTTGTAATCAAGGTAATAGGAGACCCAGCACTACAAACCGTGAGGCTTCTGTTCTGGCAGCTCCATTCACCTAACTGCGGGAGCATTTCCTTCATACTGAACAAGCCGAGAGTGTAGTGGTTGTCTTTTCATGTGCATCCTGTAACTGCTCATGTTTAAGGTCCGTGAGGATGGGGACAAGCCCATGGCTGCTGCCTCGGACAGGCAGGTCTGTCAGTGTCACAGCCAACAGAAGGACAGATGATTCAATGGGAGCATCTATACAGATGTCTGCGTTTCTTCAGGAGAAGTTGTCAGACGACTTCTTGAATTATACTGGCCCTCCTTATCCAACTGGGGACAACTTCCAAGACTGGCAGTGGGGCTCAAAACTGCAAATAGTACCAAACCTGTGTAGAGTTCTTTTCCATATATATATCATATATATTATGTAGCATATAAATTATATACATATTATATAAATTACATAAAATAGATTACATAAAACATAAAACATAAATTATATAATATATGCTATAGAAATTATATAAAACATATTATATAAAATATAAATATATAATATATAAGTGATAAATATATGTAATGATATATTCTTTTTTATTGAATATTTTGTTTATTTACATTTCAAATGTTATTCTGTTTCACAATTCTCCCCCCGAAACCTCCAGTCCCACCCCCCCTCCTCCTGTTTCTATGAGGGTGTGCCCCCACCCACCCACCCACCCACTTCTGCCTCCCCACCCTTGCATTCCCCTGCACTGGGGCATTGAGCCTTCATGGGACCAAGGGCCTCTTCTCCCACTGATGCCCGACAAAGCCATCCTCTGTTACGTATGCAGCTGGAGCCATGGGTCCCTTCATGTGTACTCTTTGGTTGGTGGTTTAGACCCTGGGAGCTCTGGTTGACTGATATTGTTGTTCTTCCTAGGGGGTTGCAAACCTCTTCAGCTCCTTCAGTCCTTCCTCTAACTCCTCCATATATCCTAATATATTTCCATATATTAATATAATAGTCATGTCTGTAAAGATGTGAAAAAGTTTAGTATACATAGGTACTACAGGAGACTAACATTCTGGAATTTTCCCTTTCATGGTCTCATGCTGTGGTTACCCATGACGGTTGCAAGTGTAGAAAGACAAATGGGCAAAGGCGCTTGGGATGACTGTGCGCTGCGCACTAAGTCTATATGATCTTTTCCACATTAGCAGGTCTAATCCATGGTCATGTGGACTATATGAAAGTCAAAGGGACATGTTTGAATCCAGTGGTCCAAATGTGATGCAGTATATTTCCTTAATATATATGTGAGACAATAAACTCATTATATACCATATATCATAGGGCATATATATATATATATATATATATATATATATATATATGGAAAAATATAGCTAGTCACTAGGTTGGCAAATTGGAGATTCTAGTTATTTTTTAGTTAATTCTAGATGATTGGTTAAATATATACAGGATAGATACTTCCATGCTTTTCAGATTAAGGTATCCGTGGACTACCTGGGAATTTTATTATATGAGAACCCTTATCTTGTGAAGGAGCCCAGAATTACTCTTCTTTCTTTTTAAACAGATTCCCAAGTGATGTGAGAGGCACTTGGCCTGAAGACTTCAGTTTGAATTACAAGGCTGTAGCCAGACTATCACCTGAGGTTGATAAAGGCATTGGTTAACATCAGCAGGACAACTTTGTCAGCATTTCAGAGCCACCGGAGGCACATTTCCCCCTTAAGAAATCATGCAAACATTTTACGTTATTTTTCTTGCCAGTTCTACAGAAGAAGTGTAAGAAGGAAAAGTCCAGTTTGTCTCACGGTTTATGGGACTGGGAACCACCATGGCGGGGAAGGTGGGTTGACAGGTGGCTGTGTGGTGGGAATGTGCAGCAGGGGTACCTCTTCCCCTTAAAGCCAGAAGAACAGAAAACCAAGCATAGTGTTCTATACTTCCTGTAACGAAGTAAGTGTTTGTTATTCACCATGATCTCTGTGAGGGTAGGGCCTGTGCCCTACATTATCACCCATGGCATCTTAGCAAGTCCATAGTCTTTGGGAGACCTCGTGAGCATGTATCTACAAGCTCACAGAGAGGACTATAGAATATAGTAGAAATGACTATGGGTGCAGTTAATTCTTTTTAATCATGAAACATGTCTTCTTGTCAAAGAATATGAGCTAGTATAACCTATATCACATAAAATGATGAACATCTATGTGCCTGTTGTGTAACACATACACATGCCTATATATGTATGTATGTATGTATGTATGTATGTATGTATGTATATATATGGGTGCACACACGTGCACACACATGCACACACACCCACACATACATATACACAATGCACATACATGCACACATGTATACACAAATACACACATACACACGCATGCACACACACATGCACGCACACATGCACACACACATATATACATCCCACACACATATACACACACATACCAACACACAACCCTTAATGCTATGGGGTGTGGTTTTGGAGTCAGTTTCAGTAAGTCCTTGCTAAATGCAGAATCTTGAGGCCTTTGTTTTCTTCTAAGGGTTTTACGCTCTTTGGTCTTATATTTAGACATGTGGTCCATTTTGAGTTAATTTTGTCTATGGTCTAAGACAAGAGTTTAGCTCAGTAACTTTTTCTGTAGTAACTTTGATGGCACTGGAAGTAGATTCCTGTTCCAGTTACCAGTGCACAGAATCATACAATTTTAGACTACTGATTTTGTATTTTCTATCTTGAAACTTTGTTGATTTATTAACTCTAATGGTTGTGTGTGTGTGTGTGTGTGTGTGTGTGTGTGTGACAGAGAGACAGAGAGACAGAGAGAGAGCAAAAAAATATGTGTTACACCATTTGCAAACAAATCATTTTTGTCTCCTTTTCTATTTAAATGTTTCTAAATTTGTTTTTCTTACCTAGTTGTTTTAGCCAGGATTTCTAGTACTGCTCTGGATAGAATCTTTGTTTTTTTCCTTCTGTTTTCTTTTTCTTTTTTGAGGCATTGGGAATTGAACCCAGATCTCCACACTTGCTAGGCAAACACTATACGACTTGTTTGTATCTCCAGTGCTGTTCTGGATAGAAATGGGAAAGGGGGCATTCTTGTCTTATCCATGTAGTAGCTCCCTATTTTTCCCCAGGAAAAGGTGTGCATTTCCCTGGTTCTGTGGGTCAAACTCAGGTCTCCACGCTTGCATGGTAGGTGCTGTTTCCCCTCTGAGCTGTCTAGCTGGTCCCTGATGCACTTTTTCAGACACTTTTATCCGCATCCGTTCTTCCTTCGGTTCTGAAAGTCGCAGTGTTCCCCGTCTCTGTGGTTTCTCACATTTGTATGTTCCTTTGGCTTTCCTTCGCTGTCTTGTCTTCTGTGATGTTACTCTTCTCTTCCTGTGACTCTCACATGCTGATCAGTGACAGTGGTGCTGGTCCCTCACCTTGTCAGTCTGCCTCTTCAGTGAAGGTCTCCCTCAAGTGATGACTTACTGTGTAGCTTCTTCTCTTTGGGCATCTATTACATTTTGTAGTGTGTGTGTGTGTGTGTGTGTGTGTGTGTGTGTGTGATACATGTGTGAGTACATATATGTAGTTTTGTAGCAGGAACGGGGTGGGGCGGTACCTCTATGAGAACGCTGGGGGCCGAACAACAGCCGTAAAAGCATCTCCTGCAGGAGGACCTAATTGAGGACTGCCTGAGAGACCGAGGATTGGTGGTGCAGTCAATGCCAGCCAATCGGGAACTGCTGTTTCAAAGAGCTGCTTTCTTGGGACCAATGGGGCGCAGGTGGAGGGTATTAATGGAGCTTGCAGCAGCTTTCAGAGGAGCTTGCTGCTTCCCTGCTTCCTAAGTCTTTGTCATTGACTCCTTGCCATCTCACCTCCAACCGCCCAGGGCAGGTACGGTTGGTTGGTGAGAAGTCCAGGGGACAGACAGCACAGTTTAAAGGGGAATTTTTGGGAGTTTTTTTTTTTTTTTTTTTTTTTCTCTGCCTCTACCATGTGGGTCCTGAGATCATCAGGCTTGGTGGAAAGCTTCTTTATCTATTCAGTCATCTCATTAGCCTGCCTGATTTCCTTCCTTCCTCTCCTCCCCCCTCCCTCCCTCCCTCCCTCCTCTCTCCCTTCTCTTTTTTTCTGTGTGAGTTTATGTGTGTGCAGTATAGACACGTATGCGTACAGTGCGCACTCCAATGAAGGCAGAGGAGGGAGTTGAACGTTCCTATCACTCTGCCTTGCTCCCTTGACTCGTGATCTCTTGTTGAACCCAGAGCACATGCTTTTTGGCTGGACTGGCATCGAGCACTCGAAAGCATCCTGACACTGCTTACAGGCAGGCATGGGCCTGTGTCCTGCTTTTATGTTGGTGCTGACATCTGAACTCTGCTCAGTCCTCACGCTTGTAAAACAAGGACATTCAACTGCTGAGCCATCTCCTCAGCCCGGGCCACTCTTATTTCTGCAGCTACGAGGTACCTTTATTCAGGGACTTGTAGTTTGGTGCTAAAGCCTCACCTTCCCTTGCCTCACATCTTCCCCTGCGTGTCTTAGTCTCTGTGTAATAATAGGGATGGTCCAGCTGGAGTTGCATCCACGCTCACGCCGCCCCTCTTCGCTGCCTCTTGCTTTGGACCCAGATAAAGGTTTTTTTGGTAGAATCTGAGGTCCCGAGTCCACAGAGACTCTCCCACTGACTTATGAGATCAATAAGCCTCAGAAACATGCCCATTCAGAATATAGTTGTTGTGAATTAAGGTTTCCCTCGGGGCTTTTGAGTAGCCGGAATGCTAAAAGAGCAGACATGTAGTTTCTTTGAAAGCATTACTTGTAAAAACTAATGGTTGCAACTGTAAAGGGATCTATAAAGTTTATCTTAAAAATTTTTTTTGCATTTATTTATTTTGTTATTTGTGTAGCGGCGGTGGCGGCAGCGGCCACAGCGGTGGCAGCAGTGACCTTGTGCGCACGTGTGTGTTGCTAAGCCGCCCAAATAGAGGTCGGAGGACAGACAACCTGTGAGAATCTGTGCTCTCTGGCCACCATGTGGGCTTCTGGGATTGAGCTCACTCGCAGGTCATCAGGCTGAGCCATGTTGCGGGTTCAAAGTTTATCTTGACTTTACTCATTGTATTTCTGATTTTGTTTGGAACATATCTTTACACACGGTTGTCTCCTGCTCCTAAAGAAAGATTATCAGTGCTTTTCTGGACTGTGCTCACAACTCTTAATTCATTTTATTTCCACAGTACATGGCCTAGAACCTCCAGACCCCTATTAAATGGCAAATAAGACAGTGATTTGCTGGTGGAGGCAAGAAGAAGGCATTGGGTCCCCTGGAAGCAGAATTACAGGAAGGCTGTAAGCCGTCCTGTGGATGCTGGGAACCCAACTCTGGTCCTTTGCAAGGGCAGCAAGCGCCGTGAACCTATGAGTCATTTCTCCAGTTCCGAGAACGGACTCTTAATGGAGAAACTGCTTTTAAGATTTAAATTTGATCCTAACACACACACTCACACACAGATAGGCACACACACATGCTCTTGCACGTGCATGTGCACACACACAAACGGCACACACTAACCAAATTATACTGGTTAATAAAAGAAGTGAGAAGTGTTAAGAGGATCTTTAATCTTCTCTTCACTTGTTTTTCGTTCATGTCTACGTCTAATCAGAACAAAGCTAAACTCATAATTCTTGTAATCCACGGGAAAGCCTTTCTGTGTATATAATTCTAATTGCTGGAAGTTATGAACACTGGCGAGGGTGGCATTAGAGAACAGTAGTACAGAAGAGGCCGTTCTTAAATTTTGTTCGCTTCTGTCAGGTTCCCCCCCCCCCCTTTTCTCACTTACCCTAACCAGGCGGAGATAAGTTCTAGCCTTTGCCAGCAGGAGCCATGGCAGCTGTTGGATGCTTTGAGGCTGAGCCATGGGGCGGGGGTGTGGGGGTCTGGGGTGTGTGTGTGTGTGTGAAATCCATGTTCCTTGTCTCACTTTCATTCACCCTTGCTGTATACTATATTTCCCTCCATACATGACAATACAGTGTTCACTTCTAGTCTACATGTGGGCTACATGCCTTGGAGCAAACGGCTCAGCCCCACTTGCCTTCAGTATCTGTGTCTGTAAAACAGGCCTGGTCATTTGCATTGTGCCCAGTTCTTGTGAGGGTTTGTGCTCCGGACAGACTTTTCAAAAGCCATCTCCTGACTCTGCCAGCTCATTGGTGGCATTTCTTATCCCATGTCCCCTTGTGCTTCGTTCCATCTTACACAATACTTGCCTATCTTCTCACTGGATCTCACATTTCCTGACAGGGTGAATCCTAACACACCACACACACACACACTGCTTTGATCTATTGTAAAAAGCCATAGAATGTGTGCTCAATAATACTGCTTGAATGGGTTAAACATATCTTCTTTTTTTGAGTTTCTTGTCTGAGAACACTAGGAGTGTCTAAAGTAGACATCACTTCTAAAATACGCCGGCCAAGCATAAACTCTGGGTGCTTCCACCCCAGGAAGGAGTCCCCTTAGGTGAAGCATTCTACCCTCCAGCAGGCCCTGAAGGTGCGATGCTGCTTTCCTCTCAGTCTTTCTAGTCAGATCTCATAAGGAAGCCCACTATGTACCACAGACCGGTGGGGCTAAGCTGGGATGAGATGCTCTGAGCATCATGTCCCATTTTCAGATTAGATGCGTGGACTCCTCCACAGTCTTACCATTCCTGCCGACCTCATGGTCTCTGACCCCCAGTGAGATCAAGAGAGAAGTAGCCTGGAGCCCAACCAACAGTGCCCTATAACATGTTTATGATACAATTAGATGAATAGGAGAATGCTGTGCAGGTAATTAATCTGTCTCACCTCTCCTCTTCAGTCCCTTACTCAATATCTAACCTTGGTTCTGTGAATTGTAGTTTGGTTATTATTGATGTAACAGCTGATATCTACATATAAATGAATATGTATCATATAAGTGATGTATATCCTGAGTGCTTCACCCCACTCAGGAAAATTTTCTCTACTTCCACTCATTTACCTGAGAATTTTATGATTTCTTCTTTTTGATGGCTAATACTCCATTGTATAAAAGTACCCCAATTTCTTTATCCATTCTTCTGTTGAGGAACATCTAGGTTGCTAATGTATTTGGCTCTTATGAAGAGAGCAGCAATGGCCATGGTTGGACAAGCATCTCTGTGATAGGATGAAGCATCCATCCTTTGGGTATATGTCCAAAAGGGTATAGCTGGATTTCGAGGTAGAAAGGCTCCCATCTTCCTGAGAAACAGCCACATGGATTTCAATAGTGGGTGTACACATTTTCGCTCCCACCAGCAATAGAGAAGTGCTCCCCTTCTTCCACATCCTCACCAGCATGAGCTGTCACTTGTGTTATTGAGATGACTGAGGATGTTAAGCATCTCTTTAAGTGTTTCTCGGACATTTAAGTTTCCTCTTTTGAGAACTCTGTTTAGGTCTGTATCCCATTTTTAACTGACTTGTTTTCTTGATAATCTAATTTTTTTTGAGCTCTTTATAGAATTTGGACACAAACCCTCTATCAGATAAGATATATTTTTGTTAAAAAAAAAATCTTTTCCTGTTTTGTAGACTGTTGGGTTGCTCAGAAAGGACAGTGTCCTCTGCCGTGTGAAGCTTTTCAGTTTCAGGAGGTCCCATTTATTAATTGTTGATTTTAGTGCGTGTGCCAATAGTGTTCTGTTCAGAAAGACTTGTCCTGGACCAATGAGTGCAAGGCCCTGAGACTTCATTTTGGTTCCACTGAGCAACCTACCTGGTTTTTATGTTTTGTGTGTGGTAATACCATTCTGTTTTTATTACTATAACTTTATAGTACAAACTCGAAACTCCTGCAGTTTTTTTTTTAATTATTATTATTCAGGGTTGTTTTAGGTATTTGTGTGTGTGTGTGTGTGTGTGTGTGTGTATGTGTGTGATGTTCCCATATGAAGCTGAGATTAAATAGTCCTTTTAAGATCTGTGAAGAATTGTTGGGATCTTGCTAAGGATTGCCTTGAACCTGTAGATTGCTTCTGGTGGGACATAATTTTTGCTATGTTAATCTTGCCAGTTCATGAGCCTGGGAGATCTTTTCATCTTCTGATATCTTCTTCAATGCCTTAGTTTTTTTCTTTTAGTATTATTATTATTATTATTATTATTTTCTTTATTTACATTTCAAATGCCATCCTGAAAGTCCCTATACTCCCCCCTGCCCCTGCTCCCCTACCCACCCACTCCCACTACTTGGTCCAGGCCTTCCCTTGTGCTGGGTCATATAAAGTTTGCAAGACCAAGGGGCCTCTCTTCCCAGTGATGGCCGATTAGGCCATCTTCTACTACATATGCAGCTAGAGACACAAGCTCAGGGGGTACTGGTTAGTTCATATTGTTGTTCCACCTACAGGGTTGCAGCCCCCTTCAGTTCCTTGGGTACTTTCTCTAGCTCCTCCATTGGGGACCCTGTGTTCCATCCAATAGCTGGCTGTGAGCATCCACTTCGGTGTTTGCCAGGCACTGGCATAGCCTCACAAGAGGCCGCAATATCAGGGTCCCTTCAGCAGAATCTTGCTGGCATGAGCATTAGTATCTAGGTTTGGTGGCTGATGATGGGATGGATTCCCGGATGGGGTAGTCTCTGGATAGTCCATCCTTTCATTTTAGCTCTAAATTTTGTCTCTGTACCTATATCCTTTCATGAGTATTTTGTTCCTTATTCTAAATGCCTTAGTTTTCAATTATACAAGTCTTTCACTAGCTTGGTTGGTACTCTTAAGATGTTTCATATATTTGAGGCAGTCGTGAAAAGTGTTATTTCCCTGATTGCTTTCTCAGTCCATTTGTCAGTTGTAGATAGAAGGGCTACTTATCTTTGTGAGTTCGTTTTGTATCCAGCTACTTTGCTGAAAGTGTTTATCAGCTGTTGGAGTTACTCAGTGAAACTTTCAGGGTCACTTATGTATACTTTCATATCATCGTCAAATAAAGATGCTTTGACGTCTTCCTTTCCGATCTGTATCCCCTTGATCTCCTTCCTTTGTCTTATTGCTCTAGCTAAGATTTCAAGTACTAAAATGAATGTGGTTTGGGTATCACGGTAGCCATGACCCCATAAAATGAACTGGGTAATTTTTCTTTTGCTTCTATTTTGTGCAATAATTTGAGGAGTATTGGCATGAACTCTTCTTTGAAAGTCTGGTAGAATTCTGCACTAAAATCACCTGGCCCTGTTTCTTTGTTGTTTTGTTGTTTTTTTTGTTTTTGCTTTGTTTTTTTGTTAGGAGAATTTCACTTACTGCTTCTATTTTACTAGGGGTTATGGTTCTGTTTAAATTGCTTATCTGATCTCGATTTAACTTTGGTAAGTGTTATGTATTGAGAAAATTGTCTATTTCTTTTAGATTTTTCCCAGTGGGGTGAAGTACAAGTTTTAAAGTCCACCCTTGTGGTTCTCTGGCTCTCCTTGGTGTCTGCTGCTATACTCCACTTTTCCTTCTCATTTTCTTTTCTTTATCTTTTTAAAAGATTTATTTATTTATTATATGTAAGTACATTGTAACTATCTTCAGACACACCAGAAGAGGGTATCAGATCTCCTTACAGATGGTTGTAAGCCACCATGTGGTTGCTGGGAATTGAACTCAGCAACTCTGGAAGAACAGTCAGTACTCTTAACCACTGAGCCATCTATCCAGCCCCACTTCTCATTTTCTTAATTTGGATATTCTCTCTGCTTTTTAGCTACTTCAGATAAGGTTTTGTCAATCTTATTGATTTTCTCAATGAACCAATTCTTTGTTTCATTGATTCTTTGTATTGTATATTTCTAGCTTTCTGTTGTTTTTGATTATGACTTCTTTTGGTTGTAGGGCTTTCAAGTATGTTTATAAGTTGTTGGTATGAGATTGCGCTCTCTCTCTCCCTCTCCCCCACCCCGCACTTAGAACTTGCCTCTTATAACTACCTTCATTGTGTCCCCTAAGTCTAGATATGTTGTATTTTCATTTACATTCAACTCTAGAAAGTCTTTAATTTCTACTTTAATTTTCATCTTGATCCTTTTTTTTTTTTAGTCAGTAGTGAGTTGTTCAGTTTCCATGAGTTTATAAGCTTTCTGTTGATTCTGTTGTTGTTAATATCCAACTTTAGCCCATGATGGTCAGATAGGATGCATGGGTATTGTTTAAATTTTCTTGTATCTGTTGAGACTTACTTTGTGTCCAAGTATTTCATCAATTTTGGAGAAAATTCCGTGAGGTGCTAAGACAAAGGTATATTCTTTTGTGTTGTGGGTAAAATGTTCTGTAAATCTGTTAGGCCCGTTTAGTTAATGATGTCTGTTAGCTCCTGTGTTCCCCTGTTTAGCTTTTGTCTGTATGATCTGTCTATTGGTAAGAGGGGGATAATGAAGTCCTTCAATTTCAGTGTGCGAGGGTTAATACGTGATTTAAGCTGTAGTAGTGTTTCTTAATGAATTTTGATGCCCTGTGTTTGGAACATGGATGTTGAAAATTGTAATACCACCTTGGTGGGTCTTTCTTTAGCTTATTGTTAGTGTCCTTCCCCATCTATTCTGTTAGTTTAGGTTTGCTCTATTTTGTCAGATATTAAAATGTCTACACCAGCTTGCTTCTTGGATTCGTTTGCTTGAAATATCTCTTTCCATCCTTTCACTCTGAGGTGATGTCTATTTCTTAGATAGACCAGAAGGATGAATCCTGTTTTTGTATTTACTCTGTCACTCTGTGTCTTTTTGTTTGGGAATTGGGACCATTGATGTTGAAAAATTCTAATGAATGGTATTTATTGATTCCTATTATTTTTGTTGTTGTGGTGGTGGTAGTGGTGGTGGTGGTGGTGGTGGTGTGTGTGTGTGTGTTCCCCTCTTTTGATTTATGGGTCACCACACTGTCCTCTGTATGCATCTGTGTCCACCCATATCTTGTATCCTATAAGTACCCTCTAAGTAAGGATATGAGTCCTTTTGAGTTATGGTTCTCCTTGGCTGTGTCATTTTCACAGATCACCTTTGTTTGGATTCTATATTCAAATAAGGTGACAGTCTGAGGTCCTGAGGGCTGACCTTCATCATATGATGTTGGAAATAATTCTGTTCAAACCTTAGTAGGTAGCAACTACGGTACTCTAGTTGAGTATCATAACTGTCTAACTTTTCCTTACCCTACTAGCAAAGGCCATGTAGGGGCTGATACTTCTGCCTTGTGAGGATATAAAGATTTCACTCCTTTTCATCAGTGAAACCCACAAGGGGGGATTGGACCCCCTCTACTGTATCCCACTCCCCATTAGGATAGTATCAAAGGATGCAAAATAAAAGATCTCAAATAGAATAAGAATTCCCACCAATGCCCAATAGTAGCATGGAGGCCACTATGCAGCAGCAATGTCTCTGTTCCAAGCAGATTAGTACTGGAGACAGGTGGAAAGTATTAATTCATACGCTCAGCAGCAGCAGCAGCAGCAGCAGCAGCAACAACAACAACAACAACAGCTACAAAACTGTAGGGTTTGGTCACAGCACTCATATGAGGTCAGTTTGAGCTGCTAGTGTGGGTCTTGAGTCTGAGTTGCCATGGTAAGACCTTCTGAAATACAGAAAAGGAAGTAAACAGGAGAAAGAAATAAGGGAAAGAAGAAAGGAAGGACACTAAAGTTCTAGAAGTTCTAGAATTAAAATGAAGCTTAAGAAATAATCAGACTGCCAGGTTGGGCAAAAGGCAGGAATCTGCAGGCATGTACAGCTGATGTGAATGGGACATGGTAAAGCCAAAGGCATTAATACTGGGACACAGAAAACAAACACTTAATGAAAAATGGAAACATTGAAAACAGAGGGGAATGGAAGGTATGAGAGGACGAGATGTTTGTCACAAACCATGGAGAGTCAGGAATGAAATGGCATGGGATTGTTTTAGTCCTGAAAGAGCAGCAGCCAATGCCATTCTACTTCTATTGAAAAGATCCTCCAGGAACAAAGAGGAGAGCTCTGGTAGTTTCAGAACGAGAAAGACTGAGAGAACGCGTTGCTCATCTAGAAAGGTCTTCTGAGTAGAGATGAAATAAAGAAAAGAAGGAACGTTAGACTAGTGGGAAGGAAGATGAGATTAGAGAAAAATAGATGTGGGTTTCATCTAGGCTTTTATTGAATTTTCTAATTATGTTAGATTATTGAAGTGAGCAGTTGAACCAGTGTTCAGTGATTCTCGATCAATGTAGGGGCTTATTCTTTTTCTTTCTTCCTTTTTAAAAGATGGCAGGCTAAAGGGATGCAGAATGCCGTAAGTTTTTCTAAGGTTTACTTGAGCTTGTAAGAGGACACAATCAGTAGACTGGGATAAACTATGCTGTGCATAGACTAAGACTGCTGGCTTGCGGTGTAAAAATACTATAGAGAAAGATAAACTTCAAAAGGGAAATAGTGGTAAAACCTATGGAAAAATTAAAAAAAAAACCCTCTAAAATTTGTTCATGTAACTTACAGGTGAAATAAAGTATCAAGACAAACAGAAAAATGACCCAGAAGGGAAAAATAGGAAAAAGAAAATAAAAGACCGAGTCTGAACATGTCAATGATTATACTAAATATAAATAGATTAAGCATACAGGTAAAAGACAGAGACTGGCAGAGTTTGAATTTGAAAATATGCTTTACCTGACTATATGTCATCTAGAAGAAGCATACTGGCATATGATATGGGCAAGTTGAAAGTAGCAGGATGAGAAAAGATACATAGTATGGATACAAATCAAATGGCTAAGTAATATGAGATATAATTGATACTTGATAGAGGCATGGGGTGGCTACAAAATGATAAAACAAAGATCAGACATTTCTCAGTGTTTATGTAGCAAACAACCCAGCTGTAGGGAGATGGGACAGAAAAGGAGAAATAGATATGCTGACAATGACCATTGGAGAAATCAATACCTTTTCTGGAACATGCCTAAGACAGCAGGAGTGCAGAAGACACTAACCAATAGGCAAACACCACTAACCAATAGGCTTTGGTTGCTATTATGGAGAGCTACCAAGTGATAATAGAGAACTCATGCTTTCTAAGCACCCATGGAAGAGATGTCAGGATGGACCATGTCCTGGGCCACACCTCAACAGAATCAAAGGAGTTAAATCAGAGAATATTGTTTGCTCATGTGAAATCAGGAGAAGTCAGTGAGTTGACAGACAGCTGTCAGGAAGTTCACGGAACACTTGGACACTAAGCCACACAATTTGAATTAACCTATATTAATAACTACGGGGAAACGAGTGGACACAGAACTGTAGCCACCACAGCCGAGCCCATAGCTAACGCAATTCTGAGAGGCAAAGTTATAGTATTAAATGCTTATATTGTTATAAAAAAGATGGAGTTTCGATGACTTGAGTTCCCACTTCAATGGACTGGAAAAAGAAGCCTAAGATAAACCCGAAGCAAAAAGGAAATAATAAAGATTTGAGAAAAAAAAATCAATGCAACAAAAAGCAGTAAAGTAGAGAAAATCAATACAACAAAAAACTGCTTCATTGAGAAAAATCAATAAAATCAACGAAATTCCAACATGACAGATGAAGGAAGAACGAGAGAATACACAAATTAGTAATATCCAAGGAGAGGCAGGGTTATCCCCATGTTCCATAGACATCAAAATGATAAGAAGAAAATCGTAGGAGGAATTTTATACACACAAATTTGGCAACAAACTGCTAAATCTCATCATAAAACAGGTAATCCAGATAGTTCTTTAACTTAAGAAAACTGAATTTATGATTTTTTTTCCTTTTCAGGCTCTGATAGTTTCATGTTATAATTCCATGAAAATATATGAGGGACTAATTCCAGCTCTCTATAAACTCTTTAAAACTAGAAAAGGAAAGCAGTAATAATAAGCTTGTGGTGTCCTGGTAGCCACCCCAAAGACAGTAGTCCCCAAAGCAAGGGGAAGGAAAATTACAGCTTAGCGTTGCTCATGAACAGAGATACTATCTTAAGATACCAAGCAAGTGCAGTGGCAGACAAGTAGGTTCATATACACAAACCATCCTAAGGACATAGGATGAATATTTAAAGTAAGTCTGATCTGTAATATTAATAGGTTAGAGAAAAATATTATGATCAATCCATGTCCCTGGCATGTTAGCAAATTCAATACATATTCATGATTTAAAAAAAAAAGTCTGATACAACTATGAAGCTTGAGGAGCATCTTCTGGTAATAGCCATATGAGATTGACAGCTATCTCATGTGGAAAGACCAAATGCTTTCCCCATCATCAGGAGCAAGGCAAGGATGCTGATGTAGCCAATGATCTGGCAGCCAAATGTATGAAGATTGTTTAGAACTCCCCGGTACCAAAACAGAGGCTCCTTAAAATGGGCATTACAATTTACTTTACCAAAGATTAAACACAGATATATTCAGTGTTGTTTGGAAAGGTAGTTTGGGAATTGCCAGTTAAAAAGACAATGAGCTACCTGTACATGTCTATGGCTAAAATCTTAAGTGGATAACTCTAAATGCTGGCACAAAAGCATAGAACACTAGGACCTCCCTCCCATTTGCTCTTTGATAGGAATGCAGAAGGGTACCAATGATCTGAAGAATGATTGGTGGGCTTTTTTTGTTGTTTGATTTTTCTCCAAAACTAAACATAGTCTTGTCGCGCAATCCAGCAATCACAAGACAAGTGAGTTGAAAAATCACACTTCTACAAAAACCCACCCATGCACAGTTATGGCAGGAGTACTCTTGATTATCTAAACTTGTGTGTGACCTCAATTAGAAAGTGGACAGGTAAATCAATTGTGGTACCCCTATATAATGAACACCATCAATGACAGTAATAGAAAATGGAGCCTTCACAATATAATTTATTTTTATTTTATGTGCATTGGTGTTTTGCCTGCCTGTACGTCTGTGAGGGCGATGACAGATTTGGGAGTTACAGACAGTTGTGAGCTTCTGTGTAGGTGCTGGGAATTGAACCCTGGATCTCTGAAAGGGCGTTCAGGGCTGAGGTACCTCTCCAACCCCAAGCCTTCAGGCTATAGGAAGACAAGAGAGACTTTAAACATGCATTGCTGAGTGAGAGAGATTGATCTAAAGAGACAAACAGCATATAATTCAACAATGTGATATTCTGGGAAAGGAAAGGCTTGAAGGGTGAAGAATGTAAGCATTTGCTAGGCTGGGGGAGTGAGGAAGGAAGGGGGGATGAATGGCTGGACAATGTAGGATTTAAGGGTACAGAAATTATTATAACGGTGGATATATTGCTTGAAAAATCAACCCACTGCAGGTACATCACAAAGAGTAGATGCTATTTTAGATTGCGGACTTTGGTTAACATGTCAGTATTGGCTCATTCACAGTAACAATGTAGTATAACACTAGCATTAGTGTATAAAGTGCTAACATAACAAGACTAGTGTGGCAGCAGAGGAGTCAGCTAAGGGGATATAGGAAAACCCTGTAGTTCTGCTCACTCCTCACAATACCCCCAAACTTAATTTCTCAAAAAGTCATTTGGTAGGGCTGAGGATATAGTACATTAGAGTACTTGCCTCACATGCATAAAACTCTGGGTTTGAGTCCTACTATTACAAACACACTATCCATAAAATAATAACAAAAACCATCTATTAGTAATCTGTACAACATTTTTAGGTAGACATCTGATAGGAAATGTGGAGCTTACATGCCCCAAATTCTAGAATGTTGATGAAGGAAACCAAAGATCTAAATACATAGAGAGACATACCATGTTCATGGATTCAAAGACTTGCCATAGAAAAGCCGTCGGCCATCCTGAGGTTGATACTAGAATATGTTTAAACCAGTCACTATAAAACTTCAGCAATATTTTTATTACTAAAGATGAATGTTCATACATGTACTTGATTAGGTAAGAGAACTAGAAGAGCTAGCTAGGCCTGCCAGGAAGAATCAGTAGAGTTGATGTCATCACAGCTGTGGTGACAAGAACATAGCGCTGTCCACACTCATTGGGTCAATGTCAAGTTTTGGATCTTCTGCTGTGCAGCCGTTATACACGATGGGAGAAGCTCAGCCAAGCCTCCCTGAGACCTCTCTGTTCTGCCTTGTGGCTTCCTGCTGCATGTGTGAATAGGTCATGGTTAATGGCTCAGTGTTTTGGTGATGGAAATGTCGGCTGTGGTTATGTCCTCATGGATGTATACCTGCTGCCCCCTCCAACTGCACTGCCATTGTGACAGTCATCTGTGAGTCATCTGTGAACTGCCATTCTTGCCCTCTGGGTTCTCTCAGCATGTATGCTAAGGACACCTGGACCTTGATGTGACTTGCCTCAAATTTCTGTTCATTGCCCCTAGTTATAATAATTCATGACTTTCCTCTGAGACCAGAACAGACTCTGGGGAGAACCAGATTGCGTTGTAACCATATATACTATGGAAAATTGTGTGCATGTGTGTGTGTGTGTGTGTGTGTGTGTGTGCATAAGCATAGATTAGGGTATGTGCATGCAGGTATGCAGTGTATATGGAGGCTTTAGTGTTGGCCTTAGGAACCACCTCTCTTGTTTTTTGAGACAGTGTCACTCAAAGAGACCTGGACTAGGCTATCTGGCCAGTGAGCCTGTTAGGATCTTCTCTTTCTGGCTCCCATGCTGTGTTACAAGTGTGCAGCATCATATTGGCTTTCAGTTGAGTATCAGGAACTAAACCTGGGTCTTCATGCTTGCATGATGAGCAATTCGTGGGTTGAGCAGTCTCCGGAGCTCTACTTCTAAAAGATACAGAACTGCTGGGTCATCCCTACCAGTCCCACTTTCAGTAATAAACACTTCTTCATCATCTTAAGACAACACCTTCAGCTCTGGGCTTACAGTCCCCTCCAGCTTTATAAGTGACAGCTGCTTTCTGCAGTGAGTTATGAGTCTTTAAGTTTCTCCGCCTAGTTTCTCTGTCAATTCAATACTAAAGAAACCAATTGCCTATGTTAAATTCTTCTGTGTGAAGTAACCAGATTTGTACTGTTTTCTTGTTTTCCTTCAACTCATACATCCACATTGGGTGCCACAGGGCCAATTCATGATCTGTCCTAGGAAGTGTCAGCCAAAAAAAAACAAACAAAAAACTCTGAGCAGATACATTTATATTCTATTTCAATTTGCAGGTGGGATAAAATAACCGTGTTCTAGAAAGCTATTTCTGACTCACTAAAACATGGGCTGCTTTTGTTCTCAACTTACAGATGGAAGTGGAACATGAAGTTTGTTATTCTGTGAGTTGAGTAATCTGGAATTATGAGTGCCTACGGCAAAGTTAGCACATGGCACTGGAAAGAGAAAAGTTTGCCTGTTTTTGACCAGAACCGATAGTACCGGGAACACTCAGAGATGGTAGCTCTTGAGTGCAGCTCAGACGTCTGGAGAAAGTGTGCTTGATCCAAGTGTTAGCTCCTTCCCAGTGGACCCCAAAACAATTGACCCTGGAAACACTCACCATGTGGCGTTGCTGCCATTCAAGCCAAAGCAAAAATGGGACAGGTGACTGATGGTGAGGAAGGCATGCCCAGCTCCCCCTTCCAGTGTTTTGGGCATGGGGTGAGGGCAGGAGATGGGAAGATTTGAAAAAGAAGCACAGATGCTGTCAGTTTGTGGAGCGAAGAACAGGAGTTTGGTTTGGTTGACAATCCATAGGGTAGGGAACCCTGATACTTTTTGGTTATGTATGGTAGTAGAGTCCTGTGCATAACAAATCATCACACTGATGAGAAATGATATTGTTGGTGCTGGCTTGGTTGAGGCTAAGCAGGCTGGGCTGTCTTTGTATGCCTGAGGTCTCAGGTGGAACGGCTCAAGACCTAGAGTCTAATGGGGCCTCTTCCTGTAGGATCTGTCTGTTCCTAGGTGGCCAGTGAGCATGTTTGTACCTGGTGGCTTTGGTTCCCAGCATTAAGAAGGTGATGTGTTCTCTGTCTGGGCCCCTACATGCATTGTGCTGTTATTCTTCCACTAACTAAAACTTCCATCAGATCTGATGGCGTTCAAGCCTAGATTTAAAGGAATGAGAGATACTTCATCCTGGGTGGGAAGAGGTGAACCATCTCACACACAGGGTTGTGGGTGTGGGGCATTTGTTCTCTATTGGCAACGTTCTTGCATTGCACCATGAGAGGAATACTGGACCTGGCTTCTGTACTGGACTCCAGACACAGAGTTACATCATTGAGATGCTCAGCCACGACGTATGGCTCTCTGATGGACTTGGCTCCACCATCACTAACTTGTCTATTCAGGCAAACATCAATATATTTAGCAGTGTGCCATTTCTAAAGCGATTATCTTTTGGCTGTAAACCCAACTTTACATATCCTGTTTCATGATTCTAGGGCAGGCGCTCTCTGCGAGGCCCATTTTTGCTTTACCAGCAGGTTTCTCTATATATTCTGCCACTGGGGACCCCAGAGGGATGTGGAAGGGCTAGAGAGGGAGAAGTAATGTACTCCTGATGTTTTGCTTCTGGTGAACTTCCTGCAACTCTTCTCCCCCTGTGACTGTCATCTCAGCACCATGCTGTAGCTGTCCAGGGACACTCAGTTCTACAGTGGCAATAAATCCATTTTGCATTTTGTTGACATCTTCAGAAGCAGCTTCATGGTGCCCCACTTAGTACACTGGGGTTGTCCATCTGAGACTCTTTCTTTAAAGCCCCAAAGTTAGCCTTTTCTCCAAACTCCTTACTCTCATGATCCCAGTCTTTTCAATGTATTCTCCTGGCCCCAGAGTAGATATTTGCTTGGTATACTGGGATTATTTTTCTCCTTAGTTAGCTGGCTAACAGCTCTTCATGTCCTGTTGACAATTCTTTTTTTTTTTTTTCCTTTTTGCATATTGAGATGCTCAGCCATATTGTATGATTCTCTGTGATGGACCTGGCTCCTCCATTACTACCTTGTCCATTCTGGCAAACATGAATGTATTTAGTAGTGTGCTATTTATGAAGCCATTATCTTTTGGCTGTAAACCCAACTTTGTGCATCCTGCTTCATGTTTCTTCATGATTTCCTTTACCTCTATATTCACTGGTGTTGTTTCTATCCTTCGTCTGGACCTTGAGTAATTCTCCCAGGAAAAGGAAGAGAACAGGAAGTGGGTTTGAGTCAGGCACAGCAGTACTGTTTCCTGTCCCCATCAGTCATCTGATCCTAAATCCCAAAATGTTTGAAGCATTAAAACCTATTTTATCAAGCCGGCATGAGGTCTTGATAACAAGCTCTCACAAGGACAAAGAAATGGAAAAAAAAAAAGAAAAAAGAAAAAAGAAAAATTAAAGGCCATTTTTTTTTTTTTGAAATACAGATGCAAAGTCAAAAACAAACCACCAGTAAACCAAACTGTCATGGTCTGATGTGCTATCTAAAGGGCTACGGGGTAAAGATTTGGCTGCCATTGAAAAGTGCCTCTTGTACCCCTTCCTCTCTCTATCATTTCTGCCTGCTGTGAGTCAAACAGCATTTCTCCACCAGGCCTTTCCACCATGATGTTTTTGTTTTGGCCACAGATCTCAGAACAATGAACCCACCCAGCCATGGATTGGAACTATGAGCCAAGATGCCTCTCCCTTCCCTTCCGTGACAGTCTTAGGTATTTTGTTGCAGCAATGGAAAGGTACCTAACACAAATCTAGCTACTCGTTTACTTATTGATTAATTTGATTTTTTTCTTTTTTATTGGATATTTTCTTTATTTATATTTCAAATATTATCCCATTTCCTGGTTTTCCTGCCTCCCAGAAACCCCCTATCCCATCCTCCCTCCCCCTGCTTCTATGAAGGTGTTCCTCCACCCACCCACCCACTCCCACCTCCCTGCCCTTGGCTCCCCTATACTCTTCTATAGCTATTATCCTTAGGTTTGATCTTCTCATTGTGTCCTGGATTTCCTGGATGTTTTGGGTTAGGTGCTTTTTGCATTTTGCATTTTCTTTGACTGCTGTGTCAATGTTTTCTATGGTATTTTCTGCCCCTGAGATGCTCTCATCTATCTCTTGTATTCTGTTGGTGATGCTTGCATCTACAGCTCCTGATCTCTATCCTAGGTTTTCTAACTCCAGGGTTAACTCCCTTTGTGATTTCTTTATTGTTTCTATTTCCATTTTTAGATCTTGGATGGTTTTGTTCATTTCCTTCACCTGTTTGGATGTGTTTTCCTGTAATTCTTTAAGGTATTTTTGTGTTTCCTCTTTAAGGGCTTCTAGCTGTTACCTGTGTTCTCCTGTATTACTTTAAGGGAATTATTTGTCCTTCTTGAGGTCCTCTATCATCATCATGAGAAGTGGTTTTAGATCCAAATCTTGCTTCTCCTGTGTGTTGGTGTATCCAGGACTTCCTATGGTGGGAGAATTGGTTCTGATGATGCCAAGTAACCTTGGTTTCTGTTGATTATATTCTTATGATTGCCTCCTGCCATCTGATTATCTCTAGTGCTACCTGCCCCTGATATATCTGACTGGAGCCTGTACTTCCTGTAATTCTGGTTGTGTCAGAACTCCTCAGAGTCCAGGTGTCTCTGTGATCCTGAGATTCTGGGTGTGTCAGAGTTCCTGGGAGTCAAGTTGCCTCTGGAACCCTGAGAGCCTGGTGTGACCAGGCTCCTAGGATCCTGGGATCCCGGGATCCTGGGTGTGTTAGAGTGGAGCCTCCTCTGGGTGCTGTGGGACTGGCTGCAGAGTTTGTGCCCATGGTCAATTGATTTGATTTATAATTGCTTTTTGAGACAGGGCCTTATGCATCCGCAGGCCATTCTTGAAAATGTTATGTAGCCAAGGATGACCCTAAGCTTTACAGACATTTGTCACCAAGCCCTGTTTGAAGAGATGAGGATGATCCCAGGGACCCATATGTGCTAAGCAAGCATCCTAACACCTCTACTACATACTCGGCTCAGATACAGCATATCATACAGTGAATATTACTTAATGACTTGGGCTTGTCATAGAATACATGTCAGTTTAATTAGAAATTCAGTTAATGTATAATTTACTGATTATTCCATTATTCCAGTATTACTATTGACATACTGAGATTGACCCTGTACCCTCAGGTATGCCAGGCAAGTGCTCTATCAAATGAGCTATGAACCTAGTTCTTTTTTATTTTGAGATAGACTCTTTTCAAGCCTTTGGGAAGGTCTTTAACTTGGCATTCTCTTGCCTCAGCCTCCTAGTAGCCAAGACCATAGACATAGCACTAAAGTATAAGCTAAGCAATACTAGGCTTATATATAATTTTGTTTGTTTGTTTCTTTTGAGATAGGGTTTCTCTGTATAGTGCTGGCTGTCCTGGAACTCACTTTGTAGACTAGGCTGTCCTCGAACTCAGAAATCTGCCTGCCTNNGCCTCCCAAGTGTTGGGATTAAAGGCGTGCGCCACCACGCCTGGCTATATATAATTATTTAAAGAAGAAAAAAGAAAGAAAGAAAGAAAGAAAGAAAGAAAGAAAGAAAGAAAGAAAGAAAAAAAAATACTTTGTGAGTGATCCCATTAGTATGTAACAACATGCAAAATAAACATAATTCTTACCAGACAAATAATGGGGGAAAAGTTACTTTTAAGAAATCATCCCTATTACTGAGAATTTTAGTGTAGCATTGTAGGAAAAAGGTAGAAAAAATCCAAAATAATTGTAAAGGGATAGAGAAAAGTTATTTTTCACAGATGATCTGATCGAAAGTTTAGATGATGGAAAAGAATCATTGGACAAATTATTAAAATCTAGTAAGGTTTTCAGAAGCAGAATATATACAGAAAAAATGGACTATGTATCTATAAACCAGCAACAAGTAGAAAGCAAATTTTTTTAAAAAAAGGCAAGTTTCAAGAGTATCAAAATAGGAAAAACTCAGGGATGAAACTCAGCAAAGTTCTCTGCAGTTTGAAATGACCATAAACTCCCATGTGGTCCGGGTCATGATCTGTGCTTGAGAAGAAGAAATATACATTTGTAGAAGTGTGAAGAGGAGCAGTTTCGAGAGTTTGTAATGGAAATACATTGGGGAATATTTTACCCAGTGTCTGTCAGGAAACATCATTGGCCCAACAGGTATTCATCCACTCATAGACTAATGGGATGCAGTAGAAGATGGAGAAGCACAAGCCAACTGTCTGTCTGTCCTTGATGGGTTCATCAATGGGGAAGGGAAAGGCTTTTTAACAAGTGGTGACAATTGTCTGTCCATATGAAAGAAGAAAAGAGATGGAAAATGGGCGGGGCTGGAAATGTAGCTCAGTGTACCTAGGAGGTGCAAGGCTCTATGTTCAGTCCCCATCACTGAAAAGGAATGAGGAGTATAAAGGAAAACCTCCATTTGCAATAGACACAACTGGCTAAAGAGCAGTGTCCAAAACTCATGATAGATGGGAATTCTGGATCCAAAGTGCAAAACGACAAAACCAATCAGCCAGGAAATATATGAACTATTTGACTTTCCTCCCATATAAACTAAAACAAGAGAAATCATAAAGTAGCACACTTAATATCTAGCCATGTTTTTACAAGTTGGTAGAGCTGAAACGTCCTGGGGAATTTGCTAAAGAGAATGTCACTTGGACAACCATTGAGAAAGAGTTGGGCTGACTTGGTAGAGCTTAGTTTAACATGCTTGTATACTACTATACCGCATCTCCATATGTGGTTCCCATAACCAAAAGGAAGCCTTGCATGGGAGACACCAACAAGAATGTTCCTAGTAGCCCTGTTTATAATAGCCTTACACTAGAAATGCCCAAACCATTCCTCAAGAGTAGAAATGGATCAATTCATGATGGGTAAATTCATGCAAGGGAATACCACACAGTAATAAAAATGAATGTGTCTTAGCTACGCATGTCATAATGAGCTTCCTTATGTTGGTGTGAGTATGTGTGGTATTGTGTATTGTGTAGTGTGTGTGTGTTTGTGTTTGTGCATGTGGGTATGTAGGGCTACATATATAAGCCTGAGATTGATGCTGCCTACCTATCTATCTTTTGTTGATGACTTTCTACCTTCATTTCTTGAGACAGGAATTCTCATTGAACCTGAAGCTCACTGATCTCAATAGGTTGGCTGACACAATGAGTTTCAGGGATCCCCTTGTCTCCAACCCACCAAAGCAGAGAATATAAGCAAATGCCACATTACTGGGCTTTTAAAATGTGGTTTCTGTGTGTCTGAACTTGGATGTTTGTGTGGAACCACTTTACTACTGAGTCATCTCTCCTACTCTGGAGAGATGTTGAAAAATCACCGAAAAATCATGAATCCGTTAGCACAAAACAGGCAAAATGATGTCTTGGTGTGAGAATGAAGAAAATTCTGTGACAGAAACACACAAGTAAGGCTAGTTCATAAACAAAAGAGTAGACAGCACTTGTCCAGTTTTAGTAGGCATGATGGAATCACAGAGAAGCCGCAGAGATGCTGGGTGGGAGGCAGGTAAACACCTAAGGAGATGGCAGATTCGTCTTCTGAACTTTCCTGGAGGCTACGCTGTATATGCCATATGACTTTTCTTCCAAGTATACATGTGTGGTTTAGACTGTTCTGAATATGTGACATAGCCACTCTTAAGACATACAAGGGTGTACATCCCATTTCTATTTCTCTTATTCTAATATAGGAATGACATGAAGACTGTGGCTATAGGAACCTCAAAATGTTGCACTTTTCAAAAGTTGCTTTCATTTACTATTTTTTTTTTTTGCCAAAATAAGTAGTTTACTGTTTGTTTTGTACTCATGTAAGACTTAGAGATGCTGAGACAAAATATCTGAGCAGGACAACTTATGGGAGGAAGGAATGACATTGGCTCACTGGCTCAGAGGTTCTAGGCTATCACCACAGAAGGGCCTGGGGGAGCCAATCAGCTCCCCTTACGGCTGCCAGGAAGCAGAGAGAAGATGGACAGGCTGGATTTTCCCCATCATCCCTACTTTTTAGCACATCCAAGCACTCAGGCTATGAGAGAAGGCTGCCCACATTTGGAATAGATCTTCCCCATCTAGTTAAACCTTCTGGAAACATGCTTGCAGACATATGTGCGAGATTTGTCACTGCACCTTACTGAAAACTCGTAAGGCACTGATTCAAAGCCAGTACTTTCTATGGTTCTTAGTAGCCTATCACTTGTGTGTGTGTGTCTCTCTCTATCTCTGTGTCTGGATTTGTGTGTGTGCATGTGTGTCTGTGTGTGTCTGGATGTATGTGTGTCTGTGTGTCTCTGTGTGTCTGCGTGTGTGTATGTGTCTGTGTGTCTGTGTGTGCATGTGTGTGCGTGTATGTTTGTGTGTGCCTGTATGCATGTACGTGTGTCTGTGTGTGTCTGCATGTGTGTGTGTGTCTGTGTGTGCATGTGTGTCTGTGTGTGTGTCTCTGTGTGTCTGGACGTATGTATGTATCTCTGTGTGTGTCTGTGTGTGTATGTCTGTGTCTGTGTGTATCTAGATATGTGCATGTGTCTGTTGTGTGTCTGCATGTATGAATGTGGTGTACATGTGCAGGATGTATTAGACATCCACTGTCATATCCTTGGATCCATCAATCTATTTTCAGAGACAGAGAGTTCTCTCAGTTGCCTTGAACTCACCAACTATGTGTGGCTGGATGACCGACCAGTGAGCCCCAAGGATCTGTCTCTGCCTGCCCAGTGATGCATGCTTCACCATGCCCATATTTTTATGTGGATTCTGGACCTCAGACTCAAGACCTCACACTTGAGTGGCTGACCCTTTCCCGACTGAACAACCTTCTCAGCCCTTGGCCCGTGTATTTGACCTGGATTTTTGGCCATCACTGGAAACCCTCACTGTCATCCCTGGAATTTGCTGTCATGCTGGCGATCCAGAGTGACCCAGAATGGCCCAGGGGCCCACCCTGATGCTCATAACCTGGAGTGGAACCCCCCAGCTCTCATTTCACCATCTGCACTTTCCTCTGGGGAGCAGAGTCACCACTTAAAAAGGCAAAAGCAACCAAACAGCAATTATGCAAATTGGGTGGAAGGAAAGCTGGAACCTCCTGTTGGAGGTAATTTCCTCATAATGAGTGTTGGAGGAAGCAGGAGAATGGCAAAGAAGAAGGTTAAAAAAAATATCAGAAGTGTGTGTGTGTGTGTGTGTGTGTGTGTGTGTGTGTGTGTGTGTAGTAAGGGCATGGGGAAAGCAGATGCACATTGTGGAAGTCATGTATAGAGGCAATAATCTGTGACAGAAAGATTTACATAATACTCTATTTAGGCAAGTCCTCCCATTCTAAAGAGATGGTGAAATGCAGACAGCAGGCCTGCCTGTAATGAATCTAAATCAGGTAATGATTTGCACTCTTAGATTATACCTCACTCCCGTCTAGCATCCATACTTGCCTAATGGACCTATTACAGCATAGAATCAGGAGGGCAGAAGTTATCTCGACATGTACGTGTGACATAAAGAAGAGGAGCCTTTGCTAGTAGGATGCTGTTGACAGGCACTGTGGATTTGGGTCTGGGAAGCCATGCCTACCTAAGTCTTGATGAGATGTTATTTAATGCACCCCTCTCAAACAGCATCGAGAGCTCCAGGTTTGAAGGGGCATTGGTTCCTGCCTGAAAGATACCTGTACCATCAGCCAAATCAGCTTGTAGATCAGCAAAGTCCCTTCCCTTTTCGATTGAGTGTCAGAATTCTTCCTCCTGGCCTGAGAAGGCAAACAAGAATATGAGATGCTATATGTGGCCCAAGATAGCACATCAGAATGGAGCAGAGGTGAGCTCCAACTGCTTTCTTTAAATGTGGTAACAGTTCTTACATCTTTACATCTTACATCTGTGTTAGTCTACCAATGGCATTCAGAGGACTTGGAGTGTGTCCCCTTCTGATGTGTGTTAGGTTGGCCTTGGTCTTTTGTGTGTGTGCATGTCTGCAGCTGAACTAGGGGGCAGTCGATACCCTGGACACCATCATCCCCCATCCCAGGTTTACAGCTTCTGACTTTGCTGTAGCCAGGAGCCATTGTGGGGTCCTCATTAAATGCTTAATACCATGTTACTGAAGTTTCAATTAACCTGTAAATCTCAGTGTAATGTTTCATGATAGCTAGACTCGTGGCTGACTGCCATGATTGCCTTCAAGTAATTTCTCATGTATCGAAAGGGGAAGTAGGGTTTCCTCAAGAACTGTACATGTATGATGTATGTAGTGGGGCTTAACATAGTTTAAATTATCAGTAAATATAAAATTAAAAAAAAAAAAGAACTATACATGTAACACATCATCCATTGCACAAACCTATCCTGCTCTGAAGCCACCTGCAGAATAACGAACAGGAAGCAACCTGTGGGGGCATGCTATAAATGCAAGCGTTATCCCTTTCTCCCATTGTCCTTTCAGCTTTGCCTTCAGATCATCAATATGGACACCAGAATGAAGTGTGCGAAGGAAAGAATTCACTCCAGTCAGCAAAGGAAAAAGGCGTTTTATTTGGCAACTGTATCTGATTTGCTGAGGGACAGCCAGCCTTCCTTTTGATGCCGGCCACCGTCAATTACTCATACACATTTATCACCATAAAATGAAGATTTAGACTTCTTTTTAAGGAAAGGGAAGTAGGTGTGTATGCTTATTATGTGGGAAATACACACGCACACACACACACACACACACACACACGCGCATTCATACAAAGGACAACGTAAGGGGCTGTCTCTCATGGGCAGGCTATTACTTGGACCTGCTTAGAGGCTAAGGATTTCTCAATGGGATTATACCCCCTCCCATAACCTATCAGTTGTCTGATCAGAAATTCATAACTCAGCTCAGCCACTGCTGCAGGCCTGCATTTAAATAGGCAAATGCCAGAGCCAGGCGCTGACATTCTCTCTGTCTCTCTCAATCTCTCTCTGTCTCCACTCGGCCCTCCTTCAGATCTTATTGCCTTTTTTTCCCCCTCTCCTACCTCCCCCACCACTCCCATTTTATTTTTAAAATTCCTCTTCATACCACCATCTTATATTAGGCATGAACTAAGACGATAGGAAGTTATTAGAAATGGAGGAAGGATGGTAGCCAGAGAGGCAGGCGCTGTTGGGGGTGGGGTGCAGAGAATGAGACAGGAGAAAATGGTGAATTGCTGCTGCTGCTGTCGCGCGCTTGTAGAGACAGCAAAACCTGCCGGCTTCCTTTCCCTTCCTTATTTTGTATCTGGGAAGGAGATATTTCAGGATTCATAGCTCAGCAGGAGTCCTTACCCATCAGGAAGATGTTTGTATACGGAAAGTTTCTGTGGGTTCCATATTCAATTCTTTTTTTTTTTTCTGTGAGACTAACAATGGAGAGTCCGTTGGCTCTAAGTCCTGGTGTCTTCCCGTTGAATGTCTTCCCATGGGCCGGATTCTATAGAGTTGTAACCTGCTGACATTTCATTGAGGTCTGATAAAGCTGTAATTCAGGTTCCCTCCTTCCATCTTTTCTCCCATCTTCTCCCACCCCAGTGTATATAAATCAGAACTATCTTGAAGCTCACGTCCTACACTAGGAGGAAAAAAATCTGTTTAATTGATAGCACCCTAACCTATCTGTGAGACGGAGATGCTGAAAGCTAAGGGGCTGCTGTGTGCAGACAGACGGGTGGATGTGAATCACACTGCTGGGGCTCTGATGGAGATGAATTTAAAAAAGAAAGAAAGAAAGAAAGAAAGAAAGAAAGAAAGAAAGAAAGAAAGAAAGAAAGAAAGAAAGAAAAAAAATCACTGTGAGCCAACTGCTGATTGCTCTGATCTGTCCGTAAAGAACGTGGTAAAATTGGTCCATCTTCATGTCACGTCACTACCTTCTAAAGGTTTTATGCATTCCCCACCCCACTACCTTTCCTCTCCTCTGCTTTATAAAATTTCTTTTTGTGTCTTTTAGAGACCAGGTCTTACTGGGTAGCTCGGGTTGGCCTGGATGATTTTGAACATGTGATCCTCCTGCCTCGGCCTCCTAGAAGTGAGATGACAGGGTGTGTACCAGCAAACCTGGAGATTCTCTGATGCTTTTTCATTAGGCAAGAAAGGGAATCCTGAACTTGGCATTTCATAATGATGCTTGCACTGAAGGGTTCTTTTCCCCCTCATGGCTACCCGTAAAAGATCACCTTTTGAATTTTGATATTTTTTTTAATGCTTAGTTAAAAAGAAACACTAAGGCGTACTTATTCAATTTAAATCTCTGCCAATTTACTGGCATTTAAACTTATTCCGGAGGTAAACTCCAGAACAATTTTATCCGTATGGGAACAACATATGGTTACGGCAGACACCTTGTAACTTTTAACAACTACCCCAGCCTTAATAAAAACAAAAGCACATTACAATAATACTGTACGCTTTCTGCCTGGGGAGGGGGCAGCTATTGTGTGCCAGAAAGCATGCTAAATAGATTCCTCTTAAGAGTTACCAACTGTGTGAACTTACAGCTCCTGTCATTGATTTTAGCTGGTGGAGGCTTTGATGTCAAGAAGCAAAAGGATCAGGGAAGCTAATGTAGTTTTCTGGTCACCATAGCAGCACCCCTGTGTGGCTGTTTTGGTAGGAACCTGTAGGAACTTAACTCATGGAGTATTGGCTCCTCATCCTCTTTGGTCCTAAGACGGCGAATTTCAATCCAAGTTGTTACAGGCTCAAAGACATTGCCTTCCCTGTGGGATCTGCCTTGATAAGGAAGAAGGCCACTGTAGTTACTATGCGGTAGCCTTCTATCCACTGGGTTAGGTCTGATGAGTCCCCGGAATCTTGCTTTCTTTTACAGGGGCTGACCTGTACATTTCTGATAGGTCAAGTAATAACAACGGCTTCCTTGAGATGAAGTTCACATACACTTTACCCATTTTTAAGGACACACGTCGGTGGCTTCTGGTTCAGTGACAGAGCTGGGTAAGTGCCGTGACGTGCTCAACATCTGTGAGACAACTCGCCGCCGTTGACACGCAGACACCCTCAAACTCCAACGTCTTCCCATGAGCTTCAAGCAGTTGGCTTTTTGCTTCCCGTGTTTCTAGATTTGGCTACTTCAGGCATTTTTTTTTTTGTAAGTGTTATCATATGTTGTTAGTTGTTCTCTTTTTACCCACAGACCTGCCTATTGTGTATCTCCTGGGGTCCCTGATATTTTTGAGAATTCATAAAATGAAATGCTAGGGTGAATATCCTTTCTCATCTGAGCATCCCTTACATGAAGACATATTCTCCGGAACTATGCTTCATGTTATTCCAGAAGCTGCACACAGGGGAGGAGCAGGCCAGGGGAGGAACTGACGGGCTCTGCTCTCTGTTCTCTTCCTTGATGTCCTTTGGTGCAGGAAAAGACCGGGAGAGTCTTCATGATAGTCTCAACAACAAATGTCTACCACCTTTTCTTCCTTTGATAATCCTGGATGCATAGTTAAATCAAAAAAAAAAATGTATTACTGGACTGGTGCAGTTGAGCTTAGGCTCAAAACATCTAAAAGAAATGGAAACTGGCAGGACTGGGGAGAGGGGTGTGCGGCAAAGTGACTGCTGTGTATGTGTAAGGACTGGAGTTCCATTCTCAGAACCCAGAGGCACGAAAACCCCAACCTGGGCATGTTTACATGTGCCTGGGGTATGTGTGTATGTGTGTGTGTGTGTGTGTGTGTGTGTGTGTGCTGGATATTCAAGGTTGCCTTCAGACCTGCACATGCATGCACATCCTACAAATACCTGCTACAAACATGCACACCCATGTACATGAACATAAGAAAGTAAAAAATTACAAAGATAGTTTTATAGCTTACCTATGTTTCCATTTAAATTGCCTGTTCCATAGGCCCAGCATAGGTGGAAAAAAATCTAACGAAGGTTATTTTTTAAAAGAGTTATTATTATTATTGTGATTGTGTACCACCTGCATGCCTGGTGCCCATGAAGGCCAGAAGAAAATGTCTAATCCCCTGGTGCTGGAGTTACAGATGGTTGGGTCCTCTGGAAGAGCGACCAGTGCTTTAAGCAACTGGAATATCTCTCCAGCTCCAGAAATTCTCTCTTAGATTCCAGTGGTAGATGAATACAGGAAGAACAGCAGGCAGTGCTCCAGGTGTTATTTACGAAAGGGCCCATCCCTTTGCAGAGTGCCCATTGGATATCTTTTCTCTCTGTTCATTTCCTGCCAGCTTCCGGTTCCGGTCCTTTAGCTGTAAAAGGTCAATACAGTCTACCTTACCTTGGTTAAGCGCTGTATGCATCCAAGCCTGCCTCCTAAGGCTCTGAACATCCTGTCCGGAGAGCAGAGCATCCTGGCTCTTCCAATGAGCTTCCGGGATTACTTCCTCTCTGGCTAGCTCAGTGGATAGGTCTTAAGATCATTTCGTCTTTTGTTTCCTACTCCTGACTAGACGCTATTCTGGGTTTTCAGTAACACTCATGGGTAAGGTGCCCAGGCCGAAACCTTGTCTTTTTCTCTCTGCCTTTATCCAGAGAGGAGCCACAGCACAATTCCGACCCATCTAACGCTCAGATCACAGGACTAGCAGAACCAAGGCAGAGAATACATAGCGTTTGGGTGGTTATTGTTCGTTTTCTTTTCTCTATTACTTCCTCCCATTTTGGTTGTTTTCTTTCGCACTTATATTACTTTTTTTTTTTCTTACCCTGGGAATCTTATTTTTATTTCAAGAGCAATGGAATTTGTCAGAAAGCCAATTTTACACACACAATGAATCTTTATCTCCATATTATTATAAGCAAGAAGTATGAGGGAATACATGGGACAGAAACCACAATAAATTTATTTCTCATTTTCAGCTGTAAGCCAGGGTCCAATTCTGTTGAGAGATTGATCAAAAAAGAAATACTGGGTTTTGCGGTGCTCTATTGGGGGTGGGCGTAGGTCTGGGGTACACAGCTGGTTCCGAGACCATGCTGCTCATACGTGGTTTGGTTTTGTTCCATGAGATCTGGACTTAAGGTCAACCTGATTGCCCCTGGTTACAAGCTACAGTGTTCTTGGTGACTAGGGGCTTTTCTCAGTTCAAGAATATTCAAGCGTGTGGCAGGAGGCAGGGCACAACTTGGAGTTGACTTTACTCTGGGTCAGCAGGGTCCTCTGGCTAGCATGGAGGAGTTGCTGATTCAGATACACCTAAGAGGGAAGGTCAAAGGCACATGGGGAGCTACAGAGAAGCCACAGAATGTTTTCAGCTCATCATACAGATTCACTTATTCTCTCTGTCTCTCTCTCTCTCCTTCCTCCTCTTCCTTTCCATTCCTTTGCTCTTGTTCCCCCTCTTCCCTTCCCTTCTCCTCTCTTCCCCTCCCCTTCCCAACCTGTCTGTCTCTGTGTATGTGTATGTGTGTGTGTGTGTGTGTGTGTCTGTCTGTCTGTCTGTCTGTCTGTGAGTCTGAGTCTGTGAGTCTGTGTGTCTCTATGCATGTGTGTGTGTAACCCAAAGGACAACCTCGGGTCTCATCCGCAGGTATGCATACCATTTACCTCCTTTGAGACAGTGTCTCTCAATGAACCTAGAGCTCATCAATGAAGCTAGACTGAAGCGACCAGAGAATGCTGGGAATCTTCCTGTCTCCATCCTCAGATACTGAGGTGGCAGACATAGTGCCGGTGCCTGGCTTTCTCCATGGGGGCTGGGATTTGAACTCAGGCCCTCTTGCTTTCACAGGAAGTACTTTAGCCCACAGACCCATCTCCCTAGCCCCCTGGTTTGTTTCTTGGCTCAACAATACTTTCCTCAACCTACTGAGGAAAATCTAGACATCAACGGAAAACATGGTTAACCTGAGGGTGTGGTGCTTCCTAAGATCTAAGTGTTTATTCCCCCATGAATTTCTGGTACTTACATCAGCCATACTCTACCTAGCTTTGGTGCGTGTATCTCTGTTTACACATGAATATATGGTCTTCTCAGCTCCTCTTCACGTTTTCTGAGACAGATTCTCTTGCCAAACTTGGAGTTTATTGACTCAACTAGACTATCTAGCCAGCAAACTTCCCAGCTGCAGGCACGTACTGCTCTACCTAGCTCTGGAATCTAGACTCTCGTCCTCACACTTGGGCAGCGAGCACTTTCTCCCCCCTGAGCCATCTCCCCAGCCCCTCCCTTGCTTTAGCTCTGTTTTCTTCAATTCACAGTAACATCCGCATTGAAGTCTTCATTTGACTTCGTTTCCCTCCAAACTGCTCATGAGAGACACACTGGGGCAACTTTTTTCTTTTTGTTTTTTTGTTTTTTTTTTCCTTTTCTTTTAAAAAATTGGTAGTGATACAGTTAGCACAGTGAATTTATTATGTGTGTGTATTTTGGGAAGTCCCTGGTTAGTTAACACTAGCGGCTTCTAGCCGTCTTTCTCTGGTAGCCTCTGTCTTTTGCTTGTCTCTTCTCCTTTTCTCCCTCCTTCATCCCTTGCTCATTTCCTCCCTCCTTCTCACCAACACTTTTCTTTATTTACACATGAAAACCAGTTGGCTTTCCACCTTTCCCCTGGCTTTGCTGACCTCTCATATAAGCAAGGCTTGTGAAAGGGCTGCCTCGTTAAAGATGGCTGACTCCTTAACACAAGCACTTTTGCATGTTATTAGAAGACTTGCTGCACGGCCCCACAAAGAACTAGGCCACTTAGGCAGCAGAAAAATCCTGTCACTTTGTTGGCTCCTATCAGCGCTGGCGGATCCCTGTCATGATTCCTGGGATGGCTCAGCTTGTGGCGTTAACTATGGCATTTACGGTTTTTATACTGCACCTGCTCGCTGACTTTTAAATCAGACCACTCTGTCCCTTCGAATCCGTAAAGAGAAAAAATAAGGCAATTTCTCCTTCAAGACTGGAAAACAGGACAAGCTACTTCGAGGCAAAATAGAAGGAACTATAACTAGAGATGATTCCAGAAAAAAAAAAAATGTGAGAAAGCAGTTTTGGGTCCTGGAAGGGAATAAATATGTATATTGATGTAA
This sequence comes from Mus pahari, assembly GCF_900095145.1. NCBI lineage: Eukaryota > Metazoa > Chordata > Mammalia > Rodentia > Muridae > Mus > Mus pahari. The sequence goes on from NC_034609.1 coordinate 31,317,249, forward strand.
TATTATATGAGTAATTTCTTAGGCCAGTTATGAAGCCTTATAAACAAATAAGTGAATAAACCTCATAGATAATAAAACGGTGAGGAAAAGTTTGAGCTTGTTTGAAACAAATATTTCGACAGCTTAAGACAGAAAATGAAATTTCTTTGGAGCCTGATAATTGGTGGTACACAGTAGAGAAGTGGGCAATGTATGGAGACCCAGAGAGCTGGCCACTGGTCCTCGGCAAGGACCCTGATCCAGTCCCCAGGACGCATGTGATGGTTCACAAACCTCTTTAACTCCATTTGCAGGAGACACAATGCCTTTTTCTTACCTCTGCGAGTACCAAGCACACGTGCGGTACATAGAGACACATGCAGGCAGACACTCATAAACATGCAAAAACCGTTTTAAGAAGGCAGATAAGGTCTCTTGGCTACTAGTAGGTTCTCTCCACAGAACAGCCTCGTGACTCAGAAGGGTAGGAGCAGACAGGAAGGAGGATCAGGTGACTTGATCCTGCAGTAGGAGATCGGTCCCAGTTCTTTGCAGTTGATTCCAGACATTTCTACCTACAGTTTAGTTGAATGGGGTTTCTGGTTAGGGCAAATTTGAATTCGAAAATACCAGAGTTGAATGACTTCAGGAGCCCGGAACAGCAGTGTTTTCATGTGCAATTTAGATTTTGTTTCTCTAGCCGGAAGTAAGTCTTCTGGCTCCTACCTGCTTTTCTGCGTGGGTGGGAGGAGCTTTGCTCTTCTTGGCTGGTAACCCCCCCCCCCCCNCAGGAATTACTTGCAGGTTAGCAGAGTTTTTCTGATGTCATCAAATATTTCCTGATGAGAACTCGCGGCCATCTCATCCCCGGCCGCTTTTCACATGAATATTTCAAATTGGCGAGAGTGTGAAATACAAACCTTAATCTTCTGTTCAAACAGTTTGAAAGGTCTAGGCATTTAATATGTGCGCATACTTTGGAGAGGGCTCCAGCAGCGTTGAAAGCTAGTTTAGTTTGGCACGCAAAAGAGCCGATGGGTCTGTATGGCTGACTTGTACCCTTCTGTTTCCTTCTGTTTTTTTTTTTTTTTTTTTGCGGTGGGAGGGTACGGGGGTGGGTTGGTTCTTTTGGAAGGATGAGGTCAAAAAAAAAAAAATACTAAGTGGGCTCTCCCAGGGAGTTTCAAGGCTGTCCGCTAGCACAAAACAAAAGAGTGAGATTGCCCACGGTGCCTCAGAGCTCACAATGGAACAGAAAATTAGAAATGTACCATGTTTACTATCTACATCTGGTTTTCAAAACCTTAGAGAGGCGTGTCACCTCTTGGTGTGTAAACACGTGTGTTTGTGAGTACTGACAATAAATGATTGTTTGGGGCCAGAGCTGCTGTGGGTAGTTCAATGTATGGCCAGAAGAGACCCCAAAGCATATAGAATACAAGTTAACTGACAGCATGTCTTCTGTTTCCTGGACCAATGTAAAAATTGGCACACGTCACTTAACAATGAGGATCTGCCTTGAGAAAAACATTACTGGGTGTGTGTGTGTGTGTGTTAATCCTTGTGCCTACATCCTGGAGTCACTGACACAAACTAAGATGCCTTCTTTGTCTCTGAGGAATATAATGTTATGGTATCATTTGATGCAGATGATCCATCATTGACAGAAATACTGTTTGCATTGTATGGGTGTGTAACTGGGCTTCCAGAGCAGAGAAGAGAAGAGAAGAGAAGAGAAGAGAAGAGAAGAGAAGAGAAGAGAAGAGAAGAGAAGAGAAGAGAAGAGAAGAGAAGAGAGCTGTTGAAAGAGCAGTCAATCACAAGTGATCCCCAAACTTAGAAGAGCTGCCCACTCATTCAGGGCTTACCCCAGTGTCTTTGGGTAAGTACCAGAGAAAGAAGTTTCATGTAGCTTTTCCAAGACTCAAAGACACCCTGACCCAACCTTGCTGAGTATATTTATTTTAATTAAAATGCCCCTGAATATATTTGTTTGCATTTTGTATTCACTGTGCATGGTTGAGGCCAAGTTTTCGTTCTGCTGAATGTGACCATGTCTGTTTCCTCTACAGTCATGGACAGGTGATGGATCAGGACAGCTGAAGGGAGAATCACCCTTGAAAGTCAGTGTATTCTTCCTTATCTTGTCTGAGGGAGGTAAGCAGAGAGTGACTTTGCCTCAAGTAGGGATTTGTAGTTTACTTGAGATCATGAATTACTCGGTAATTGGAAGCTCTGTAACCTACACACACACACACACACACACACACACACACAGAGCAGTTCAGAAGACTTTTGAACTGTCTGATACTCAGTGGTCTTCCTGTTCGAGTGCAGCTTCCCAGGTCTATAGCTCCTCTTCTAAAGTGTCCACCCACAAGCTGGAAAGATGGCACAATGTTAAGAACGCTTTCTTCTTTTCCATGGAAACCAAATTCAGTTCACAGCACCTACATCAGGTAGATTACAACCATCTGTAATCCCAGTTCCAAGGGACCTGACACCTCTGACTTCCCAGGACACCTGCACTCATGTGCAAATACCCTCACCCAGAGACACACACCTACACACATCTACACCTAATTAACAAAAATGTGGGCCTAGAGAGATAGTTCAGTGGCTAAGAACACTTCCTGCTTTTCCAAAGACCCCAGGATCGTTCTCAGCACCCGCACGGCAGCTCATAGCTGCCTGTAACTCCAGTTTGGGGGGGGGCTCTGACACCCTCCCCTGGCTTTCACAGGATCACGCATAAGCAAGATACACATACATACACTCAGGCACACACATGTACATAAAATAAACACACACACAAATATTTGAAGGTAATAAAAACACATCTTTAAAGAGCTCCTACATTGAGTAGTCTGCATAGTTTAAGATAAAAATCTTAACTTTTTGTAAATCGTCAACCTGAGGGCCCTTCGTTAATGACCACAGCCCCTCTGTGACCCTGGCATCTTATTTCTGTCCACACTCTGTTCTCTGCTTTCCATTCGCCCTCTGACTGTTGTCCCCCATTCACGGCTACATTGTAGCGGGAAGTCCACCTGGAGTTTAACTCCAGTTTCTATTCCTGTCTCCTGGTGCTTGCCACTGAAACATCTTTGCCATCTTTGCTGTCTCTGCTGGCTTCCATCTGTTTCCCATGCTCCCCCGCTTCCTGGAGGGGATCTGACAAATGGGGTGGCCCCTCTCAGGGGAAACTCTTTTTTTAGCATGGGGCTGCATAGTTTTGGTGCTGGCCACTCGGCAGAGGGCCAAACCCATAATCATTCCAGTTTCAATTTTGTCAATATCACAATGTAAAGAGAGAGAGAGAGAGAGAGAGAGAGAGAGAATGAATGAGAATATCAGGGAAGAGGTAGTGGTGACATTTTACAGGCATGGGAATTTTGATGTAAAACAAAGAATATTGATGTTTTATCAGAAATGTTTAATATTTAATAAGCCAATGTGCTACAAAGGCTAATCCAGGGAAATTAAGTTCTGACTCCATTTCCAATGGATTTTTTTCTTTCTTTTCTTCTTATTAATTTTTTAAAAATAGGACCTATTTTTTTTTCTGGAAGCAAAAGTCTGATTAACCCACAGCTGGCTTGTAAGTGATTTAATTCCAAGCCCCATTTTGAGTGGAATCTGTTGAAACCAAATGAACACATCAGGCAAGGAAGTAGCCGTCTCTAGATACTGCTCAGAATTAAGCAACTTAAATCAATGGAAATCCATAGGATGTTAGGAGCAACAAGAAAAACAAGCTGGTAGGAGGGAAGGTAGGTAGAGAAAAAACTTTCATGCCAGCCTCTGTTTGCCTTGTCCTGGGCCTCTGGGGGCTGATTCGAGTGAATGATCTATACACGCCATTTCCCAGGTTTAACAATTTGAGGCCAGATTTTTATGAAGATGCCACACGGTGCCATCTCCTCGAGGGTTGGAGTAGGGGCAGAACTTACCGGATTTTCTTTTTTTTCGGTTGGTTACGGAACCCAGGTCCTTGCCAGTGTTAGTTGAACACCCTACCTCCAAGCCTCTGCCCTAGCCCAGCACTTAAAATGTCACAGAACTCAGTGGATAGCCTGAATAACGTTGCCTGTGCATTTTAGCATAGACTGTAACTTAATTTAGCTGCGGGTCCTTAATGCTTATAAATGTCTTTTACCTAATAAGTGCTTGTATACATAGAAGTGAATTGCATTGATCTGAGTTTATCTTAAGTTACAAAGTAATACTAATTTCATCTTGTTCCGTGGTCTTTGCGTACGAATATCAGGAAATGTGGAGTTATTGTAAGATATAGGGGACATATGAGCCAGGCGGGGGTGGGGGGATGCTTTGGGGCCCATGGATATGCCAAAAAGATTTTACCTGTTGTCAAGACTATTATAGAGCAGCTGAAGAACCATGCCAAGTACAACCTTTAATGAGCCAGCCTCCATGGCTCCAAGAAGTCTCCTTCCAGTCCAGGCAACATAAGGCATCCTGGTAGGATAGAGCTGTGCACCCCCTATTCTTTGTAGGAACCCATCTGGTTCTTATAAAGGTAATGTTTCTTAAAACATAAATGTCCTTAGGTTCCTGGAATTGATGGAAATTATTTTTAGTGATTTTTTTACATAGCATATTATTTAAGTTTGGGCAAACACTGAATTAGGTATTAATTTCCTATGCATTTAGCTTTTATCCAGCTGTAAAACTGAGCTAGATTTACAGATTTCTATATAAGTTTACTATAAAACACATTAAAGTTCAAATTAACAACATTAACTTAATGTCTCGTGTGCACCAAGGTGCTGCTGGTGGACTTAATTTTAGAAGAAATGGCATTTTCCTGTTTGCTTGTTTTAGTCTCTTAAGTTGATTCTGTGGATTTTTTGAGCCTGATGGGGTTATCATTTTAATAATTTTCATTACTGTGGTGACTTTTTTCCTTTTGTATCCTTTTGTCCATTTCAAATCATTAGTCCATCATTTTGATGGGCCTAGAAGTTTTAATAGTGAGACTCAGAATATGGTGTTGCAAAAAGAAAACGGTCTCTGGAATGAGAAATTCCTCCCGGTTATTCTCCTTGTGCATTGAAAATAAATTGTTAAGTCGTTAAAGATCAGAGTCCCACTAATGTAAAAATAGGGGTACTAGAGCTGGAGAGATGGTGCAGCTTGCTGTGGGCACATGAGGATCCAAGTTCAAATCCCCAACATGTGTGTGAAGAAACTGGGCCTGGTACATATTCCTGTAATGGCAACACTGGGCTGGGCAGAGGCAGGGGCATCTCTGGAACTTGCTGGCTGCGGCCTATCTCCAAGATCAGTGGGAGTGGCATGTGTGGTTCCCTGTCTCAAGGGAAAAGCAGAGAGATAGACTAGAATACATGTCCTCCCTGGTCTTTATGTGTGTTTATCAGTGTGTACAGCTCTCCCACCTCACTGCGCGCGCGCGCGCACACACACACACACACACACACACACACACACACATTATAATGGAGCCACTAATACAAAAGTTCTCTGGAGTCTGCCTTGCCTATGTTATTGATGAGTGCCAATGTGTATGCGAGTTCATGGTATTTCCATGGTTTATCTCCATCCCTCTTGCCACAAACCTATGTTCCTTCAATGTCCTATGCAGTCATTTGGCAAATGCAGATTGCAAAGTAAGTCAGCTCTTGCTTTTCTCCCCTTCATTAGAGGTTAAACCATCAAGCAGTGGTTCTCAACTGTCCTAACGCTGCGACCCTTTAATTTAGTGCCTCCTGTTGTGGTGACATTCTCCCCCGCCCCCATAAAATTATTTTGTTGCTACTTTGTAACTGTAATTTTGGTACTGTTATGAATCATAATGTAAATATCCCATAGGCAACCTCCAGAGGGGTCCTGACCCACAGGTTGAGAGCCACTGCTATTAAGGAACACGTCTGGGCTGCCTAGTTCTATTTTTGTCAACTTGACACAACCTGGGGTTATCTGGGAAGAAGGACCCTCGATGAGAAACGGGATCCCTCAGGTGAGCCTATAGGTGAGTCTGTGTGGTGTATTCCTGCTTAACGACTGACGTTGTAGGGCCCATCCCACCGTGGGCAGAAACATCCCCTGGGCTGGTGGTCCTGGATGCTGTATAGAAAAGCCATCTGAGCAAGACATGAACAGTGAAACGAGTGAGCAAGGCTTCTCTGTGGTCTCCCCTGCAGTTCTTGCCTCCAGGTTCCTGCCTGGATCTCCTGTCTTGTCTTCCTTTAATACTGTAAGCTGTAAGCCAAATAGATCTTTTCCTTCTGAACTTCCTTTTGGTCCTGGTCTTTATCACACCCAAAGAAAGCAAGCTAAGATAACATCAACTGACCCCCACAGTCATGATGCTCAATCAATTATTCAATAGCTTAATAATCCGGAACTTATTCTACGAGAACAGCCCGTGAATGGTAACTATCACTGCCGAAGAGATATTTTGTCACTACCGTATAAAGAATTCCATTTGAATAGCATGATCGATGTGTTAAAATACTGTTATGAGTGGAGTTTTGGTTTGTGTAAGGCTTTAGAGTCACGCACAGGTGTTATAGTTGAATGCACTGTGAGGCAGGGGTGGAGTGCAGAGAAACGGGTGGCTCACCGCGCGATCGCTCATAAAGCTAAGATACTTACAGTCAAGCCTGAAGACCTGCATTTGGTCCCTGGGACCTACATGGTGAATGGAATGAACTGATTCCTGAAAGTTGTCCCCTCACCTCTACCCGTGTAAACAATGCATGCGTGTGCATATGCGTATGCACATAGACATAATAAATAAATGTTTAAAAGGAAGGTGGAAAAGAGAGGAACTTCTACTGCAGCATGGGCGTGGCTGTGATCTTGACCATGCAGAGCATTGATGTTTGGAAGAACATCTTTGTTGCAAAAAAAAAAAAAAAGTGATCTCTTATGTATCTGTAGGTAATGTGTATGAGTGTCTGCATGTGTGTGCATGTGGCACTCAGAGGTTGATGCTAAGGGTCTTTCTTGATCACTCCTGCCACTGTATTTATGAGGCAGGGTCTCCCCTTTGAGCTCAACGCTCACTGATTGATCTATGGTAGCCATCTTGTAACCCAGATTCCCCGTTAACTTCCCATGTGCTGGGATTATAAGCAGCAACCTGCCCAGCCATCGTTTAAACAGGCACTGGTGATCCAAACTCTGGTCCTCAGGTTTGAGTTGAAAATATTTTTTTTATCCACTGAGGCTGTCTTTCTGACCCCATGCCCACCCCATCCTGTTTTAAATGGAGACATTGTAGCAAATTATTTAGTTCAGCCCACAGACTGATAAGTCCTATTTGTCAACCAGTTCTCTAGAACTTGGCTGTTTCTTAAGTTTCTCATTGACAATCCTATGACATGTCTTCAAGACATGCTCTGGGATTATAGCCGCTTCCCATCCTGCTGGGCTTTTTTTTTTTTTTTTTTTTTATATATTGTTTTTTTATATATTGGTTCTGAGGATCCAACCTCAGGTCCTCATGCTGGTACAGTGGACCCTTTACAGACTAAGCTATCCATTCATTCCAAACCCCCAGAATTTAAACTTAAATGGCTCTTTGATGAAGTAAATGGCCAATGCAGCAAAGGCATAATGAGGAAAGATAGCACAGTTGCTAAGTTCACATTTTTAAATGTATTTATCTACTTTCTACCTTTCCATAGTTTCACGTGTTTAAGTTTTCGGGCATGATTTGCTCTGTTCAGGTGAATTGGAAGGAGTAAGTACGATGCCTGTGGAACTTGGCAGTCTCCGTGAGCTTCCTTTCTACTAATTTAGAGAAGTCAGAGGTGTCTCATTTAAAATAGAGACCGTAGAGCTAAAAGAGACCTCTGAGATCAGCATCCCCAACCTTTCTGACCCATGGATCATTTTCATAGTAATTTATAATGTTGTCAACCCTCCTAGGAATTTTTAAAATCAGCTCATCATTTTTGCATGATATATTATGAAGAGGTAATTTTAAGTGAAAACTTTAATCTTAGATTATTAAGAACTGCGCTATACATTTTATTTTAGCATAATCACTAGAGTATATAAAACCACATTTTTGCCTTCCTTCATTTGACAAATGATAAATACTTAAAAAGTCTACATAAAAGAAATCACAAAAGGAAAATGTATGAATTGATAAAAAAATAAATTGAAAAATGACATTATTTTCACAGTGTAATTTTGGAAGTGAAATGTGGATTAACATAAAAAGAGGAAAATTGCTCTCATGATCTGATATTTAAGTTTCTTAGATTCTTATGCCATAAAAATTCACTTATTTTTTATAATCTTGTTGTTTGTGTTTTGAATTATGACATCTGAAGTTTGGGTTTTTCTTTCTCCAAAGAAATAATTGTGACTAAAGAGTCCCAGAAAAAAAAAAAAGACACACTGGGTGTAATTGTGTGTGTGTGTGTGTGTGTGTGTGTGTGTACACATGTGGGTGTGTCTTTCACTTCAGCATTCTTTCAAGTAGCCGAGGGGTACAGATACCATATAAGACTTTGGGTATACGAGATGGCTCAGTGTAAAAGTTCTTGTCCCCAACCTTAGTGTGATTCTCAGAACCCATTGTAGAAGGAGAGAACCAGCTTCTAAGAGTTGCCCTCTGACACCCATAGTACTCAGTGAGTATGTACATGCCCATGCTTACATATACACACGTACACACACACAGATGGTGATGAGGATGATGATAAAAGAAGACTTGATTAATGAGTGTATCCTACAAACTTACTAAAGCTATAGGTACAATGATTACTATAGGTACAATTATTACTATTTTATTCTCATGAAGACCTGTTTTGTTATCCAACCCTAGTTTGGCTTTTGGTTAGCCAGATACCCTGGTCATTATGTATCAGATCTCATAAGAGCCAAGGGAGATGGGGATCATACGGTGGTTAAGGAACCGTTGTGGCTAAGGGGCTGGGACCAGAGGATCTATACCCACTTACTTCAAGTTTTCTTATATTATACTGGGAGGCTCTTGGCCCCTTCCATTGGAGACAGGAAGAGCATTTCATGTGTTATTTTGCTTATGTTTGCAAAGAAATGGAAACTGATGAGATAATATTAGTGAGTGCTCGTTTGGGGTACAAGGACATTGGAGCCAAGAGAAGTACACAAAACTACTAAGTTCATACAGTAGTTGGAAAGCACAGGACCCCCGACTCTGGGGCCGCATTCCTGGGGTTTGATTATACCATTTGGCATTTTGTCCAAGCTAGTTTTTAATTGGTGGGCTCATCAGTTGACTCATTCCACAGAACGTATGATGTTCTAAAGCTGCTGGTCAGCAGCCTATCTATCATTATTATTTAGGTGCCTTTTGTTTTTTGAAGATGCCAATTAATAATTGTCTTCCTTTGACAGTATGTAAATTTTCTAGTTATAACTATTCATGTCTATTTCCCACACGACAAGTATCCATTTGTGTGTGTGTGTGTGTGTCTGTCTGTCTGTCTGTCTGTCTGTCTGTCTGTCTCTCTCTCTCTCTCTCTATCTATCTATCTATCTCTGTGTGTGTGTGTGTGTGTGTGTGTGTGTGTGTGTGATTCACTCACTTTGTCTTGGACAGTATGGGAGTCATGGACCATTTCTTGGAAGCCAGAGATCAAATAAATGAGCTTACAAGCTGATAAATGAATTTGGAAGTCACCCTGATATAGCTAATATTCAGTGCATATAGGTTAACTCCCCAATAGTATAGAAAATTCCTACAAACTTAAGTTGAAGATTAAATAGAGTCCATACTGTGATTTCAGAGAGTTTGACAGAATTCAAGATGTGACCATTTCCCAAGTTGGTTGGGTCATTGTAGTTTCCCTGCAGGCTGTAATTTCTTCGGTTGATTGATTGTTGACTGTCCGTTTGCTCTGCATATGTTTATTGATTTGCAGTTCTTCCTCTTCATTGTTAAATTTGTCAAGTTGTGTTATTGTCCAATTCAAGACTATGATGTCATCCAGGGGATGGTGGAGACTCTATTTGAAATCAATCCATTGCTTCCAGTAGAGTGGAAGGCCTCCTATTGGTAAGGAAGTATGCTTAGTTATGAATAGTCTACAGTGAAAAGAAAGTCAGAATAGGGGAGGATGTCAAAGATCAGAACGTTCACAATTTCTGCTCATCACATTATGTGTCTTGATGTAATAGCTCCTAGGGTGTCTGGGTTCATAGTTCTCAACCTGAGTTTTAGACTGGCACAGAGAACAATAGCCTGATCAACAGTTAACTTTCATCTCTAGTATGTAGTATCCCACAGCCTCTGCAGTCTCCATGGGGCCACATGGCGCCTGTGCACGGTTCTGAAGAAGGGCTGGCCTGTCAGGAGGATCTGGGGATGGACTCTGGCTCCTCATCATCCATGAAACTGGGCCTCTGAGCACCTGCGTTTACAGCATCTAAGCTTACAGTCCACAGACTATACCTTATGCCTGCTCACTCCCATTTAACACCCTATGGTCAACTGTTCCTATGGTCATTATTTGGAAAAATTTATTTTCTGATATTGGCAGATGTGCTGTCTTGGAAGAAAGCCATTCATTAGAAGAGTTTTTGTCTGAATTCCTAAGAAACATCTTTGCTCTTGGGTCACATCATCAACTAAGCCCATTATTATTATTATTATTATTATTATTATTATTATTATTATTATATCACATTTCTAGGAAGCTGGCCTGGGTGGAAGAAGAAGCTGATAGTACCTGTCTTCTGTATCTCTTTAGGACTTGCCAAGAGCATTTTTTAAAAATATTTTTTAAAACAGAAAACCAATTTATTAAGGGAATATAAAATGGCATCCTTAAAATATTATGTAAATAATTACTATTTATGGAAATGTTATAGGTGACATCCATGAATAAACCAGTATCATATTGAACATACTACCCCCAAACAATTACCTTTGGATGACGTTTCTCACTCTTTGACCTTTCCTGTCCACCCACTCCACCCCAGCCATGCATGGAGGAGAAGAATTAGAGGCAACAGAACCTAATACTATAAAGCCAGGCCTTCTTTGCATCTTGACTATCTCAGTGGAACCCCCACCAGCAGATTATTCACGTGGCTCCGCTGTAAAAATCATGGATGCTTAATATCTGAACCACTGAGTACAAACATAACATTTAAATAAAAGTAATGCGGGGTTATTTATCTCTACCAAATCTTCTCTGCCCCATAGAGGATGCTAGCTGTCTCTTTAATGATGCAAAAGAGTTGTAAATCTCCAGCTGGGGATGGGGCAATAACAAAGAGAGTGTTCTCCACGAGGCTCTAATGTCCATGGAGTGGCTTAGGAGGGCACCTTATTAGCTCTAACAGACTGGTTAGCACAGGTCACCTCTCTGCCTCCCTCTTCCCTCAGCAGGACCACTCATGTCTGGACTATATTTGGGAAGAAAGAAGTGAGGGGGAGGGGAAGGAATATGCTTCAGGCCCCTCTCATCTTCCTAGCGTTTACAGCTATTTTTTTTTTTTTTCTTCACTATTCCAATGAGCTATTATTCTTGCTCCGAGTCCAGCCCTATTCTTCCCTTCCCCATAACTGCTCATTCTTTTCCCCTTGGTAGCCTTGGTAGTTTATCTGTCTTTGCATGGTGCTGTTAAAACAGGAATCCTAGCCATGGCCCAGCCCTCCTTATTTGTTTCATTTGTAGAAGTCACCCCTGAGTAAGTGTTCATAAATATATAGCTAAGTGAATATTTACTCTGCTGATACACACACACAAACATGCACACACACACACACACACACACACACACATCGAGAGAGAGAGAGAGAGAGAGAGAGAGAGAGAGAGAGAGAGAGAGAGAGAGACTGCAGATAGGATCCAGCATAGTATTTCAGCATCCAATTAATATGGCCAGCCACAGGAAATAAGACAGAATATAGATACACACGCCTACACCTTTTACGGTCTTCAAAAATTAAGATCAATCCCATTTTAGAATGTTATAAATCCATAGGATAGTGTAAATCAATCACACCCAGCCTCGTGCTTCTCAGATTTTCACAGGAGAAAAGGGTTAGCTAACTACCCTCTTTTCCTCCACCAGCACGTCTGTGCTGCCTTTGATTTTTCCTCCATCCTAGCTTTAGCTTTGTGCCTCACCTCTCCTCCCCCCCCCAAGCCCCCAGCCCCCATTCTCCATCCAAAAATGAATGCAAAGAAACACTATTAGGCTGTCTGGTTATGTATTTTTTATGAGGCCATACAAGACGCTGTCTGACCCCTCGCCGCTCGCGTTATAAGCACACTGAAGATGCTTTTCATTTGGCTTTTGCTTTTCAGCCTGGGTGACCTCTATTAAATAAAAAAAGGGGGAGGTGGGGGGCTGTGAGGGGAGGCCTAATATGTGACCCCAGGGACTGGTCGCTTCAAGGATTACATTTAATTCATATGATAATATTGAAATATAACGTTCCTGGCTCTAATGCTGGGGCAAGTTTCTCTTTCTTTTTATTTCAGAGGCCTGGTGATGAGTCTTGTCATAGATATTTTTCATCAGTTTAGAGCAGAGCTCTAGCCCAAATACTGGGGTCAGGGCCTTAAAATTACCTTCTTCCCTCTTCCAATTCTGGATGGGAACATTAAAAAAAAAAATGTCTCTTTTCCTGGTTCCTGTGAGGGACACAGAGACATAAATTCCTTTCTCATGTGTGTCTACCAAGAGCTCTGTTTCAGATAAAGAAACAATTCATATTTAACATTTTAGTCACCCACGTCCAACTACTCACTCCCAAATTCTTTATTACTATAAAAGATAGCATCTTTTTTATCATACATATACAAAACTACATACATATACATACATACATACACATACATACATGCATGCACATATGTATATGCATACATACTTCCTTTCTTGTTCCCTTCCTCTTCCTTCCATCCTGTCAGTTGTAGATATATAAAGCTAATCTCCTGTATGTGACATGTGTGGTCATTTAGATAATGACTTGCCTTTGGGTCCTTGTGTCTGATCTCTCTCTCTCTCTCTCTCTCTCTCTCTCTCTCTCTATATATATATATATATATATATATATATATATATATATATATGTGTGTGTGTGTGTGTGTGTGTGTGTGTGTGTGTGTGCGTGTGTATCCCTATATTGACGTTACTCTAGAATTATCCTGTTTTTACAATGCTCACATTAGTTGGTGAATGTCCATTTGCACAGTACTCACACATGCACCAAGGAGGCATTTACCCCCTACTTCCCTGCTCCAGCTTAACATTGTCTATGACATTTAAGTTTTTGACTGATGCAGCAAACCAGTTTTCAAACACCCCCTCCCACCCCCACCCCCACCCCGGCAAGCCAGTTTTCAGAATCACAATCCTGTTAAAGGTTCCTCGGACAGCTGATGTCTCCCCCCCCCCCCGTCCCAGTTGAAATGAACTGGTTGTGAGATAGGACTCAACTCCCTGCCGTTCACATGTTTTGAAAATGTTTTTATTCCTTTCACTTGAATAGAACAGTACTTAATTTCCTGGAATCAGCTTCCGCTCCTCTGTGCTGTGTGTCGATGTCCTCCAAGGCAGGTTCCTTGAAGGGATGGTAGCATCTCACCAGAGCTAATAAAGTCAATTAGGGTAATGTTATACAGTGGGCCGCTAGAAGATCAGAGGTGTGTGCCTTAGTCCTTCTCTGTTTTCAGATCATACCAATCTTGCTCTTCATAAAGAATATATAGAGAAAGGGCTTTTATTATTAGTGCGTAGATATATATTAAATTGCAATCTCTCTTTCCCCTCTCTCTCTCCTTTCTCCCCCTCTCTCCTCAACCCCCCACTTCTCTCATTTCTTTTTAGTTATTGAGAGAGAGGGAGAGAGAACTCGGGGAAAAAAAAATCTGCGGACATGTTCACACGTTTTCATTACCAGAAAAGTACTGCTGAAAACTGATCAAAGCTGGGAAAATCACGGCGGCAGCTGAAGCCCCCCATCTCCAGCCTGTGTCTGCTATTATTACCCAGGTATTACCACAAATGTGATTCAGCAAATAAAGCCCCTGGCTGCCTGGCTCCCTCTGCAATCAGCAAGCCAAGTGGATCTGCCATGGGGTTTCCTGAAGGGACTCCTAATGGTCTTGCATGTGTTTGTCTCACAATCTGAATATTCCTGGCATCCGGGAGACTAGTGGGAGATGTACAGATGTCCTCCAAGTACACATGGAGTCCCTATATATTTTTGCCTTTGTCAGTCACCGTGTGCGAGAGAGATGTTTGAAAGCCCAGAGCCAGGTCCCCCTTTGTAAGGCATTAGCTGTGACCCTCCTCCTCTCTTTCCGCCCCCAGTAGCCCCGGACCTCAAGATGCCTCCTTGACTGGAGCTTAACATGGAGTCGTCTTTTTCATTTTTTTTTTTATTTTTTTTTTAAACCCAGTCACAACACAGAGAGAGGAGGAGGAGGAAGAGAGAGAGAGAGAGAGAGAGAGAGAGAGAGAGAGAGAGAGAGAGAGAGAGAATGAGAATGAAGGATGGGTCTCAAAAATTGTAAAGAAGCCACAGGGAACCCCCCTTTGCGAGCTACAGAAAGCAGGCTAGCTGAGGTAAGGTAGATGTGAAAGTCTTTCTTTTCTTTTTTTCTTTTCTTTCCTCTCTCTGTCTCTTGCTGGTGTGTCTCCCTCTCTGCCTTCTCCCTCCCTCTTCCTAAGCCCCCCCCCCCCCCCCCACCTCTCCCCTTTCCCTATGCATTCGTGTGTTCTTCTCTCAGTAGCTTGTCTTTCTTTGGATCTGGGAGGGTGGCTGGGGTGGGTGGGGGGAGCCACCTAACTTCTTCCCCTGCTTAAGCAGTCTGAGACTGGAACTCATGTGAATATGTAAATAGGACTCCTGGCCGCGTTGCCGACACGTGTACGTGTTGTCTCTCCCCCCCCCCCCACCTCCCCGTCTCAGCGTCTGATCTTCAACAGATTGCTGTTGTTTCCTCTGATCGCGAGCACAGCGTGCTGGAAAGAGAGATGGGGGGTGGGGGGGGAGGGTGGAGATTGGAGGGAGTGTGTTGTGGGGCTGGGAGGGAGGAAATCATGACAAGATTGCTGTGACTTTTTTATATTAATGTGCGGCTTTTTTCCCTAGCTCATTTGCATGTCAAAGTGGCGGAGGTGTGAGGGCACAGATTAGTATGGAGATGACATAATGATGTAATGAATTAAATGTGATCACTTCTCCCAAGCGGGGGGGGGG
>NC_034609.1:31332463-31338234 GCF_900095145.1 Mus pahari
GGGGAGGACAGTGAGGTGGGGAGGGGGAAGCGAGTGTCAAGACAGCCAGGGTGAGCCAGCAAGAGGGGAGAACTGCTTCCGATCTGCACGGTGGTTGATTGATGTCACCGGCTCGCGGGATGCATCTTTTTATTGTGATGGTGATGATGGTGATGGCGCTGATTGAGATGATTACACTTATCGTTGGTGTGAAATTTGAATTTTAAGTGGTCAGTGCCAGATCTGCACCCCTTTCTCTCCCCACCCCCCCCCGCCCAGTGCACATGATTATTTGGTCCATCAGTGCAAACCCTTCACTGTCAAAATCTAACACCGCTCTGGTCTCAGCTCCGCTTTTATTTTAAAAAAAAAAAAAAAGAGACGGTGCAACCTCCAGGAAAGAGAAGATGACTAATTTGTGATATCACACAGAAGGCTGGAGTACAAGGCCTTTTCATTGGGCTTCAGTTCTGGTTTTGAGTAAGCAGAAAAGAAAGAAAAGAAAAAAGAAAAAAAAAGAAAGAAAAAGAGAGAGAAAGGAAAGAAAAAAGGAGGGGAAAGGAGATTTAAAACATTTTTATTATGAGGAGAGAAAGAGAGAGACAGAGACAGGAGAGAGAGAGAGAGAGAGAGAGAGAGAGAGAGAGAGAGAGAGAGAGAGAGAGAGAATGAAAATCTTCCACTATATCAGTAGGGTGGCCAAGGTTTTCACCATTGACAATAAGGAAAATGCAATTTCATCTCACGCGTACAGCGTTATCTCTCTTTAATAACAAAACCAAACGAGGCTGATTGCGCACAAAGCAAGTCTCCAGGCAGCCCCGTATGAGAAGCAGCAGAAATGGGGACATTTCCCCGTCCTCCGTTAGCCTGTTTTATAGGCAACACCTGAAACTGTGCATTCAGCAGTTGCAAATGGGGGGAAGGGGAGACGTTCCTCCTCTCTCTTTAAAAATGTGTGTATAATTAAAAAGGAAATGAAGAAGAATATAAATATAAACTCCAAAGATTTTTTTTTTCAGAGTTGGAGCTTTATTTTTGGTCAAATTCATCCTGTGAGCCAGTAAGTTTTCTTTGACTCATTCTGGTGTCCTGCTCCTTGGATTTCCTAAGGTATAGAAAATCGGTATAGCAACTTGGAACTAATTGTCCTTGTTGCAATAGCCCGGATGGTATGAAGGGGCACTTAGGAATTCACAGACGTCACTAACATTAATTTATTGAAAAAGAAAATCCAAAGCAACTCCATTAGTTTTTTTTCCCCCTCCCTTGTTATTGTTAAGGGCTTTAAATGGATTTCCTAATTGGATAATTTTATTCACAAAGAATAATACACAGATGGAAAACAAGACCGGACGCTGGGATGGGGGCGGAGTTGGCAGGCAGAAAGAAGGAGAATCGTCAGCGCGAAGCAGCAGGGTCAAGTTCATGGAGACCCTTCTCAGAAGTTATGCTAAGAAGGGCAGAGGGTGCCGGGAACAACATGGATGTGAGAGCCACCTGACCCCCGGGCCCGCGGGAGGCAGATGGGTGTCTTAAACATGTTCAGACAACACAGCGGAGGATGCATTTGCCTCCTTTCTGTCGTGTTTAAAGTAAAGCCCGCCATGACTGGTGCTTGTTGATCAGAGCTGCTTGCCGTGCAGCCCAACCTCAGGTTTCTTAAGATGCAGGCATCCCCGGGGTTTCCCTTCTCTCTGGTGCTGTGATCAGATCTGTGTTTCCTGGCTCCCAAGTCCATCGTTTTGTCGGCGAGCTGGGGCTTCTGACATCTCTCTTCTCTTACCTGGTCGGGTTTACTATAAACCAAATCCCAGTGAATGCCACACACAGACACTATTAGTAGCAAAGCTTATCAGGTCCCCTTCTTATACCCGCCACCTGCTAAATACATGCAGTGTGAGGGCAAAGTTCTGGAGTCCTGGTCCTTCTGCTTCCACACCCTTACCCTTTCATTCCCCAGGTAGCCCGTGGCCTCCACAGCATCCTGCTTTCTCCCTGCCTTAGTCCTCTATGCCAATAAAGAAGAAAGGCAGCCATGAGGATTGTTACTATTGATCTGCCCAAGGGGATCATTAGGCGTCCGTATCAATCTACAAATCAGTAGGCCTGTGTTACTAGCTTGGGCAGTCATTGCCAATTTGTTCCTATTAGATGGCTGAGCCTGGAGGTGTGTGATGAGCAGTCGGTCTTTATCTCAGCGCTGGGTTTACAGGCTTGCTGCCAGATGCCAGAGTTCACTCGAGTTTTATTTGGGGGCAGTGGACGTGGTGGAGGGTGTGTGCAAGACGAGGAGGGGTAGGTCTTTGTGGATTTTCTTTCTCAGTCTGAAAGCTGCCTGCACCTTGATTAGACTACCAAGGTGGACTCCACCCTGTTTTCTGCCAGCCGTCACGAGTGGGGAGTGGCCCCTAATATCTTCCCAAGAATGCTGCCCATAGAAACCTTTAGCAGAAATATCTAAATGTTTTGTTACCCCCCTTCATGGTCCCCATTTCCCCTCCTCTTCTTCCTCCACTTCCTTTGCTATCCGCAGTGTATTTACTGTTGGGCAGGTGACATTTTTCCCTGATATTTTCTCTGTAGTTCAATTAGATAAGGTAAAAGTTAAAGCTACAGGGTAATTTTGTTTGGGCGAATCATATTTACCTTGTCTCTTTGAACTAAAATCTGGAAGGTAATGCGTTCTGGGTTGCATTCTTTATTACTGCTGTGTTTTTAAATCTTTAAAGATCATCTTTGTCTCTGGTCTTAGGCTCTGAAAAGAGCAACAGCTAGAGCAGAAGCCCCATTCTGTTTCATGCAAGTAGGTCGTGAAAAAATAAAAATTACGTTTCCACGGAGGAAGGGGAGGAAAAAGGGATAATGAATAAGTAAGCACAATTTATACCGTTACTGCTGCCAGCGTGACATTTCCTCTTCATTATTTTGTGAAAACCTCAATTTTAAACCTGGTTTTACTCATTCCTGACGTGAGCATTATTCAGTATAAATATCTGTCCATTGCCAGGCCTCGATGAAGCTCCAAGTGACATTTTCTGCTTTATAGCTTGCAACTGGGGGGTTGGGGGGGGGAGCGGGAGGCAGGGTGGAGTGGAGGGAGGCAGGGAAGGTGGGCTGTGCAGAGACAAGAGGGGAGGGACCAGGCTGCATCCACTTCCTGGGAGCTGGTTTTTAATCCTGCAGTGGTGTTTGTTCCTTGTGAATAATAATCTCTTTTTCCACCTGGGGCTCAGGGGTGGTGGGTCACACATCCCAGCTTAAATTAAACACTTAGACCAAAAAAAAAAAAAAAAAAAAAAGTGTGTATCTGCTCCTGAATTGGTTTATTGCTCAAGAGGCAATAAAGTTCTGTATTTTCTTCAAACAAACAAACAAACAAACAATGTTTCAAATTTTGATTGTTGTAAATGAGACAAAACTGTTTATCAATAATGGCCAATTTCCGAGAGCCCTGGGCCTGGTTTTTAGGTAGTCAGTATTATTTCAGCTCACTCTATCAAAATGGAACGGCTTGTCTGATACTTCAGAAGAAGAGCTAGTATTGGCATTTCTTCGAGTGTATAATTTTGTTACTTTTTTTTTTTTTTTTTTTTTATCTCTTCTCCCTGTCCCTTCTCCTTTTGAATCCTCCTGGCCCTGCTCCAATGCATCCCCACCATCACCCCCTCCTTAAGACGCACACTCATCTGAGGAGACACCCCCCCCCCCCCCGTGGTTAGCCTTGGGTAGCTCACAGACCTTCACCAAGGTAAGCACATCTGTGTGGTGCTGATGCCTTGGCTAGTGAAATCATCCTACTTTATCACAAACCACACATCCAGCCCACTTGTATCTTCGCAGAGCGTGTATCGAGATCAGTTTGGAGCGGACTCAGATGAGTGTTGTGAGAAATGATCTTGCAAATATTTATAAGCAGTTCCTTTTGGGACGGAGTCTCTTTTAGGACGGCTGCCATGCCGCAGAGAAACAGTCAAGTTTGAGGAAGCTGCTGCCCAAAGCCGCTGCTTGGTTTCTCTGGAGAACTGGGAATTCAAATGGGTTTTGCCAGGGATGCGCTGTCAAAGCCAGATGGATCTGCGAATAAACTGGTTATTTAATAATTCCGAGGTCCTCCTCCCCTCCCCCCACCCTGTCTGAATCAATGAGACCTTTACAGTGAACAAATCCAACAGTCCAGGTGCCCAGTCTGAGGCTCCCTCTGCTGAAGGATACAAAGTCGACCTTTTTTTGCTGTGTCTTTGTAGTTTTCTCACCACACAAGGTCTTATTGCTTCGGGATGCTGATAGTATGTTGCAACTTCATAGAAACTTTTTTTCAGGGAGGGGCTGGCTCCCCACCTTGGACATTTAGAGTTGGTGATGGCTCTAGCTAGTGGGGACATTGCTTTCCTCTCTTTCATCACGACAGAAAACATTGGATCTCTTAAGGTCCCATGTCTTTACCCATGTAGTTTTCTAGTTTCCTTTGGTTTATTTAGTGCAGCTTCATGGGTAGGTACCAATCCTCCATGAAAGAGGTGATAATTCTTAGCATGCTGTCACAAGTCTCCTCTCCTCAGCCCCCCCATCTCTTTCTCTCTCTCTCTCTCTCTCTCTCTCTCTCTCTCTCNCACACACACACACACACACACACCCCTGAAACCTTGTCTAGATTAATGGTCAGTGTCTCACACACACGCACATTTGTGTTGTGATAGTGGAGAGACTCGGAGAATTACTGACACACACACACACACCCCTGAAACCTTGTCTAGATTAATGGTCAGTGTCTCACACACACGCACATTTGTGTTGTGATAGTGGAGAGACGCGGAGAATTACTGACAAGACCCAGAATAATTCCTAATGCTGTCGAAGGCTTCATTTTCTCCTTGGCATGATGGATGAGGCAGAAGAAGTGCTTTCTGAGATCATTATGTGTATCGTTCTGTTAAGTGTTATTAAAGTCTGTCTGTCTTAGGCAGCATAAACAACACCCTCTGCCTTCCCGTGTTCCCTGGTTTTCAGAATAGTAACCACATATCCACCCCCCTTTACCCCCTTTCTCCTTCCTGAGATTATCTGACTATTAATTCCTGCCATAAAATTATTGAGAATTATGTTTTTCTTTCCACTTAAAATTGGATAGTATTAACCCATAAAAGGTCCTGGCTTATTTTTTAAACCAGTAAATATTTTAGAAATTCATTTCATTAAAAGAACCAGATGTGGAGGGTAGCAGACTTTGGAGTGCGGGGCTAGGTCTTTAACTTCAAAGGGATGTAATAGTCTTTTATTTTCTGGGGTCTCCATTATTTTCTGTATTGGCTGTACATTACCTGGAGCTGATGGTGCAAGACACGGATGAGGTTGGAGGTGCTGAAAACCTCACTAGAATCATCTCTGAAAGGCAGATGGATTTGGAGGGGACCATGCTAGATCATGAAATGAAAAGGAAAGCCTTAGGATTGTGGGGTTCAGGGAAAGTTAGCTTTTGCTTTTTTTTTTTTTTTTTTTTTTTTTTTAAGACTGTGCCTTAGGAGGGTGGATTCCTCTCAGACCTGGGAGCAGTTGGGGGGTGGGGGTGGGGGAGAAGGAGTCTGGAGTGGAAGCAGCATAAAAGCCGTGTGGCATACAGCAGCCAAGGAGAAATGACAGATGGCTCACGTTAAAACTGAAGCAATTTCACTGGAACAAAAGAATTAACTTTGAAGGTTCGGAACTTTCTCTAAGTCACAGATTGTTCTCAACCCTGCGATAACACAGGAGGCTACCTGCTCTATAGGCTGATTTAGTTCTCCCCCCCCCCC
>NC_034609.1:31338251-31443671 GCF_900095145.1 Mus pahari
GGGGGGGTTCATTGTGATCTAGAGAGGCGCAGTTTTAGACTTTTAATAGAATCGCCTAAGTTTGATGCACAGCTGGGGCAAGCCCAGCCATCCACAGCACAGCTAGTTTCTGAACATTTAATTTTATATTTGAATAATTCTCCAGATCAGACTATAATCATGAATGTCATATAAAAAGTTTTTTTTTAAAGAGGAAATTACATTATTTCACAGATGTGCAAATACTTCTGAGAAAAAAATTACATTGATCAGTTTTTAATACCCCCCTGTCTCACCCTTCAGTCTAAGGGAAAAATAAGTTCCCCCCCACCATCTTTGTCTTCAGAAAGGTGCTAGATTGTAAACATCTGAGGGAAATGGAGGGGGCTTGGCCAGTCCACCCCAAACTCTTTCCAGGTTTTCAATCTTTTCAGCAGCAGCCTTCAGTTTGCAGAAAAGAGGGAGGAGGGTCTACGGAATCTAAAAAGAGACAGGAGATGTCTCTGTTTGTTATTAAATTTTAAAGCACAAGGCAGGACTGCAAGTGGCTAATTTTGAGTCCACTCACTTAAGGGGAAAGGTCTGAGGCAACCTGCACAAGGTGGCAACTTGGAGCTAGCTGGTGAAGACAAGTGCCATAGGGGAAGATTTAGCTGTGACAGGGGACAGTAGGTGAGCAGTCACAGCCATTCCCTTTATAGGGTCTGAAAACAACAGCACGTGGCTATTTCATTCAAAACTGTGCAGAGGAACATTCAGGTTCATTTGGGGGGGGGGGAGACACGATTATTCTTTGTTTTGGAACCGGGGTCTGTTTATTCTCCTTCAGATAAAAGCACTTTGGAATTTCTGTATTTTTTTTTTTCCCTAATATGAAACATTTCTGAAAGGGATGACAATGGAAGGAAGAAACTGTGGTGGCCATTTCAGGGATAGTCAGTCACCTGTGGTGGGAAGCATCCCCCGGTCACTCGGGGCTGAGTGACTGAATGTCCCCGAGTCTGAAACAAGGAGCGTGAATTAAAAGTCTGGGCCACAAGCTCCCCCTGTGTTCCCTTCATTACCAGCTCTGACCAAGTGATAGAGCATGACCTCTGCCCTCATATAATATTTGGATATTTGATATGGTATCATAAAGATACCATGGAAGTAAAAAAAAAAAATTGCATTAGCATTTGGCTCATGGATAATGATTTCTGTAAGCTAAGCTGCAGTTGCTCAGTTCTTCTTTGCTGAAGCAACGTAAAATTTTATTTTTATCTGTTCTCAAACAGTGAGATGATATTTAAAAAAAAAGAACTAAAGGGTTATATTCAGATCGATATGTGTGGCATCACAAGCACCGCTTTGTCTTGCCAAAATCATGCATGTCAGATGGAAAAAAAAAAAAAAAAAGCTAATCTGAAAATGCCAGGTTTATTTTCTGTGTGCAGGCAGTACCAAGCTACGAGGGCTCTTATCACGGTGTACGGAAAGTCCCCAGCACAAAAACGTGTAACGAAAGCTGTTACTCGGAGTACGGCTCATGTATTGGAACGGCTGTGACAGCGAGATACAGTTAAACACTTGTTCAATTATAAGAAAAAGAAAGTCGGAAGAGGACTTGATTTAGATAAGAATTTTAAAGGATCCTTGAAATCACTGAGGAAACCTTACTTCCAGTTTCCAGTCACAAACTGGGAGCCTTCCCTTGGACTCTTCCTGTCCCTTTCTCTCCCCTTACCCTTGTCTGATCCCAGTAAGTAAGGGTCCTGTCATTTGAACAACTTACCTGCTAAATCCTACTCATTAAAAAACAACAACAACGATAACAACAACAACAACAACAACAACAACAACAAAAAACAACGAAGGAGCTGGGGTTAGGATTATTTGCAAATTATTTCAAGTGTTTGCTCTTTTATAGCCTCGTGGGAAATGGGGAAGTCCTCTTGTCCCGGACTACCCCTCTCCCCGATAATCGGTTTGCTCCCACATGATCCTGACACTTTTCTGGCAGATAGATTTTTATGAACACACAAAAGGCTCTCACTGATATTGGTAGCCAGTGTTTAGTTCAGGAACTCTTTACCCAGACCTTTGGTTTTTTTTTTTTTTGTTGTTGTTGTTCTTGTTGTCTGAATGCTCTATTAACATGTGTGCAGTATGTGTCTCTCTCTGTGTGTGTACACATGCACATGTGTGAGATTGTTGGTACATCATATATGCTTGTTTGAAATACAGATAGATATACATATACATACATGTGGCTTCTGTGCCCTTGTTTTGTTTGACACATACATTCTTTCTCGGAGACTTTGGCTATATAAGGAGCATATGCTCCCTCGTGTAAAATTCCTTTTGTTTTAGCTTAACTTCGTACTTTCCAAGCTGAGTGAGTGGCCTGTATGCTTTGTTAAGCAGGTAGGGCTCATTTGTTAATACTGCCTCTTCCGAGACTGACACCCTAACGGTGTTTGTAGGGTGGTCTCAGAAAGATCGGCACTGCAGTATCATTTTGAAATTGTTCTTGTCGGAGGGGAAAAATTAAATAAATAAATAAATAAATAAAGGAGCCACCAACCCAAACCCAAACAAATCCCCAAGCTGCAAAACCTCAGCCTTTAAGCAAACAAAAATCCGTGCAATATTCTTTAATCTGGAAGGCTATGTGGCTTGCTTAACCTTGGCTAAAAATAATAATTTCGGGCATTAGAGAGAGAGACCCAAATCTTCAGTGTTTATGACTGAGACCCCACCCCACCCCCCGGCCCCCGGCAGACTGGAGGAGAACTGTCTCCCCTCGTCTGTCTCGATGTCACGGTCTCCACTGGCCTTACAGATCTGAATCTCTGAAAATGAACAGAGGAAAGAAAGTCCTGAAGTTTTCTAAGGAGTCTGTTGGGTCTCTTGGTATCTGAGAAACTTTACAGAAAGGTCTGTGTACTCCGTTTGGGAGGCAGAGGGAGTGGGAAAAATGGAGAAAGCAATCTTTTTTTTTTTTTTCTTTTTCTTTCTTCCCTTCTATTGAGGTTGGTACGGGCCACTCCAAATGGGATGCTGGAATTTCCAGACCCTGTCTCTATCTTCTAAGTCATGTCTGTACCTGGAATAAAATGTTGCCGTTGAACTTATTGACATAATGGTCCCCATGGGGACTCATAGCCATCAAAGTAAAATTTCACAATAAATCCAGAGGCCACCTGGAGGACCGCTATTAAAGAGCTTTTTAGAGGAGGGGTGGGGGACTTTAAAAGCTTAATTCTTCTTAAACACGAGTTCGCTGATTGTGTCTGTGTTGCTCTTTCCAAGAGTTAGGTCTTTACTTTAGCTTTGTCAAATAATCCTTTCAAGCTTTTTTTTTTTTTTTGGACCACAAAAATGCGGCATTCTGTATAGATGACGTCACTGTCCCCCTCCAGCCTCACTGAAAGCCAAGAGTTACCCAGCAATGAACTGCAGTAGAGATTTCTGTGTGTCTCAGGGAATACATGCCTTACAAAGTGAGGTGGGTCTTACCATATGTCTACTAGCCAATACCAGGGGTGTTATTGATCAGGATGGGGGGACCTCCCCCCACCCCAAGCTAATTAGTCTTTGTGGAGTCAGATAACTAATGCTGTTTTACACTTAGCACTCAGGACACACATTTCATCCTCAAAATGCTTTGAAAACATTAACTAATTAATCATTAGCTAATTTAGCAACTGACAATGAAAGTTGAGACACCAAAGGAGGCTGGATTCCACCAGCATCTTGTGTGGGCACACCCCTGCCCCGGTGCCAAAGACAGATTACTCTGTCTGGAGAGGGGGTGGGGTCCGGTGAAGGTTGTCAGGTGTGGGCAATTTACAGGGTGCTGCCCAGGTGAGCCCTGTAAGGAACAGTAAGAAAACCCTGAAGGGACCCAGCCTTAGACAGTCTTAAAAGGTAATGGCTAGAGGTTTGTTTGTTTGTTTTGTTTTGTTTTGTTTTGTTTTTTAAACGATAATGAAAAAAGCGAATCAATAGAAATTTAAAGGCCAACTTAGGAGAATCAACCTTAGCAAATGTCTAGAGCGTGTGAAGATCCTGAAATTCAAAAGTGTGGTTAACAGTGTTCAAGAGTGAGACAAGAAAGCAATGAGTGTTTTATTTCTTTAGATTCGAAAGACTTGCCATAGGGTTGTAACAAGGTAGGGTCTGGGCGCGCATGTGTGTGTGTGTGTGTGTGTGTGTGTTGTGTGTGTGTGTGTTGTGTGTGTGTGTTGTGTGTGTGTGTTGTGTGTGTGTGTGTTGTGTGTGTGTGTTGTGTGTGTGTGTGTTGTGTGTGTGTGTGTGTGTGTGAATAATCTTTTGCAGAAAGCTTCCTGGGTCCATGCACACTGCTTTAGAGATCGGACTTCATTTAAGAAACTCAATGCAGCACCTTAGAGACAGACTTCCCTGTATGTCCCCACCAACGGAGCTCTTTTTTCCAGGGCCTGGTCTTCTCTGCACTGTGGCCCCCATCCACTGTGTGAATGAAATGTGAAAATAGTTGGGGAGTTTCTCTGAGCTAGCAGCGACCTCACAAGCTGAGTTTTCTTAAAAAAAAAACACGGAGACAGTTCATCTATAGAGTCACTGTGAATGAGGGCGTATGTGTGGTCCAGTTCTTTCAAAGAAAGAAACACTCCACAAAGCCACCGGCCTTATAGAAGGTGGCACCAGGGACTGTTTTTTTTTTTTTTTTTTAAAGAGTGAATATATTTTGCATCTATTCAATTTGTTCTAATTCCCACACATCATTCTCCTGTTCCAAGGAAATGAAAGATTTTAGAGCACTGAAGAAAAATGTCATTTGTACAGTATATATTCTCAGCCTCATTGGCATTGTCACACAGAAATGTTGGTAAACAGGGCACCCGACACAGCAGCTCAACTGTCCAGGGTGAAATCCCACAGAAGGATTACAACCCCATGGAAAACTTCCCTAGCAAATTTGGAAGATTTCCTGGTAGATAAGGCAAGGCGGTGGAAGCAGCCATGGGCAATGGACAGGCCACACTAGTTGCGGGCAGTATCCGGTAGGAGAGAGGGAGAGCAGATACAGATCACTTGGAAACTGTACCTGCAAGGACCCGGTTAGAGACATTTCAGATTAATACGGATTCACACTCTTCTGCGCCGGATCATGACATCTCTAAATTTCAGTAGCGCTCCTCATATGGCTTGTTCGACTTTATTTTTCGTGCTAGGGCTGTAGGCTATTGCGCCAGCACTGATCCATACTCCCAGCTTCCTACCCTTCCTGAATGGATAGCCCACGGTCCTCTCATGGTTCCAATTCTTTATCTTACAGCCTGATACCGTATCTGAAATTATAAACAAAATTGTGAATAGCATCCCCAATTTAAGAAATTAAAATTTTGTTATTTCCTGTTTGTTTGGTCTTTTCCCCTGTTATATACTATATATAACAGGGTTTTTCTATTTTAGGGGGAAAAGAGGGCCCATATTTAAACATTACTTATTTTCTCGCTTTATATTTTTGCCTTTAAATAGAAAAAAAAAATTAAAACCGAAACAAACCAAACATAGTCCTGACTTTCTTTCATCTCTTACCTCCTCTACAACCTGTTCCCTGGGCCTGCAGACCTTGTCACGATGGTTTGAGAACATGTTTAACAGCTCCCACCCATGAGGTGGCCTTCCCCTTTCCCTCCACCATGAGAACTTTCCAGGGAGGCCTTTGGGAAGGCCAACTGGCCCCACAGTTAGAAGAATTTGCATGATGCAGGTTTCTGGACTCGGATTTATACTGATTCTACCCTAGTCTTCTGACTTTTTTTTTTTAAGTGACTTTCCATGCATTGCTATAATTCAGAGTCAGCTACAACATCATGCAGGCTATAGTTCCTCTAAATGGTATCCTGTAGTAGTGTTACCAACGGGGGGGGGGGTTGCTGCCATTTCTACCCCTCCCCGGCCGATGTCCAATGTCTGGAGAGTTTAACTGGTCATTACACCATGTGTGTGAGGTGGTAGTGGGGCTAGTGACTTCTTCTGAGTGGAAAGTAGGGATCCTGTTTGTCATTCTATACTGTATAGGCTGACCTGCTATGATAAAGAATTCTTGGCCCTAACAGCAAGTTGTGTATCCCTGCTGTTTCTTACGTTTGTACCTGCAGTTGGAAAATGTTGCAGAGACTTTTGGGTATACACCGAATTTATTTTAATTTTTTTCCCCCAAGCGGATGTGAAGATGTAGCTTTGTTTTGTTGGAGGTGTAGCAGAATTATCTAGCCCCTTAGCTTTTCTTCCCCTTAGCGTTAACGGCTTTGTAAGCAGAATTGGAGTTGGCTGTCTCCTAAACATCCTTCCTGTTCCATGATTCTCACGAAAATCATGTCCTGAGGAGGATGGAATGAAAGGGAAGAGTGCAGCCAAGCAGGGGGTGTGCAGGCTGACACGGGAGAGGAGCTACTGGAACCTGGGCAGATGCTTGTGTTTTATGAGGTATCACAGAAGCCACATCCCACACAGCTAAAAACCACTCAGAGATTGGATGCTGACGAGACCAAGGCTCTCTGTCTTGGCTGTTCTTCATCCCAGCTCCACCATGATGGTCCACTTCCCTGTTGTGATTTCACAGAGGGGGGGGGGAAAAAAAAAACTTCTGCAGAGTGGGTTGTAGCACAAACAGCTTGTGAAATTCACAAGCTAGAGAGGGTAGGAATGGACCCTAAGGTCCCTCACTTCCCTGGCGGTTCTATTTTCTGGGTGTTGTTTGTTATGGAGGGAACCAAAGACAGCAGAACTTGGTAGAAAATTAAAAACAACAAAACAAAACAAAACAAAACAAAACAAAAAAACCCGCCGGGAGGAGATGTTCCAAATGATAGGCACATACATATGTGTATGATATGTGCAAAGATTTCCTACCGTTTACAACAGAGAAGGTGCAAGACTGTCTCTCCAGTCTGTAAGCCTTTTAAGCTAGCTTTGCTCTTGGTAATGAAGCTGAGCTTTGCTTTCCCAGTAGATGGCATTGTAGTCTGTTCAGTGAAGGGCTTCCCTTAGCCAATAGTGCTGCACATGTATATATATGTGTGTGTGTGTGTGTGTGTGTGTGTGTGTGTGTGTTCGTCCGTAACACTTTTACCTCTCCCTTGCATTAAATACTAGCTTGAGGTTATAAATAAGAATCTTGTTTTTGCTAGTTACTTGTAACTCTCAAAAGATTTGATTTAGGGAAGGTGGGAAAAGGTGGCAATAGATAATTTAATGCCTCTATAGCAAATGAAAAAAAAAAAAAAAGGTCTAGATCTGGGAGTGTGGGACATGGATAAAATATGCAAGCAAGGAAAGTTTTCAGATGGCACTGTTTCAAAATGAGAGCTGCCTTTGGCCTTCTGAAGCTCACCTTTTGGGCACTAAGCTGCCGTTATCATCAGAGTAATTTCGTGTGGGTGTGAAGGGAGACCTTGATGAAGTTTTATTCTAGAGCAAAGATTGTTTATCTGCGTGGCATTCATTTTAGGCTGACCCTCCTGGCACACTTGACACCTTTGTAAACTGATTAATTAAAAATCTCTCTCACCAGAACAAAACAAAACAAAAAATTATCTGGGATTCTGCGTGTATTACATATAGATCAAAAATTGATTAATGATTTTAGCTAATTGTAAAAGTCATCTTCATGATGCTCTTCCTTCTTTTCGACCAGTGAACCTAGAAATAACAGCAGAGGTTGTCTGAGTCAGCAGCTGTCCGTGTAGCCTGGTATTGAGGGAAGATGTCTATGGGTGCCTTCTTCCCCCTGCCAGATTATCATTTTGCATGCCAGTGCTAAGAAGCTCAGAAGAACAATCACTACATGGAACTTGATTTTAACAAAAAAAGAGAATTGATATGGAGAACAAATATACTTTAAAAAAAAAAAAAAACAACACCTCACGATAAGACTTTCTGTAAATACCCTCTAAAATGAAAGAAGTTGAATTCTATGAACTGGAACTGAAACAGAGTTATATTTCTTTCTTTTTGCCTTGATGAGCATTGGCAAGGAAAACACCTGGCTTATGTGCCCATGTGTTTAAGTGAAACTATAGTACCATAAAGTTTCCCCCCCCCCCCCGCCAATGAGGCTTCCATCTTTTTCTTATAAAAATATTTTTCTAAAACTACATTTCTTTCCACAAGCCCCACCCCAAATCCTCTTTGCACTAAATATACACTATATTCCTCTGATAGTCATTTGCTAATAGTATTTGACTTCCATTTATCAATATCGTTTCTTTCCATTATTTTTAATCACAAGATTACGAGCTATGTATTTAGTTATTATTTAAGCTAAATGGTGTCTTTGGCTGTTAGCTCGAGAAGATAATGTCCCAATATCAGGATTAAGTTTGCATCTCTATCAACTGGCTTAAAAAAAAAAAAAAACACCCAACTTGATTCCTTTTGAATTAACCGAGTCTTATTTTATTTTATTTTTTTTCCCTCAGCATCACCGATCACCATAGTAACCACGAGCTGTCAGTTCAGCTTCTGACATTTTTCTCATTTGGTAAGATTTCAGAATTGCCATCTTCCCTGCCAACATGTCATGAACAAGAAAAAAAAAATGCATGAAAAATCTAATGGGTGTCTGGTCTGATTGTCCTCATTCGAGGCAGGAAAGACAAAAACTGATGAATTGTGAAATGTATTCAGAGGGATTCAAGGAAGCGAGTGCGGGGACCCCTTCCCCCCACCTCGTTTCTTTTTGTTATGCTTGATGCCCTGTACATGCTTACTCTGACACTCGGGTTTGTAGAAATTTAAGATTAACAATTTTTACACCCGCCCAGCTGATCTCTCTCCCTTACCTATTTTTTTTCCTCTTGAAAGTCATCATTAAAAATAAAGTTACCAAGGCTTATATTTAGTTTGATTTCTTATATCATGTGTATATGTATGCATATATATATATATATATATATACACATATATATGCATATATATATATATTTTTAAGTTCAAATTGGCTTCCAATATTTAAGCTGCTGTGCCTGCAAATGAATGACAGTTTGGGAGCCAGATGTGGACCGTGAAGCCACTTGGTGGATTTGTGTGTGTGTATGTGAGTGTGTGTGTGTGTGTGTGTGTGTATGTGTGGGTGTGCATGGGTGACTGAGAAAAGAAGAAACATTTAAAAGAAGAAACAAAGCTTAATCTAGGCCTTTGCTTTACATGGTAAAGGAAAGTGAGAGAAAGTGATACTTCTCAGTTCTTTCCAGTACTCCAATTTGACACATGAATGGGGAAGAAAGGTCCTGGATTCCTACCCCATCTTTGTGAACTGAGTAGGGAATGAAAGGAACCAGTTCTTCTGTGTTTTCTTCCTTTGATAGCCAGGGTGGTTACAGCCAAAAGCAGGAAGAAGGGGGATGCGACCCTGCTGTTTCCCTGATGTAGACATGCAGATTAATGAATACCTGTTCTGAGAGGGACATAAACATTGAGCTTGTGTGTGGATCCTATCCCCAAGACCGAGGGGGGGCATTTACTATGTATGAGCCTCAATGCAGGTAAATACATTAGTGGCATTAGCTGAGCTTGTATGCAAACAGCGTTCCTGCAGGTAATAGGTCCTTGGGTGATGGAAGTGTACATGGGTTGGATAAAACTTCTGTGTTTCTCCGGGGGTTCCCCCCAGAGGTAGATCAATCTTATGAATATTTTTTTCATGGCTGCCTACCAATTCAGGCTCAGCGGCAGGAAATCATTCTAGGAATGAAAGCCGATTTGATTTGAGAAGTTGCTGTAGAACCCAGTGCCTTTCACAACGGACAACTCCTGGATCCTGCGGGCAGATAGATGCTCATGTCTGTTTCCCAGTCAAGAGGCTTCCTGCCTTTAGCGCCACCCCTCACCCCCAGCACCCCTGAACAACACTATTCAGATAGTGGAAGGGTTTAGAGCATATTGCTGAATTTATTGCAGATTCTATTTCATTTTTTTTTTAATCACAGGTATATTTAAACATCACACATGGCTAAGAAAGCATAGAAAGGCCCGGTGAAAAATATCTCCATGAAAGACTCGGAGCCTCTTGTTCTGAAAAAGCAAAATCACACATATATTTTTGATGTGGTTTGTATAAATATTAAAACATTCTATGTCCAGCATAGATAGATTGATAACATGGTTTTGTCATTGTTGATTAATGGTGTACTAGAAATAGACACGTATAAGTGCATACATATGTATATAGCTATCAGATGTGTAGAAAATAAGCAGTTTGTCCTATCGTGCTATTATTATTTGATTCTTTTTAAATTTAAACACTTTGGAGAAACCAAATGAATAATTTCCAAATGTTTGCTGCAATTATTGTGCACAAATATAACCCTTGAGAAATAACCAGAAAATTGATACTGAAACCCAGGGTATATTTCAAACATGTATTTGGGTATGAAAAAATTGAAAGTTTTTTTTTTTTATTTTAAACACTGGCAAATAAATTTACCTCATAAAAGAAAAAAGCCAGAAAAATATAAATCTTTTAATAAAAAATAATACTATTTTTATATGCCAGGCTTTGTAATGAATGGTGTAAACAGAATATACTTTAATGCTTTTACGCTTTATAAGATTTATAACAATAATCAGTGAAACCTTGTAAGTGTGTTTGCCCCTTACGTGCCTGGAAGCCATTGGATCTTGCGGTTAATTGTATAAATTCCATACACTATGGGAAATCACCATGTATCATTTATATTCAGCACGTGTCATGTGTATAAATATTAAAATATATTAGCTCAAAATGGCTGATTATTCCTCAAACATTTTTGTGATAAATCTTATCTTTTTTATGGGGTGGGTGGGTAGGTGGGGGAGGAAAGTAAATATTTCATGTTACTTGGAAATATTCTTTAAACAACCTAGATTTATTATTAACACTTTAAATATTTATAACTGCCTTAAAATATTTGGGGACTTAGCTCACTTGATAGGCGTAGACCCGGGAACAGGGTACAGTTGTGTTTATATGCGGTGTCTTCAGGCAGTTCTTCAGTACAATGTAACCGTTGTCATCCACTACTGCCCTTAATGTGTGTGAAGCAGGCATTTGTGAGTCTGTTTGGTTACACGCAAGCAAGCAGTGTTTTGGATCAAGATAGGAATCTTATATTATTTGTACATTCAGGGATGTTTTGAAAACTCCACCAGTATAACCCTCATCATTAAAACAAAACAAAACAAAACAAAACAAAAACCCTTTGAATCTATTCTAGATAGTCAAGCAGCAAGTACCAATGTGAATTTTTTGCATGTGAATATGCCATTTTATGTGCGGCGTGTCCTTCAGATATTTTAAAAATGCGGGTTGTTTATATTCGCACGTAAACACATAAGTCAAATATACGGAGGTCTGACATAATAGCAAATGTAAAAAATTAGAGTGGTGCATATTTATTGAGACCGATGAAGACGCACAATGAATAAACAAACACGGGGTTGAGCTGTTTTACAAATGCAGTTGGCAACTGCCCGTAGCAGTCAGTGTGTACATTCTGAGGGGAGGAAACGTCACAAGAGTCTTGTAAACACATGCAGCTGGAAAGAATAAAATAAAAAATGATGACTAGCGTTGACAGGCAGACTCGGGGTGTATGATATACTTTGTTCATTTGATTCTTAGAACTCAGTCGGGGGTTAAATTGGAATCCAGACATCAAAGAATTCTTCCACCAGACCCAAATTTCGCCCGCATAATTTTTTTTCTTACAGTTGTCATAATTTTAGCTAATTTCACACTGCAATAAATTTTTACTGTTTGAAGTCTTCCCCCCCCTCCGTCTTAAATATGCACACAGTATGTATATATCTCCTGTGAACTCCCCACACACTTGCTCCTGATTGCATACACATATAAAAATATGATGGACACGCGAGTGTGTTCTTTGCACACGTGCCCGCTCACATGCAGAAGAAATGGTGAGAGCAGCCATCGCGTTCGGTCGGCTGACCCTAATCCTGACGCACTGAAAGCAAAAGGCAAACTGTTTTCAGTAGCTGTACCTTTGTTTCTTCTTTTTGCTTCCCCCCCCACTTCCTTCTGGCTGTTGTGTCTGAAAATGTTGGCAGTGTTGGGTGCTGGGTATGTGGAGGTTTTGCAGATTTCTGTATGATTTTTATCTGAAGGTCAGGGCTGAGGAAATTCACCGGGACGGGATGTTTGCCGTTTGCCATTTAGCCTTGCTCGCCTTATCAGATGGTCTCCTCACGTGAGCCACCATCAGAGGACTCCTCCAAGGAGGGTGAAAATACACATTATCTATCGCACTCATACGCCGTCTCCCTCACCCCCTTCACAGCCATGGCCCTATTTCTATGACTATTTAACTTCCAACATTCCTTGGGTTCATTGACTTTTGATTATAATCCCATTTACCATTTGCATTTCTTAAATAAAAATGTTAAAGGTAAATGTAATTCTCCCCCCCCCCACACACTGTAAAAAATAAGAATCTTGACAAATCACACGACTCCGGTCACGTGACATTTCTGAGCCACTGGTGTGTGCTCTTTCAGCTTGGTTTTATCTTAAAATTGCCATTATAGAAAAAAAAGACAAACAAAACACACACACACACACATACATACACACACACACACACACACACACGCATACACACACGACAGAGACAGAAACAGAGAGACAGAGGGTTTTTTTCTCATGTATTTAAAAATCTTTTTTTTTTTTTTTTCATGATTTGGATGTTTTCCAGTGAGGTGTAGGCCTGGCTAATTTGGCCACCACCTCCACCATCATGACTACCACAGTGGCCGACAGACACTGTGACTAGTTAAGTCTCTGTGGCTCCCATCCTATGAAATTAACGTCTGTGGTAACCCCAGATGGAGAATTGGTTTCACGCTAGGAATGCTGGGAACGTCATTTCTTAAAGATAACCGCCCAACTTCTGTCATCCCATGCACGGATTCAAATCATGCACATTAACCCAGGAGAGTGAGCTCCCTGCCTCCCTGCCTCTGAAAGGCTTCTCTTCTATCCCCCATGTGCTTAGCTGAAGGACAGGAAGGAGCCATTTTGGATGGAGACTGGAAGCCATTAAGAACAAGTGTTAGACACGGTTTCTGGGAGCCAGGCAGAGGGTACTTACTGGGCTCTTAGGATTATTGGGTCGCTAACTGTAGCTCTCATCCCACCTACGCAGTGAGACATTTGCAGTAAAAAACGAACCATGGGAGTCGCAGCAGCGTCTGACTCCGGTGCTTTGGAGCTGTGAGCTAGCTTAGGCACATCTCACCAGGAGATCCCTGCTGTCAAAGGTTGACAATGGGCACTTGGTTTTCTTACAAGAGGGGTTGGTGGGATATGGCCATCGGCTTTGCTGCGCGGTTCATCTCTGAAGATAAACATTTGCTTCCCATCTCGTCATCACTTTCTGGTTATTATTTGGCCATTAATTTATTTCACCATTACTGAATTGTAGTAGACAGTGACTTGGATGCCTTAAAGCAACAAGGAGCTGTGGTCCTGTGGCTATTTAGGGCAAAGTCATAAGCGCGCACACACACATACACACATACACACACTTACGTACATACACACATGCACGCACACACACACATACTCTCTTTTTTATTGTCCTCCTAGGGAGCAGAATTTGAACTTAATATTCCATGAAATAAGCCATTGTAATCACGTTGGGTTAATAGAAGAAGTAAAATTGCCTTTCCTCTCACCAGACAGAGCAAGGCTGCATTATTAAAGTTTTCTTGTGGACAAGCGGTTTAAAATATATCCTGGGTGGCTGATGCAAGTCCTTTTCAGTGTGCATGACAGCTTTTCAGATCTTAATAGGCTGCTCATTCCTGGTGCCTGAGATCCTAGCATTTCTTCTTTCTTAGGCAGGCTATGGCATGATGGCTCAAATCTGGCATAACAGGGACACGCGCAGAGCTGACTCCGCTAATGACGAGTGGCTTTCTGTGCATTCGTGCCAAGAAGGTAAACAATCAGGACTTAAAACACTGCCAATTTTGAAGACTCGTCCCTCGCCCTCTGTTGGATGACCGGCTTGAAATCCCCACTCACTGGTAAATACAGAGCAGTGTTGGAAGATCGGCAAGGATGGATGATGGGCTCCTTCAGTTGGCCAGCCAGAGGGATTTATTTTTCTCAGATGAAGAAAAGAATGACAATGGGTTATAGCTGGTCTTATGGGAAACTAAATATGGGTTTTAAGGAGAAAGCCGTGAAATGTTATTGTATAGGGCTGAGGGTAACAGTTCACCATCTTCATCAGAGCGGCTCTGACATAAACACAAGAGATCCTTATCATGAGACTGCTGAAGTTCCCTCGTGTCTCTTAGCTAACTGTGTAGAACTCTGCCCTAATTGCAGATAACCTGGTGGTCTGGCAAGGTACTGGGGTATCTAGGCTGGGCAAGAAGTGGAGAGACGGTTGTTTGTCTATCCAGGCCAAGGGTCCCTGGAACAAATATTTACGTGTCAGTGTTTTCTTTCATACAAGAACTGCTGCCTGACATCTCAGGTTCATGTTCAAGTCTATCGAAGACAGGGGAGGGCAGGTACTGTGGCTACCAAAACTTAGGAGAACATTTAACGCATCCAGAGTCTCCAGTTGACATTGAACCTGATTTGAATGGAGGGCTGTGTCTCAGAATGCGTTTTCTCCTAAGTTCATGAGCAAAGCAAAGAGAAGGGAGTTTGCTGTGAATGCCTTTTCAAATGCTGTTTCCCAGGTCAGGCCTTGTCTAAGAGATACGGGGAGAATTATGGGTACTTCTCTGAGGAGTGCCCTGCAATTTAGGAATAAAAGCTGTTTGGAAGCTTGGGGTCGATTAGTGTGAATGTAGTTTCGCCTGTTCCCTCTTCCTGAGCTTGTTCTGGTTTCTTTTCTCATGTAACACGTCTTCCCCTCACGTGACCCAGCAGACGCGTGGCCCGTTCTACTTGGAGCGGTGCTTCCTGGTTCCAAGGACTGGCGGGAGGCAGTGCTTTGTCGCCAGCACTGCCTTCAGCCTCAGAGTTGACAGGGAATGTCTAACTCACCTGGCTTGTCCGATGCCCGGAGGTCTAGATTCCCTCCGGGTCCCTGAGTTCTTGGAAATGGTAGCAGCGAATCTCAACTGTGTACAAACTGGTTGCCAGGGATCCTACTTTTATCCCTAAATGTGATGTACAGATAAATTTATACGGGGAGGTAGAAAAGAGAATTTGACCTTCCTATAAACACTCAGTATTACAAAGTAGCTCAAGAGCACCTTCTAGACTATAAGGGGGCCTGAATGAACTATCCCACGCCCACCTTGAGGCAGGACTATGAAAGAAAACACAGGGGTTGATTGGTTGAAATAAATGTTTACTGAATATTGGCTTTGTTGGAGGTAGAGTTCCCATGATCTTTGTCTACATGAAACTGGCACAGAACAGAGTTCTCTTTTCCTCCCCCTTCTCTCTTTTCCTCCTCCCCTTCCTTCCCTCCCTCCCTCTCTCCCTCCCTCTTTTTCTCTCTCTCCAAGCATGTAGGAAGCAGGGTTAGAAACCAAGGAATGCCTTTTGCCTTCTTTTTACACTCTATCCATAAGGAATACTGCTACGAACCCTGAGATGCTTAATTCCATAGCAAAAGATTAGATGTTGGCACATAGCTGGGAATGACTTAACAGTTGNTATATATATATATATATATATATATATATATATACCTTTTTATTTCCCATGACAAGCCTTAAGTGCAGTCATGCAAATATGCAAGTAAGATCTGTATGTATATCTATCCATTCTCCCTGTTTGAAAGCATCTCCCGGTTATCTTTCACATGGGCAAAAGCCCTTTGTAGTAGTGGATTTTATCTGTGGTGCATAAACAGTTACCCTTTGCCTGGGCCACGTTTGCTTGAAGACAGTTCTCTGCAGTTGTTTCAATTTGGGGGTATTGACATAATTCATTCTCTACTGATAAGTTTCAGCACTTTCCCTTAGTCAAATGATGTCTAAAATTCAGCTAAACATTTCCTTCGTGTTTACTCTTCAAGTTGGGTGGTAGGGGCTGTTTGCTTATTCATGAGTCATATTTAAAATGCTGTCTTTTCTCTAACACCCTGTAGGTTGCTATACTGCGAGTCTGAAGCGTTGTTCCCAACTGTGTTTCCAAAGTTGTACAATCGATGTATGAATGTGCGCCTTGGCCATGATAAGGTTTTTAGAAGAGCATTGTAAGCATGGCAGGTGACTGGGGAGGTTAATGTGACGTATTCTTAAAGGACACTGACCCCGATAAGGCTGTCCAGAATGCTGGGACCTTTCGTCTTAATTTACATTCAACAGGACAATGTTTACCATTTTCAAAGGATAGAATTTCCAAGGCAGAAAAGTGGTTTAAAGAAGAGTATAAAGTCCTAAGAAAGAATGAAAGTGTTTTTTTTGTTGTTGTTGTTTTTTGTTTTTTTTGGCAGACCAATAGCTGGCTTAAAGCTACTAGATTATAAACTGATAATGCAGAGTACTGAAATAAAAATATGGGTATCAGGCATATGATGGATCAAGAAAGAAGAGTAAGCTCACTGAAACGGGGAGGAGGGGGAGAAGGAGGAAGGAGATTTGGAAGAGGAGGGAAAGGAAGAAGATGGGGAGGAGGAAGAGGAAGGAGAAGAGGAGGAAAGGAGGAGGGGAGGAAAGTGAAGGGAAGAGAGGGGAGGAGAGAAAGAAAGGGAGAGGAGTGGGAGGAGAGCTACAGTAGCCAATCACAAGGGGGATGATGGGAGGAGAGGAAGGAGGCTCTCAAGATGGCTCTGCAGGTGAAAGTACTTGCCTTGCCTAATGACTTAAATTTGAGTCCTGGAACTCACAGTAAGGTGAAAGGAGAGACTTGACTACACAAAATTGTCCACTGGTCTCCACATGTATGCTGCATATGGGTACTCATATGTATCATATACACACAATATATATATGTATATATATGTATGTATGTATATATATATATATATATATATATATATATATATATATATATATTTGAGACAAGGTCTCACTGTGTAGATCTGGCTGTCCTGGAACTCAATCTGTAGTCCAGGCTGGCCTAAAACCTCACAGAGATCCATCTACTTGCCTCTGCTTCCCGAGTGCTGGGATTAAAGGTGGGTACAACTACCACCTGGCATAATAATTTAAAAAAAATAATATGGAAGAAGAAGTGGGGAAGAGGAAATGGGAGGAAAAGAAAGAAGCAGAGGAGAGGAAAGAGGAGGAGGAGGAGGTGCAGAGGAGGTCATAAAGACAACCGTTAGAGGGTCCTGAGTAAGTCAGGGTGGTCTCTGCATGTCAGTGTGAAGCCTGTCTGCTTCCGTGTAGTTTGTTAGGAGTTTGCTCAGGCTTGCTAAGTTGTCTGAAGAGTTCCCTGTGCCCGGCAAATAAATCTTGTTTTCCCTCGTTGAGACTGGATACCACATCTGGCTTCCAAAAGGGTCCATAGGCACTGCCAGGGGTGCCGCCACCCAGCAGGGTTGCCTGCGTATAAATCCTATCACCTGTGGTGGACGACAGGGCAACTACAAACTCACCATCAGCCCGACTGCACATCAATCACTATCCAAGCTCTTCGGTACCCAAGTTGAAGCTGAGTCTGGGAAATTCAATAAAAGGGAAGTTACTGGGAAGAACAGGAAGAGAGCAGCAAATGTCAGTTAGAGGTCTAGAGGCCGGTGAGCCAGGGTTGAGGCAGGGCTAGGGACCAGGGATCAGGGATGCTGTGAGGCTGGAGGTCTGAATAAGATGCCCCATATTAACCCCAGTAAGAACAGTCTTCTCGGCTCTCCCTCTCCCTCTCCCTCTCCCTCTCCCTCTCCCTCTCCCCCTACCCCTCCCTTCCTACCCCCTCCTCTCTCTCTCTCACACACACTTTTCTATTCCTTCCTCAAGAGACAAACACTTCTAAGAAGATATTTGATTGGTCAAGATCAAGCCACAGGCTGTGTAGGTTATCCACCAAGGATTGAGGACCTGGACCTGCTTTCTTTAGGAGCTTCTGCTAAGAGCCCATCAGCAGCTCTCTGTGGAAATCAGAGCACACTTGGGAGAGGAGAGGTTAGGTGGAGCACCTGGAAAAATGGTAGGTGTCCACGACACCTTCATATTTAATGTAGTTCATGAAATAAATGCCCCAAGTGCTAGGAGGTAAGGACCATGTGGATTAGTATTAAAAAGACATCAGTCTTTGGGCCATTATCTTCAGTAGTCAGACTGCCCAGGAGGGAAAAGACTTAGATGTGGGTA
The DNA here is from genome assembly GCF_900095145.1 of Mus pahari. NCBI lineage: Eukaryota > Metazoa > Chordata > Mammalia > Rodentia > Muridae > Mus > Mus pahari. The sequence continues at coordinate 31,356,495 of NC_034609.1, forward strand.
GGAAGCTCTACGTGGGCCTTCTAAGATGTTATGATTGTCACCTCCACAGTTGCCAGGACTCTAGGGGGTGTTGTCAAATACTCTCTTGTGGCTGAGTAAGGCAGACGCAGGCTGAGGCTCTGACTATCCCTAGGGATTCAGTTCCTTCTTCTGTGCATTGGTGCTCACAATAACCTGGTAGTGCTGGCTTGAGAACACAGGAGATGATGTGTGGGAAGTCTGCTACAGCTCGCAGAGGGTTTCAGCGCAGCAGCGCTGGTTGCCTGCACCTTTCATCACAGACCACTTTTGGGTTCCCTTGTCCGATCGACAGCTCCAAGCTACCTAGAGCTTCCCTTCTTCTGAGATCTCCCTGAAGAGGATGAGGAGTTACTGGATCATGGGCACAGACAGGCTAAGCATAGGCCAGTCCCAGATGAAGAGATGACTTGGAAAGACGTAGAGAATAAGCCCTGCACTACAGGGCCCTTGGTGGGACAATGCTAAGGCCTTGTCAGGTGCTTCCGGAGGCACAGTTTCTGTTCTCTTTCCTCCCCTCCCTCTCCCACATCCTTCCAGGTTCACATCCCAGATAAAAATTCTCTATGCTCATGTTCTTGAGAGTCAAGCCTTGCTTTCGAAGGGAGCCTAACTCATACGACTGTCACGGCCAACTGAAAGTTTAAAGGATCAACTCTGAGGTTAAAAAAAAAATCAACTCTTGATAAATTCATATTTTTTTTTATTTGTCTCCACCCCCACCTTGTTTTTGGGTGTCTTGAGTAAATAATGAAAGGACAAAGATAGAAAATAACTAAAGGCCATGCCCTCTAGCAAAGTGCTGGAGCTTACTTGGAATTTGAGGGGAAGGGAAGGGATGGACCTCATTACTGTGTAGAGAAAGGAGTGTTTTGAGACTGGGAGTGTACACGCAGGGTAATGGCATGTGCTTAGACACTCCTGATGCATCTCCAAACCCGGCAGACCTGGTAGTTCAAATATCCATCGAATCAGTACTCAGAGCTCTATGCCAGTTGCCCGGGACTGCAGGTGAGGGTAGGGAAGGAAAACAGACACGTTGCAAGGGCAGGAGCCTTGGTCCCTCATGCACAGAGCAAAGCAACCAAGGTGGGACACACAGCCTTCCTCCGGTCTCCCAGGGGATGCTTTGTTCTCTCTTATAACTCTGGCCCTACTGCTTCAGATGAGACCACCCTGCGGCCTCTTTCAGGAAGCTGCGTCTACCACACTATTGTTTTGTTTTGTTGCACACGGATGTGACGTATATGGGTATGTGAATGTGTCCGCATGTGTGTACATGGAGGAGCCCATGCACACGCACGTGCAAGCATGTACGTTGAGTGCCTTCATCTGCCACACTGTACCTGTCACACGAAGGCAGGGTCTCCTGATTTGACTCAGAGCTTGCCTCTTCAGCCTAGGTCGCTTGCTTTCACCCCCCCCAGGGTCCTCCCCCCCCCCGTTGGGCCACACAGGTGGTAGGATGACAGGTGAGCTTTCCATGTTGCCCCACATTTACATGGGTGTGGGAGATCTGAACTCTGCTCCTCACGCTTGCAGGGAGAGGAGGTTTTATTTTGGCTGATGGTTTAAGGGGGCCGTTGTCTACCATGGTGGCTGGGGAGGTGATCTGCTGTAGTGCCGGTGGGACTAGGGATCAAAGGCTGTGATTAGTTGCTCACGAAAGGGAGAAGCACCTTCTCTGGTCTAAGACTGTGGGACAGTCCTCAGAAGCCAAACCCAGCCTTTGTTCCCTTAACAAAGAACACCATCATGGAGTAGAATCCAGCAGAGACATTTTTTTCTACCCAGGAATAAGAGAAAGGTGAGTGAGATGCTTAGCCCCCCTAGTTGGACCAAACACTCAAGTCCCCCTATCCACCCACAATCTCTGAGTTCTGCAGGCTTCTTTCCAACACAGATCAATTTTGATATCGTAGGGGAGTCGTTTCTGCATTTGTCTTAGGTGTCCGTGACACTCTCATATGCTCGTTCTCCCCATGTTCCTGACAGCTTGCCAATGGCCCAGGAGGATCTCACCCAAAAGCAGTACTTTTGAACATAGAATGGGAAACAGGTCTTTAAAAACGGCTTTCTCTGTCTCATGACTTCTCTCACTAAACCAACACACAGAGAGCCAAGTTATTCCCATGAAAAATGACCATAATGGGTATACTGTAGCAGTGACAGCTCAAATCAAATTGTGTGCGAGCGCGTGTGCATGTGTGTATGATAGGCGCATGCTCCCATGCAGGTGCATGTGGAGCCTAGAGAAAGATATTGACTGTCTTCTTCTATTAATGTCTGCCTTATTTATTCTTGTAAAAAATGGCCTGTCTCCTGAGCTTGTCCCTTTTCACCTAGCCTGGTGGCCAGCCAGTCCCAGCTATCCTTCAGTCTCTCCCTCTGATCTACAGCACTGGAGTTATGGCATACATGGTCACACATAGCTTTTTGTTTACATTCGTGCTAGAGATTCAACATCAGGCCCTCACATTTCCACACCAAGCAGCATTCGCCGCTTCGCTATCTCCCCAGCACAGGGGATTTCTCTTTCTCTTCCTGTATGTATGCTTTCTCCTTTATCTAGTTTTTCCCAAGGAAGACCTTCCATTAGGCATGCCTTCAACAGCCCCAGTAGCTTACTGCCTGCTTCCTTATCCAGCACTGGAACCTCCAACCTCTGACCCACAGCTTCCCTTATCACTGATGTCAGCAAACATGCACGGGGGCCTTCTTCTGCCTCCCGAGTCGGTTTCCTAGAACTGCCAAAATTACTCCCAGTCAGTCCCTCAGGTGCATGCTTGCTTCCGAAGCCACCTTTCACTCACTTGGGGATACTGCTTAACTCCTCCATACTAGATGTTGGCTTCACCCCAAAGGGCATGCACAGAGGTCAAAGTGGAGCACAAGTTATCAGTATAACTGCACGGTGAAGGGCACGTTCAGGGTAGTAGTAAGGAGGATGGGATGATGTGAGAAAATAAAAAACCTGACGTAGCCCAGCAGGGGAGTTGTCCTGCACCCTAAAGGGAAGGGAGGGATCTCGTGAATTAGAAAATGAAATGTATTTGTTTCAACTCCTTTACAAACTCTCTGCTCGCCCCTTGAATCTGATATTACACCATCCCTGGCTTGACCAATGAAAATCTGACAGAAATGACACTGTCTGAGCTCTGTTCCCAGGTCAAGAGTCCTTAGAGCTTCTCGTGTAACCAAGAACTCTGACAACACTGCAAAATAATAAAATAAAGTTAAATTAAAAAAAAAAAATAAAATCCAGGGAGGCTTCCCTACAAATGAAAAGTATTATGACAGACAGTGATGGGTAACCCAGCTGTCATAGCTGGCCCCAGTCTCCACATAATCCATAGAGTACCACCCCTCTTAAGGATGGAGGATACCTGGGAGTCCAGTACATGGGGGTCCTGGAAGTTTGGGGAAACAGCCACCGCCAAGCCCTCTCTATCCAGACACAAATCATACCCTTTGCTACAGTATAGGTTTCAGGTAAATGCTTAGGTATTTAGACTTTTTAAAACTGATATATTTTATGTGTATGAGCAGTCCACCTGCATGTATGCATGCGAGCTGTGTGCAAACCTGGTGCTGGGGAGGTCAGTCATGGGTGTTCCATTCCTTCAGAACCAGGGTTCTGAAATGGTTATGAGCTACCATGTGGGTTCCAGGAAAGCAAACCTGGGTCCTCCACAAGAACGGCCAGTGCTCTTAACCACTGAGCCAACTTTCCACCCCACCAACATCCTCTTTTTAAGTGAAGGAAAAGGGGCAGAGTAGCAAATAATTTATACACAGAAATTGAACTGGAACCGAGATCTCAGGGATGATGCCTCGGAAGCCCTCTGGTGTCTTTGGCATCCTTCCCTTCTGTGTGAGGAGAGTCCCTCCCCTCCCCCAGCCCCCAGCTTCAGAGATTCCCTCAAAAGAAAAAAAAAAAAAAAGATCAAGTCATGTGTTCAAGTCACTGAGCTGTTACTTGAACACATGACTTGACTTTGATTCCAAAATTCGTGTGTGTGTGTGTGTGTGTGTGTGTGTGTGTGTGCATGCATGTGATGTGCTTTGTGTGTATTGTATGCACTTACTTGCATGTGTGTGTGCAGAGGCCAGTAGTCAACCTCAGGTATCTGCTTGTATTGCTCTCCACCTTAATATCTGAGACAAAGAGTCTCTTAACTCACCCCCTGGGCTAGACTGGCTGGTGATCCAGCCTTCCAGACCCACCCACCTTCCTTTGCCTTCTCCCACACAGTGTTAGGGTTGCTGGGCCCGAATCTTCCGCGGGGGCTGGTCATCTGATCTCAGGTCTTCAGGACAACACAGCAAGTATTTTACCCACTGAACGATCTCCCAGCCCCTTAGTTAGAAACATTTCTAAAAGGTGTACGAACAGTGTTATTTCTATCAAAGAAAATAGGAAACAGAGATTTAAAAAAAACAAAAAAACAAAAAACCTGCTGCACCCTCCCTAGTAGGGAAGCTTCAAGCGAGGGTATATGAATGGGAGGAAGGACTGGGTAGACTCTAGGAAGTGGGTTCCTGATGCTTGCTCTAACTTTAATGGTGGAGTTGTGTCCCAGCCCCTTCTCTTTCATGTGTGTGGTGTGGGCATGGCTGTGGGCATGTGTGTGGTGTGGGCATGGCTGTGGGGGAAATCAGAGGACGGCTTGTGGGGGTTTCTTCTCTCCTTCTTCAGTGTAGACCCCAGGGATCGAACCCAGGTCGTTAGGCTCAGTGACAAGGCCCCTTACCCTCTGAGCCATTGCACTGATCCTTCGCTAATGGTTTTCATCATTTGCAAGGGCCTGAAGTTTTTATCAAGTGCTAGTATCTTTAGGAGACAGCATGGGAGAAATGGAAAACAGGCCCGGGGAAGGTGAGGAGTCTGCTTTATCTCATCTCCCACCCCTACTGGGCTACAAGTCAGATCGGTCTGTAAAGACCCAAATGGCTCTTTGCGGATCGCTGCAGTAGACAAGAGGTCTTTCACTTTTTTACGTGATGCATTTGTATTGGAAACACATGTTGGAGACCAAAGTCATTTTCTTTACAGACAATGAAACTTACGACTGGTTGGAACAATGTTTAAATACTCACGTATTTGCCTTGCTGCTTCTTATGGTTGGTGGGACTGCAAAAATTAACGAAGGCGGCAGGGGGTGGGGGTGGGGTGGGGGAGGGAGAGGCAAGAGGGCAAGAAGCAGATATGAAAGGCGTGATTAAATAGAAAATGTGACATCCGCTGCGGATGCTGGAGGAATACAGAGGCTTTAGAGGCAAGTCGGTTCGGCTACTTGGAAAATTTTGGCTACTGCTCATGTGATGATAAACTCGAAGGAAAATTCTGTTTTTCATTTTTCAGAATGTTGGTTATTTGACAATTCCTTAACTTTTTTTTTTTTTTTTTTTTTTTTTTTTAAGTAGAGAAGAAAGCTATTGGGGGAAGGCACTCTGAGGAATTTTGGTTCAGGCCTGTCTTCCCTTGTGTTTTCATCTACATCGGGGGATGATCAAGGCTGCGTTATTTAAACAACAGGGAAAAGATGCGGTGACCTTCGCTGTCAAACTCGATTTGAACTGGACCGAGCAACTTTGCATTTTATTTTTTAAATTAGCGGTTCCTGTCTCTTTGGTGTTTGTCGGCAGGCCGTTCCAGCGGCACAAAGCGGACATGTGCTGGGACACTTTGATGTCTGTGACGTTATCTTCACGCCCTGGTAGACAGTCACTGGGCCACCCTAGAAACACTGAGCCCCAAAGCATACCTTGCTGAGGTCCTGAGAGCTTTGTGTTGAGAGTCAGTGAAGACTCCGGTGGTGTCAAGTCTTAGGTCAGATGACAGCTTCTCTCTGGGTTCCCTTTCTCCTTTCCCAGAAATATGTGATTGCATTCTTCTTGCTGGCTTGTGGTAGTTGTGGGAATGGCTTTTTTTTGCAGTTGCTTTTCTCTCTGATGCTTCCCCCCCCCCCCTTTAGTGCTTGGGCTCTAACCCAATGCCTTGGATGGGCTTGGCCTTGTAGTAGTCTAATACCAAAGTACATCTGGAACCCGCTCCCCCACTTTTGTAGGCAGCATCTTCCTATGTGCCCTGGGCTGGCCTCAAACTCTTGATCATGCCCTCGCCTCTTCCTCTCAAGTGCTGGAATCAGGAGACTGTACATACAACGGGCCTTTCTTTAACTACCCAGCAGTCTTGTACCGCGTACTACTGGATCTGCTAGGTTCCTGAATCAGGGAGAGAAGCTCACTCCCTATTCTGCTCATCCCCCATTCTGGGGAAGTGAAGGAAGCTGGATGCTGCAAGAGGTTAAGGACTTCTAGGTCACACATCTCCAGAGTGACCGAGCTGTGGACTTTGCATTTGAAAACCTTGGCTCCGTCCCATGTGACTGACATGAGAGGGGTCAAAAGTTTGAGGACACAGCAGCTATATGGTGGGTCTCCAGAGCTTCAGTCTACAAAACTGACTGACTTTTGGCTGCTCTCTGGGCAGTCTAAGGACACCACTTAGCCAGTTTTCTCAGCATCGCTGGTGGCTGCAGGGATCATGCTTACAAAGTAAGGGGTTAAGGATATTCCCCAAGGCCACTTCAGACAGCGAGGGCCGTGACTGAACCTTTGGAAATTTGGGAAAAGCTCACATTTAGTCACTCAGCTACCTTCTCCTAAGCGAAAGGCAAGAGATTTCCATCTCTTTACATTCCCTCATTATTATTTCTTTCACTTTTCGATAGGCAATTAGGTTTGTACAAAGAAAGACGTAGGAAGACATTGGAAAAGAGGAGAGTAGATTTGTGAGCGGTCAGAAGCCAGAACAATGTGAGATCTCCTTTGTACTATATTCCACCTGCCTCGTAATGTACAGAAAATAGCACATTATTTCGGCACTAAGAACTCCATCAACACGATGGGATTCACCTGAAATCCCTATTTTCAAACCAGCTCAGGCCCTGATCTCCTCTCACCGTAGAAGCTTCCTGCATCCTTCATGAGAGCTTTGTGCCTCTCTCTCATGCAGAAACTCTTCTCAGACACAGATGATGCTGGCTGGCTTCAGGGGCGATTTCTTGGTATGTGCAAGGATCTGGCTTCAATGAGGGCAGTTTCCTTTTTTTCCCGTGGTCCGTTTGTCTTCCTTTCCTTGTTTCACGGAGCCCATTGACTAGCTAGCAATGATGGAATGTGACCGTAACTCCAGGACATGGAAGGCTGAAATAGGTGGGTCATGAGTTCAAGGCCAGCCTGTGTGACATAGTGAGCCCTCATCACAAAACAAACCAAAATGGGCCCTGGACCAACCCATGTAGTCTATATGGTATCACTGAGAAAGACAGAGTTCTTCCTCTCTTCCTCACTGCAGTCTTTCAGAGTTAGAATTCTTTTTTTTTTTTTTTTTGGACTTAAGAGGTCTGAGCAAGGAGCGAACTGTGAGCAACCCCCAGGACCGGAGAAGTTGTTTTACAGGAAACTCTTAAGGGACTGTCAGTTCTTGTATTCGTAAATATATTTAAGAAGTGTGTTTAGATGCCGTCTTTACTCATTTATTCTTCAAACTGTAATACAGCACATTTTGGGTTGCAGTATATGGCATTTTATAGCTAATGATGCATTCATTCTAGAGCGAATTTTATTTCTAAGCCCTAATTTAATAGAATTAAACTCTAAGCTGAATTGGTTTTATGAGATAAAACTCTGAAGTTGATAACTGCATTTAGGAATAGTTCAGGTATTGAGTTTCTAATTTGCTTTCTGAGCAAGGCAGTCCCTCAGATAATCAATATTGACTACCTTTAATTGGTAGGAAAGGCTCTCGCTGCGTTTTTCTATCTTCTGCCCATGGGCTCTGATTGGTCACAGCTGGTACAATTTTGGACTTGTTGTTGGATGTTTATCTTATACTAATTGAGAATAGGGTGTATTCACTTCAATACCAAACAATAATGGTACATGGTCTCTCTCTCTCTCTCTCTCTCTCTCTCTCTCTCTCTCTCTCTCTCTCACACACACACACACACACACACTCAAATGCCTTCTAGTGTTTCTGGATTCTGTAGAGTGGGAGGGCAGGCGGATCAAGACCTATCAGGAACTGCTGAAGATTGGGTGTGTACCTGATTGGGGCCTGATAGTGTCAATCATTCCTAATATTGTCTGGAAACTGCACTCTTGTTAATTGGTAAATAAAGTATTCACAGATGCTACTGACATTTGGAAATGAGTTTCTCCACATCTGTTAGTAATCAGATGCTGGCTTATTTTGGTATAAAAATTTATTTTTGGTGTGTGAATGTTTGTGTGTGTGTGTATGTGTGTGGTGTGTGTGCTGAGAGTGTATATCTCTGTGTGTCTGTGTGTTTGTGTGTGTTTATGAGTGTTGTGAGTGTGTGTTTGTGTGTCTGTGTGTGTATGTGTTGTGTGAGAGTGTCTGTGTGTCTGTGTGAGTGACTGTATGTCTGTGTTTGTGTTTGTGTGTATGAGTGTGTGTCTTGTGTATGTGTGTGAGTGTGTCTGTCTGCCCTATGTATGTGTGTGTATGTGTTAATGTGTATGAGTGTGTCTCTCTGTGTGTGAGTGTGTGTGTACATGAACAGAGGATGCTATCTTCTATTATTTTAAACACTTTTCTCTTGAGATAGGGTCTTTTACTCTGGAGTTTACAGTTTCTGCTGGCTGGTGGCCAGAAGCCGCAGCAATCCTCCTGCCTCTGCACACAACAGTGCCGATTTTATGTACAGCGAATTCATCCCCGCTTAGCTTCTCATGGGTGCTGGGGATTGAACTCAGGTCCTCACACTGTGCAGCAAGCATTCTATGGCTTTGCATAATCCCTCCGGCACTAGGAGTATATTTTAAGTATGAATTAGAAAAGAAAAAACAAAACCAGGAATAAAGCTGAGACGACAGCTCAGGGAGCAAAAGACATTCTGGTATGAGCACGAGAAACTGAGTTCCTTGGCCCAGAACTCTCAGAAAAAGCAGAGAGCTTGTGCAGTGTGCCTGGAATTGCAGTACTGGGGAGGCAGACACTGTGGATCCCAGGACTCTCTGGCCAGCCAGTCATGTGACTGAGGAAGCCTCCTCATGTTGAACGCCGGCCTCCACACATGCGCAGATGTCCATGTGCCCTGATACCCATGCGCATAGAAACACACAGTCATATACACATACACAAACCACATCTGCATCTGCAAAGGATATGCAAGCAAGTGTCTGGGTTTGTTCTCAGAGTGGAGTCCTCTGCTAATCTCGTTTTTGTTCCAAATTTCCTAAGACAGTATTTCTTTTTCTTGCCAGCACAGGATGGAGGGTGTTATTTAGAGGAAAATATATTAGGAAACCTTGGGACATTTGGATATTACGTTTTCCCCAGAAGTAAAACTACTTTCTCATGATCTCCTTTTCCTTATCAAGATAGGTATTTTATATAACATGCTCTCTTAAATTAGAGAGCACACAAAATAAAAGCAAAATGTAGTCTTGCCACCTATATTCGTCACAGTTAACTTTAAAGACTGTATCATTCTCCTTCTGCTCATACGTATAGATGTGTGCATACACTTATGCACACACACACTCATGCACTTATGTACACACACAACACAAACACACACATACACACACACACACACACATGCATATGCACACACAAATACACCTTAGTTCAGTCTATGTAACCAGCATGAAAATTTAAGATCATGTTGGAAATATTTGCCCACGCCATTAAATACCTTTACAGTAGGATTTTTATTGGCACTATTGTATAGATGGATGATAATTTATTTAACAGATTTCCATGTTTTTAGGCATTTATTTTCTCCCCAAATTCTTAATGTCTCAAACAGCTCCATGATAGATGGCCCTGAACATAAATTCCATAAGTGGTTTTTAATGCAGGACTGTTTTATATGTATGGAAAATCTTGCCCCCAAGCTTCCCCTCCCCCACATTTTTTAATGCTTTTCTTTCCCCCCTCTGCGCTCTGACTTCTCTGGGCTTTTATTTTTCCATTTCAAAAATTTTTTCAGCGTGATGATGAAATGTTTTACCCACCCAGGTTATTTATGAAGTTCGGTTTAGTTCTATGCTCTAGTAAATTCTCAGCTCTTTTACATTTTCCAGAGATGAATAAATCCGAGCGCTTCATTTTTTGACCTATAAATTTGCATTCATTTTAAGGTATAGATGATAAAGGTGAAGAAATTCAAGACTCAAGCAGAGCTTGGCTGCTTGTTTCAAGTTGTCCGCGCTGCTCTTCCCCCTCTGCAAAGATCGCCACAGCTTTGGTGGCTCTGCCATCTGCTCCTGTGGCCACCCACCTGCCACACCCTTGCTGTCTGTGACTCAGCGAAGTTGGTTTCCTCTTTGAGAGTTCAGAAGGGCCACTGAATGTGACCCCCCCCTCCAGCCCCGGAAGGCTGGAGAGACAAATCATAGGCCTGGCATATTTCAATGCAAGTAAATTACATTCTGTCAGCCTCATTGCCTTGAATTTCACGGCAAATGTGGGACATTGAACGGCTGGCATTTGACAATCAAGAGAGAGGGAGAGAGAGAGAGACAGAAGAAAAAAAACAAAAACAAAACGCTAACGCCTTATTAATGCAAACAATCTCTGATCCAAATGGCTGTGGGCGAGGAGGGGCTGCTATTTCCACGGAGGCAACCGCTGTTTTTCTTTCTGTTGATGCTAATTTCTCAGAAAAATTTAAGGTACTTTGCGTTTCTAGTTTTTGTTCCACATTGGATTTGAAACATGTGTGCCTTCCCTGGGGGTGGAAAACCACATTTGGTTTTTTTTTTTGGGGGGGGGGCGGGTTCTAGTAATTAAGGGATTCGGGGAGGGGGTGCTTCTATTTACCAGTCTCTGTGTGTCGTATTTTGCACAGTAACCCCTGCATTTTGGTGCATTCTTTAGCTGCAGCAGGCAGATGGCTTCTCTGTGGTCAAACTCCTAGGGGGAAAAAAAAAAAAATAGAACCAATCCCCACCCACCCACCTCCAATACGAACTCATTGAAAAAGCCAGGTACCAAAACATCACAGAGGCATTTCAATGTTGTAGACAAGGGAGAGGTCTTGTCTTGATGTCTAATAGTACAAGAATTGCTTGGTTTGGACATGTATGTGCACATGTGCTATGGCCCGTGTATGGTCAAGAGGACCAGTTTCAGGAGACGACTCTCTCCTTCCGCTGTGGGTTCTAGACATTGAACTAAGGGACTCAGACTTGGAGACAAGTGCCCTTACTTATTATTGAGTCCCCATGCCTACTCCTTCCACCAGGCAGCTGCCTCTGATTTGCTGTGCAGCCAAGGGAGGCTTCCCTGAACTTTTTGATCCTGTTTCTACCTCCTGGGTGCTAGGATTACAGGTGCAAGTTATCCTGCCTCGTCCGTCCGTACAGTGCCGGAAATCAAACTCAGGGCTTCCTGGGGGGAGGGGGCAGCAACGCCGCCCATGAAGCTCCACCCCCCTCAGCTCCTACGACTCTTTCCTGAAGGCACAAAGCTCGACCTACCCATTCACATAATGGTAAAAACAAAACCCCAAAACAGTCAACAACTGTCATATAAAGCAGAAATTAAAGGTAAGCAGTTTACGGTGCTATATCTACTTCAATTTGGAAATGCTAGGATGGCCATTGTGTGTCTTTGGTGACGTGTAGACTCCCGATGGACCGGGCATGCGCGGTTTCAGACTGAGGGTGTGTAGCTGTCGCACCAGGGGCCTGGCTTCATTCAGCTGTTATGTGGATTACCAACCATCCCTGGACTTACCCATCGTCGTCATTAGCTGTATGAGTTGCCGTCCCGTCCCGTCACAGTGTGCACCAGAGTTACCCACCTCTAGGAGATGAAAGGAAGCACGGACCATAGTGGCATGAGAAGGGATTTGAGGGATACAGATGTGTGGTTGTGAGTGGTACAAGGCCTCGGAAATAGTTTAGCTCAGACCCAGTATAGAATTACTAACATGCTGTCGATTTCAAGAGCAAGATGTGTCGAGAGAGAGTCTGTCTGTGTTCATGTTTCGATACAGCGGTGAACACTGCTCAGTATAACCTTCCAGGACTTCGTCTTACAAATGCATGCATGTAAACAGACAAACAGACAAACCAAAACTCAACATATACCAAGCCAAAAAAAAAAAAAAAAAAAAAAAAAACAACAAAAAAAAATCAAGTGAATTTTTAAAAAACATCTTTTTCTTTTTCTTCCTTTTGAGATAGGAGCTCACCATGTAGCTGAGGCTGGCCTTGAGTTCTCAGTCTTCCTGCCTGGACACCCCAAGTACTAGATTATTAATGCTGCTGCAACCCCCAGCTCAAGCCGTTTCAAAATGTTTTGTTTAAATTTCTACCTATAAACTATTTTTGGAGTTTTACAGTATAGCCCAGGGCAGCCTCAATGCCATGGTATTCTTCAGCCTTCTAAGTGCTGGGATCACAGGCACGAGCCACCAGCTTGGTTTCCATCTAGAGTTTTTATTTTATTTTATTTTTTAAACATGGGGTCTCTTAGAGCCCAAACTGGCCTCCAACTCACTATGTAGCCCAGACCTGCCTTGAACGCCCAAACTTACGTCTTAACTACAGGCTCCTGTTGCCATGCCTAGCTCTACTGGTAGCGTGGAAAGATATTATGTTATCCACTTAGCAAATGGGAAAATGGAGTCTTAATAAGGTGAAATAAATCAGAACCTTAAAAGAAAATAAACAAACCCAACGTAGCTGCTAAGTTTCAGGGTAATTTTTTCTTTTCAGTGCTGAGGGATTAAAGTTAAAAACTGACCTCATGTGTGTCTGCCTTCCAAGGATAAAACGGAATGGCTGCCCCTAACCTCTGGATGTGTGGCTGCCGTATTCCTCCTCCTCCTGTGATCTGAAGCCAGGGAGACCCAGTGATATGTTTCAAGTGTGTGGAACATGTGGTCCATCTCGGGGAGAACATACGGGCTCTGGGTGATCTTCCTTGCTGGGCCTTCCTATGTGGTTCCCTTCTATGTGCTGTGTTCTAGTGGTTGATTTCCACCCCCTGTGGTGAGCTCTATATTTGAATCCATGTTTGAGCTCTTGGTAGGGGAAAAAAAAAAACCTAGTTTGTAACCATGTTTTGACAGCAACAAGACAGTCTGTAACAAGCATGTGGAGCTGTTGTGTCTTTCGGAACTGTGCTTAATCACAATATATTTCAATAAAGGGAAAGTTTTGAAAGGAGAGAGAAGAAGACATGATTAGATCAAGTAGACAGTATAAATCTTGGTGTTTGCCCCCAAGGTCAAAACTGTTGGTAGGGCTGAAGGTTTCTCTCTCTCTCTCTCTCTCTCTCTCTCTCTCTCTCTCTCTCTCTTTTGAGATACACTCTTAAGTAGCTCAAACCAGCTTCCAGTTGTCTATGTAGCTAAAAAGGACTTGGAACTCCTTTTTTTTTTAAATTATTTTTATCTTATGTACACAAGTGTTTGACCTACATGTATGTGTGTGTACTCCTGTATGTATTGTGTGTATTATGTGTGTACATGAAGGCCAGAAGGAAGATTCTCCTGATCTGGAGTTACAGATGGTTCTGATCTATCGTGGATTCTGGGAACTAAACCTAGTTTCTCTGCAAGATCACCAAGTGCTCTTAAAGGCCTGGACATTCCACCCCCCCAGCACCCCCCCCTCCTGAGGCCTGACTTTTAACTCTAGCCTCTAGCTTCCACCTCCCAAGGGCTAAGATGCCACTGTGCCAAGCCGAGAAAGGGTCCTGGTTTTGAGGGAAGGGCTGATGATCTCTACGGCCTGTGTTGATGATAGTCTCTGAGATCTTTTGTAAGGGTTCCCATCCCTCAGCTGCTACAAAGGAGGCTGCTGTTCACATTTAGACCATTTCCTAGAGTTTACTTTTTAGCCCGCAGCCCTGGTGTCCTGTAGTTAGCTGGGTACAGTGGGATGGGAGGGAGCCTGGTCCCTGTCCTCATGGGGCTTGAGGCGGGGACAACATAAGCTGGCCTGCCATTCACAGCTTATGGGAGTGAGGATGGCACTAGATCTCATCCAGAGCCATGTTCTCCGAGATGCCTCCTCTCTTCTGCGCTCTTCGCTCCCTTGTCCAGGGAGCCCTTCTTCAGCAGACTTGCAAACATTTCCTCCTCAGGATGCTGTCTGGGAAAGTGACTTCCGGGCCAGCCTTGGTTGCAGAAGGAAGCCATGCCGAGTGCTAATCACCTCCAGCAAAGCCTAGCTTTAAAAACAAGGACCATTTTATTGTCTCGGCCTGTGTCTGCTCAGCCCTGAGCCCTTGCATCTCTTCTATCCTAACGGTTCTTTGGCTCAGATTAGAATGTCCACAAATATGCCCAGCGTCTTGGAGCAACATCAAATGTGAGAGATTGAGCTCTGAACTCAAGATCTGAGTTGTGGCAAAGGAAACCAAGGACTCCCTATGTTTTTGTGGCATTTTTTTTGTCTGTCTGTCTGTGTCTCTGTGTCTCTCTTCTCTGCTCTATTTCTTCTCCCTCTCTTCCTTCCTTCTTTCCTTTCTTCTTTCCTTCTTTTCTTTTTTCTCTTCTTTCTCAAATAAGAGCGCTATACTGGGAGATTGAAGGAACACGTTGGATATGGCACATCCAGAACACTGACAGTGCCATCTTTGTTCCTTTGAAGATGGGACAGCGAAACCTGGAGTGACTGGTATAATATTGCTTGTAGATTATCTACTCTCGGTAAGCTTTCTATACCTTGGAGAACTGTGTTTCTTTTTATATTCACACCAAGACTAGAGACCCTTTTATTTTTCAAAATGTAAAGTAGTAACTTAGACAAAACTATGGAAGCCGCAATTTTCCAGTATGCAACCTGGGAGAGAAGGAATATCTTCCCTGCAGTACTTGTTGAGTCTTTATCCGAGATGCTTAGGACCAGGATGTTTGGACTTTGTATGTTGTTATCTCTTCATATACATGAGAAGCTTTTGGGGGTGGGGGTGAGACCTGAAGTTAATTATGAACTTCATTTATGCTTAATGTATGCTTAACTCCATACTATATGACTGTAACTATATGCAATACTTTTATTACATTTTTGTGCATGACACACAGAGTCAAGATAAGAATTTTTATCGTGGCATAATGCCAACCCTAGCGTATCTCCTGGTTAGAGACAGGGACCTGTATTAAGTTCTGATACAGTACACTGCCTGTATTGGAGTTGCTAACTGATCGCAAGGAGGCGTTGACTTGAACAGATCATTCCTATGGTGCATCCACGTTCTCTTGGGATAACTAGGAATGCCTAATGATGTCTTCTGAGTATAACAGCCATTATCATTCCTGCACAATTGTGGCTTCTCAAAAGAAGCCCCTCAAACCTGGCCCCGTTGGCATTCCTTCATAGAAGAAGCAAGTGGACAGGTTATTGGACTCCCACCTGGGATTCCTGCCCCTCTTTCCTACACCTCCCTCCCTGCCTCGACTGCCTGTGATCTCAGAAGGTTCTATTGCATACAGACTGTGCAAGGCTGGATGAAGGGGTAACTTCATCTAGATGATATAGGGAAGTTGTCACCAGACTGGCATGAGATTTTTTTCATTTAGTCAGCTACTTTGGGGGGTCACCTATGTTCCTGTAAGTAACCCCTCAACCATGCTCTAGGGGTAAGCCCAATAAATTCATTGCTTTGCTAAGCTGGACTTTGGTGGAATAGCACATTGGTTTGCTGTTGGTGCCCTATGTGGGCCAAGTAGGCTCTCGTCCCACCTCCCTAAGGTGACTTCAATTCCTGTAACGTTACAATACATTTTAGTGTTCAGATATCTTTCAGTTTAAAAAATTCTATTTGACTCTGGCTGTGAGTGCTTCTTGAATTTAGTTGATTGTGGAAAGCTATGGCAGAGAGAAATCTTGCATGTCTGATGGGATATGCTGTGGAAGTCACCGAGGCAGGGGGTTGCCAGGTCTTGTTTCTGTCCACTGGGGTGTCGAGTGGCATTGACCTAGTTCCATAATTGCCTTTCCTTTGCATTTGTGCTAGAACACAGACAGTCCAAAGAGCGGGATTAGAAATACACGACTATTGAGTCTAACACAGACTAGCTTGGCTTGTCACCTTTGCTTCTGGTTCTCTGACACTCATACTGTCTTAATGTTGACACAGATATTCAAGCTGATATCCAGGGAAACACTAGACAGTATAGTGAAATAAAATGAGCTTCTTGTTCCTCTGCGTCTTAAGTAGCCATGGTTGATAAATACTATTTACCAGGTATTTAAGATAGCCCGACATTGAGCTAGGTAGTTCATATACATTCTGTAATTTGAACCTTTTCATAACTCCGCTAGCGAGCTTTGCTTGCCCCACAGGACAGGTTACGAAACTGAGGACACAAGGTGGTTTTAGAATTTCAGTGTAGTGTCTGGACTCCAGGGATACTTTCAACAGACTCAGCCCTTCAACTCCCCCCCCCCCCCCACGTGGGTGAGGGTGAGTCCATGTGGGCTGAGAAGTGGCCACTTTACAGCCTCGCTCCGTGAAGAAGGTAGTTTTAGAACACACTAATTCACTCTGTGTGTGAGTGTGTGTGTGTGTGTGTGTGTGTGTGTGTGTGTATACACCTATACGGAAGTCAAAGGGCAACCTTGGGTACTATTCATCAAGTGTCATTTCCCTTGTTCTTGAGACAGGTTTCTCTCACTAACCTGGGCTTTGCTGATTGTCCTGGACTGACAGGGTAGTGGGCTTCCGAGGTCAGAGTCTCTGCCTCTCCAGGTTTTGCTTTGTTTTGTTTTATTTATTTTTTTTTTGAATTATAATCAAGCCGCACCATGCTCAGGATTTTTTTTTTTTTAAGACATGAGTTCTAGGAGGCCAAACTTAGATCTTCAGGCTTCCATAGAAAGCACTTTCCTAACTGAGCTGTCAGCAGGCTCCCTGGTCCACTCTTGACATGGGCTTCTGGAGTGTGATGCTGTCATTCTTGGGACAGGACATAGTGGGTGCCTCTTCTTAAGATTGTTTAAGGCTCCCAAATTTCTGAGAACCAAAGAGGCAGTTATAATCAAAGATGTGCAAATGGAGAGAGAGAGAGAGAGAGAGAGAGAGAGAGAGAGAGAGAGAGAGAGAGAGAGAGAGAGAGAGAGAGAGAGAGAGAGAGAGAGAGAGAGAGAGAGAGAGGGGAGAGGGGAGGGGAGGGGAGGGGAGGGGAAGGGAAGGGAAGGGAAGGGAAGGGACGGGAAGGGAAGGGAAGGGAAGAGATGATTTTAAAAATAAAGAAATAGTACCTGGCCAAAAAAAAATCTCAACGAGGAACTTACTGATGGCCTTGGTGTAAAAACTTGGGGTGTCTCATTCTTACTGGCTGAACTCATCTCTTAGACTTCCCTAATGATGCTGTCAGTGTTCCTTCCTTGTTGAAAGATTAGCCTCCAGGGTTGGGCATACGGCTTCCCTGCCTGGCGCGTGACGAGTTTTCTCATGCCCAAGCAGAAAGCAAGAGGGCGCGCGGGCATTTTGCTGCTGAGGAATCTGGGCTGTGCTTATTCATGCATACTTACAAGGTAATTAGTTGTCCATTCATTCATTAGCGTGTTTATAGGGCCACTTGCAAAGCCTCAATTGCGGCTTGGAGAGGAGAGACAGCCAAGGAGGGCCTCAGGGGAACACTTGGGTTAAACGGCGTCACAGCTTGCCGCGTGCAACCCACCCGTTGGAGGCTCCAAACCAGAACTAGTTCAGTGACTCGGATGTGCCTTGTCAGTCACCAGAAGTGAGAGCTTTAATTGGCTCATTCATTTAGACTCTTTTCTTTTCTTTTCTTTTCTTTTCTTTTCTTTTCTTTTCTTTTCTTTTCTTTTCTTTTCTTTTCTTTCTTTCTTTCATTTTTTTAAGACTTAGTGAGAACATTTCAATATTTCTCTCTCTCTCTCTCTCTCTGTCATGTGTGTCTCTGTGTCTGTGTGTATATCTGTCCATGTTTGTGTGTGTCTGTGTTTGTGTGCATGTGTACATGGTTGTGCTGTGTGTTCAGGTCCATGTTTATGCATGTATATGGAGGCCAGAGGACAACCTCTGATATGGTTCCTCTGCATGTATCTGCCCTACACATATATATATTATATATTACATTATATATAATGAGATAATGTATATATATGTGATATAATATATATATTATATATTACATTATATATAATGAGATAATGTATATATATGTGATATAATATATATATGATATCATATATATGGAGAGAGAGAGCAAGAGTGAGAGAGAGAGCAAGAGAGAGAGAGAGCGAGAGAACGAGAGAGAGAGCAAGAGAAAGAGAGAAAAAGAGAGAGAGAGAGAGAGAGACAGACAGACAGACACAGACAGGGTTGCTCACTGTCTAGGTGAGGATGAGTGGCCAGTAAGTCCTATAGATTTGCCTCTCTCTACCTCCCTAGTTATGAGACTACCATTATACCTGGCTTTAAACATTTTTAAATTTCTTTTACCTGGGTTTTGGGGCTTGAACTCGGGTCCTCGTGCTTGCCTGTCAAGGATTTTACGCATGAACACCCCTCTCATCTTTTCCCCTTACCTCTTATTTAAATTGAGATACAGTTTGCCCGTGGTCATATTTCCTTTTTGGTACCCAGGTCCATGAATAATAACAGATACATGGAAGTGGGTTAAGTACCATCATAGCAAAGTATAGACTACTTCCTCGAAACCACAGGCATATATCTGCAGGATCTCTACCTGTCCTCACAGAGAAGAAAAAGATTGCATTCTGAGAGAGAAAGGACTGTTGCCAAGAGACTGGGGTCTGCGGGTGGTCTCAGGAGTTCTGCCGGACCAAGAAGTTCTGCTGATGTGAAACCCAGGTACAGCTTGCTAGCAAGTTTTACAAAATTCCCAGTTTGGAGGATATAAGCGGAAGACAACGAATAATCCTGTCCCCGGATCCTTCTGGCTTCTGGTGACCTCCGAATAGGTGGGATCCAGCCTCCTGGTGCTGAGAATCAGCCACAGTGGTAGCCATGAGGAGGCAGGTAGCTCTGTAGTTGTGCCTTTGCATTAGCAATGAGCTCCTCCAGGATATCAAAGAGAGACAGTTTGTAGAACCCGTGTGTTTGAAAATCTCTCCCCACATTAGATCTGAGGGAAAACATGTCTAACTCTTCAAATCATCTTCAGACTTCCCCATCCCCTCTGCAGCTTTGTTTTCTCTGCTCCCGGGTCCTCGGTCTAACTCCTGCGGCTGCCTGCGTGTTTCAATATTTAGTTCCTTCAGTCATTTCAAAATCGCTTCCAAATCACCCCCTTCAGAAACTTGCACTCACACTAACCTCTTGGAAGAGGGGCGGGCACCAGCGCACCGCTACTTATAAAACAGGGAGCCCCTGCTGTCATCAACTTCCTTAGGACTTGTGTATTCTGGCCTGTCCCTAACTTCCCATCATGCAATCATGCACGCTACAGACAGCAGGGTTTGTGGTTCAGTGTTCAGTGTTCTTAGTTATGATTTTTCTAGTGCACATCGATCACGCATATCACTTGTCGATCATCTATGTTATAGATGCCATCGATCATCTATGGTTGTCACCTGTCACTCATGTGTCATCTAACGTGTCATTTATCACTTATAGTTTGTCATTTATCTTTCATCTATTACCTATCTATCCCTTATCTATCATCTATCTATCTCTTATCTATCTTTTATCTATCAATTCTCTCTCCCTCTCCCTGTCTCTCTCTCTCTCTCTCTCTCTCTCTATATATATATATATATGCACACATATATATAATTTACTTGCTATCTGTCATTATCTATATTTATTTACCTATCTATGTACCTATCTATATCTTGTCTACAATAATTTTGTTTTCTAGTACATGGAATTGTATCATATCTGTCTAATTTAGGGCATATCAATCTAGCTATATGTGGTTAGCATCTATCCATATATTTGATATTTACTCTGTCACATATATACATTCTCTGCCACCTCTCTCTATCATATTCAGTATCTATCTATCTATCTATCTATCATCATCTCTAGATATATAATCTATACATATGTCATATGTTTCTCACTTGTCTTCTGTCATATCTGTCATTGGTTTGTGGCTCTCTAAACCATCCATCCATCCATCCATCCATCGGACAGGTTATCATCTATCCCAGGTCTCGGCTTCCTTGTTTATAAAATGGGACTGCTAAGAATGCCTCCTGGGGCTGCTCAGAGTATTGGCAATGCACATGAATATTTACAACATTTAGAATAATTCCTGCTATATGGGAAGCCTCCATTATTAGCTTCCACTCTCTTCATGACCTCTCTTTCCCATTCCTTCTTCCATGGTCTCTTCATGCTAGCAAGGTCACACTGCCTTCTTTGGGACATTTCTCAAAGCCCGTCTCTAGGCAAGTTCAAGCCCTGGCAGGAACAAAACAGTTCTGCGCCACCCTTTCCACTGCACGTGTCTTCCCCACATCTGGGACTGAAACACATAGATTCCCTGTGTTTATAGCTTCCATCTGGATCTTCCCTTTTCTTACTGCTATGGCTTCATGGACTCTGTAGACAGGAACTCTGCTCTGTGTGCTGGATGGTGTCGCATCAGTAATTGAAGGGGCTGGAAATCAAGTATAAGAAGCCCCACTACCTGACTTCATATGGCTTATCAGCTTGGTATAATTTTCTTTTTCCTGTTTGAGTATATTTTTATGTGGTGTGTGGTATAGTAGGTCAATATATATGGGGGTTTATATATGGGAGGACAGCAATCAATTTCAAAGGTTATTTCTGAGAAATCCCCTCTCCCTTTGGACAGAGTCTCTCATTGGCCATGGGGCTCATCCATGATGCTAGGCTGTCTGGTCAGTGAAACCCAGGGGTCTTGTTGTCTCCATCTCTGGGAAACTGGGATCACAAACACCCAGCCTGGCCCCTTTTCCATGGGTACTGGGATCAGACTTTGGTCCTACTGTTTACAGGCGCAAGTACTTTCATGGTTGAGCTGTCTTTCCAGCCCTTGTCTGATTTCATTTAAGAAAACCTTTTTGACTGTGTAGCCCAGGTTAGCTTTTTCAAACTTGTGATCCTCCTGCCTCAGCTTCCTGTATGTTGGTGTTATAGATATGTACCACCAAGGACTGGCTTCAGTTTTGCATTCAGGGCTTTAAAATAAAGGAAGACTATTTTATATCGCATGAAGATTGTGCACACTAATGCTGTTCTCCGTAAGGTTTTTATGGGAACACCACCACATTTCTGTTTTCACTTCTGTGTGTAACACAACTGAATTGAACAGCTTGGACCAAGGCTGCCTGGCCTGCAAATCCGAAATACTTTCTGTCTGGTTCTTCACAGAATGCTTAGTAAGCACCGGCTTAGACTCTTACTCTAAGTTACCTGCCCCACCTCAAGAAATATTTAGAATCTGGATAAGAAGTAGGGCTTGAGAATAATTTATCTGAGGCATGCTATCTTTTTTTTTAAAAAAAAAAATCAGTTTTTAAGTTATTTTATGTGTATGGGTGCTTCATCTGTGGTCTGTGTACCCTGGGTATGTGCGCAAAATCCTTGGAGGTCAGAAGAGGGCATCAGATCCCCTAGAACTGGAGTTACAGTTGTGAGCCACCACATGGGCACTGGGAATTGAACCCAGGTACTCTGCAAGAGGAGCCTGTGCTCTTCCCTGGGGTTAGCTCTCCAGCTGTGGGGGCAGTGCTCCAGCCCTAGGAGCACCATCTTTTCCTCAGCGGTGGTTGCATGCTTTCAGTATTTCCTGGTTTGCTACATCTGATGTGTTTGATGGGCTGTCCTGTACGTTAAGATACAACCAGATAACACTTCTGTATCAGTTGCCCCATTTCGTGGACAGCTGCGCACCCTGACCTTGTCATCTTGGAGGACCAGGTTTCATAGGATTTGATTCCTTGTTGGTAGCAAAGGCTTTGTTTCTTTGTGAAACCACTGCAGTTTTTCTTTGCTTCTTTCAGGGATTTTTTTTTTTTTTTTTTTTTTTTTTTGAAACTGGGCCCTTTGTACTGAATATCTTCACACATCTTAAAACAGAGAAACTTTGGGCTTTTCAGCTCTGTACACAGAAGGAGCCCCGGTATTGTCTTTTGCTCAGCATGATTGAGTTATTCCTTAAATAAAACTCCGGGCTTTGTTCTCAGTGCCCCGCTAACTGCCATATTCAAATGATTTGTTCTTGTCTAAAATGACTCCAGTCTTTGCCGGGTTATTTTGCAATCTCACCAACAATTAAGCACAATGTTTACAAAGTAAATTGACACCCATTCTAGACAAATTCTGCAAAAAAAACAAAGAAGGAAATCCAAATAACGGTGGGAGAAACACGCACTCTGTCAGGCTGTCTTTCCTTTTGCACACATTGTGTTGCTGAAGACCTGTCCAAGAGTAGAAGAGTGGAGCGCTGTGATGTAAGGTTGGGGCTCCACTGGCACAGAGTTAGAAACATAGATGTCACAAAAGGCCTTATTCTTCTTCGGCAGGCCAAGCCTTTCTTGGGCCCTAAGAGCTAGGGCAGGAAAAAGGCAGTTGATCGGAGGTTAGGGGCTTCCTTTGGATTGTGGGAACATTGTGTCAATAGCCTGACTCTATCTGTGATTTCTACCTTCCACGGAAGAATGATGTAGGTATGCTAGGTTTGTAGAATTAAAGCAGGGCAGGGATTTGGGTCTGTTTGTTTTGAATTAGGGTCTCATGTTGCCCAGACTGGCCTCCAAGTCACTACGTAGCCAAGGATAACTTAAACTCCGAATTCTCCTGCACCACCTCCAAGTGCTGAGATCACAGGTCTATGCCACTGTGCCCAGTTTATTGAGCACTGGGTACTGGCCCAGGGCTTTATGCATGTTATGAAAGTAATTCACACATCCGCCTACACATCCAGGCCTTCGCACTAAAGGGGAAAAGGCTCAAATCTCCTATCTTCCTCCTATACATCGAGCACTCCCTATATCTAAAACGTTTTGAGCACTGATATAATGCCCCAGAGGCAAATTCAATTCCAGGAAACTTGGTTTCATGTAGGAAGTTATTAAAAATAATGAATATATTTACAAACAGGTGACAGGTAAAAGGATGACGTGTAGAAAAGTAAATAAATGTCACACTTAGATTTGATTATCGACCCCAAGATATTTCCCTATGTACATGCAAATACACACAAAATACGCCAAACCTCTCAAGTGTGAGCCGTTTTGGTCCCAAACATGTTGAATGAGGGATCCTCAATCTGTAGCGAGAGCAGCCACTTTCCCCATCTCTACCCCACCCCTGCAATTCACTCTGCCCCACTAGGAGAGTCTTCTCTTTCTATTTCAGTGCCTGGTACCCACCAAGGTCTTGATCTCCCTCATCTATTTCTCTGTGTGGCAGCCAGCATCAGACAACTCTACTATGAGATATTTTTACAAACCTTGTTTTCTATATACATTCCTTACGGCATAATACTAGAGACACTTCCACACCTGTGCACACAATGATGAGCAAAGAAAATGTAGAGTTTTTTTTTTTTTTTTTTTTTTTTTTTTTACAGTTTTTTTTTTTTTTTTTTTTTTTTTTTTTTGATACAGTGTCTCATGGTATAGCCCAAGCTGGGTTTAATCTGTGGTCCTCTTGCCTCAGCTTTCGAAGTACTGGATGGAGTATAGGGATGTGCCACCATACTTAGTGAAACAAATAAGCTTTAAAAATTGTTCATATCTGATTCCTGCCCCCTCCCTCCTTCCCCCGCCACTTTTTTGGCAGGTTATTAATGAAAAAAAAAAAAAGTTCTAGTTTTATTGAACACTTTAACTAGTTTCTTTGGGAATGTTCCCCTTAGTTTGTTCTTCCAGATTTCTCCCCTTGTCTGTGTTCTTTCCCAAGAAGGCTTCCGGGTGTGTGTATGTGAGGCATTTGAACTCACAGTGACAGGTGACAGAGGAGAAGGTGCTCACTCAGTTGTACACTCAGGGCTTTGTATAGTTGTGTAGTTGTATAGTTGCAAGATTTCCAAGGGCTCCACTGTCGATGGGGCTTGAGTTTACCACTCTGAGACAGGTTCCTTCTGTCTTCTCTTATCCAGGACAAGAATCTCCCAGCTGCCCTAGTTCTTCCCTAGCACTGACTCTGAGCATCTCTCTTTGATCTGGTTCTCAGATTCTCTGTCTAGGAAATCTCCCCTGTGTCCTCTGGCTCTCAAGCTCGACAAGACCTTTCCCTTACCCTCTCAGCCCGTCAGGACTCTGGTTCCTTCTACAGGCATAAGCCAGCTGCCAATAGATACTTCCCTTGTCATATAGGGGTGAAGGAGATTCTAGAAAGGTCAACGGAGACCTTCTGCCTCAGCTTGCCCGTCCCCAGGTTGAGTTCTGGCTACCCCAGCTTCCCAGTGGGAGAAGAAAGCTGGCCCCTGACACAGTTGCTGTAGCACTTGAGTGTTTTAGGAGACAGAAGTTCTTGGTCGACATTCATTTCCCTCTGAACCTGAGTCCCGTTGTCTTCCTGCCTCTCTGTTAGAGCTCTAGCCTGGGAATGGAGGTTAGAACATGCGGGGCTTTCTAGTGTCTCTTAATCTGCTCTCCTGTTGTCTCCCTGGGGTACAAAGAGCAGGCCTTTTCTTTTTCTTTTTCTTCTAGAATATTTGCCTTCATCTACTCTCTTGCATCCCAGCTGGAAGAACAAAATGGCTGTCACGGGGACTACTTCCTGGGAGGAAGAATGAAGATCTTGCCAGTTTAGCCCTTTGAGAAGATGGTCTTGGATTGAGGCCAGCTTTGAGTCTGCAGGACAGAGGACTTTGCTCGTTGTGGGTAGTTGCGAATCCTGCTCAGAGCGTGCAGGAATCAACCTGGATTGGCAAGGACCGTAGCTGGCCTCGTTTTTTAAAGCTGAGGACACAAAATGCTTCTGTCCTTGAATGTGCTTTAGAGGCAAAACACTCTGGAGCCCAGGGAACATTAAGTACCCCTTTGTCAGGTGATTAAAAACAAACAAACAAACAAACAAACACTAAGACAGTTCTCCATCAAAGGAAATTATTGCGATTGAAGAAAAAGCCAGTCAATTTCTGGGGATTGGTCCTGGGGAAAAATCTCATTGTGTACCAAAGTTAAATCAGGTTGGGTGGATATCCAGGGCACTGGGAAACGTAAACTAGTCATACGACTCTTTGCTGAGGAGCAACTGGGAACTACTGAAGAAATGCACCCTGCCTTTTTTTGTCCTGTGGTGGTAGGGACTCTGGGAACTGGAGAAAAGGTGACTCTTTATTTTCCTTGACTTTGCTCTTCTTGTTGTTATTTGATGCCATTTCTAACCCAGTCCCAGCATAAAGTTTTATATAGTGATTACCTACTGTGTGCCTGATTTTGCGTAGGGCACGGAGAGACCAAGATTAAGTAAGTTCTGTTCTGTCCAGATGCTTGGTCAAGAAAGCTGGTTTCTAGGACCTAAACGTGAGAGAGCTAGAGAGGACACAGAGCTAGGAGGATGGCTCTCTGAGGTCTGTGGAAGTGGGGCATTGGGAAGGCAAGGGACAGAGAAATGCTAATAAGCCTAGCTGGAAGGACCTGAGACAGATATGGAGAATCTGTCTCAAATGCTGGTTTGGATCACAGCCTCCAAGATTAGTCTTAGGGTAATGGAACGGTAGTCATAAGATTATATACGTATAGCTGGGTAGCGGCAGGTATCGTTAGGGCAAGTGCATGATTTATTATGATGGCTTAAGACACAGTGATGGCCAGTAAAGTTGTCTTAAGAAACAGTATTCCCGGGGCTGGTGAGATGGCTCAGCGGGTAAGAGCACCCGACTGCTCTTCCGAAGATCCGGAGTTCAAATCCCAGCAACCACATGGTGGCTCATAACCATCCATAACAAGATCTGACTCCTTCTTCTGGAGTGTCTGAAGACAGCTACAGTGTACTTACATATAATAACTAAATAAATCTTAAAAAAAAAAAAAAGAAAAAAAGAAAAAAAGAAACAGTATTCCCTTCTACTGCACACGTAGACCCCATTGGATGTCTTTATCAAGTTAACTTGACTTTTTTTCTTTTATTGTAATTGCCTTGGTAAGGGCGTGCAAGTATTACCTGTCAGTCTGTCTGCTCCATATGTACTCCAAGCCCCGTAGGAAGGTTTTGACAACATAACCCAAGGACTCCAGAGTGTAGTCTCAACTCACTGTCTATGTAAATCTGACATTTCCCCTGCCTCTGAGAAGCTTCCCTGCTCAGGATGGGGAGGCTAGAAATATGCAGTGACCCCAGAATCAGCAGTCTAGCGATCCCTCCTCTTCCTGGAAAGGGGTTTGCTCTAGTGAGTGTCTTAACTGTCTCTGAGGCTCTGTTAGTTGGTTCTCCATGACTGTGATAAAATATCCGAGAGAAATGCCTTCAAGGAGGAAACAGTTTGTTAGGCTCACACTTTCAGTCTGTGGTTGGCTGAGGCAAGAGAGATATCATAGCCAAAGGGTGTGGGGGAGAAATCCAAGAAGGGGAGGGGAGGGGAAGGGAGGGGAGGGGAGGGGAGTGGAGGAGAGAGAGAGAGAGAGAGAGAGAGAGAGAGATCATAAAAGCATAGCCCCAGCTCCCTGCCTCTTCTGTTTAGGCCTCACTCCTAAAATCCTCTTCAGTTATGCCAATCAATGGATTGGTGATGTAATTAGTAGCATCATGATCTTCTCACCTCTTGATAGTGCTTCCAGTTGGGCACCAAGTCTTCAGCACGGGGACTTTGGGGCTGTTTTATAGTAAGACCACAACAGGCCAGACCTCTACCTACCCGAGCTCTGCTTCTCAGATAGCTAAGCTTCAGCGTTTCCTAAGGACCAGGACTTGAACTGATCTCGGGGCTCAGTGAAACATCACAGGATGTTCCTTAGTGTTCCCAGGACTTCAGGGAACCCCCGCGTCCTCCCCTTATCTACTGCTCCCATGGCACACATGGCTTTTGCCTGTGGATATAACCTCTTTTCCATTTGGAACAGGGTGGAACTGGGAACATCTGCTAATTCCTCCTAGAGCTTATACTTGGTACTTCACAAAAGTTTTTCAGACGCATTGTGTCTTTTAGATCTCTGGAAGGCATGTGAAGATCCATTAGAGTTCTTTGAGTGTAGAACATTATTCAAACCCTATATAACCAACTCTTTTTTTTCTTTTTACCATGTATATGTTAAATTGGTGGTGTATGCTTTTTTTTTTTTAAGCTGATGTTTTCCCTATGAGGCACCCATGTAAGTCATTTTATTAGAGTCTATAAAATGATAGAAGATGTACTTACATCAAAAATAATTTATTTTATTTCAATAAGACACTAAAAACTTCAAATTAATGTGAAGATCTATAGTGGCTATAGCTAAGACTGATTCTATCCCAAATGGGAAAAAGCAGGATAACGCTTTTCTGGCATAGTTTGGAATACCATAAATATATGCACAATCTATCAAATTCCGGTAATATCTGACAATACTTAAATGCTCTTAATAAGAAAGAATTCACTATCAAATGGTCAGTGCTAAGGAACTGGGCATGTCATGCCCTAGTGTACTCTGTTGGGGCTGAAGTCCATCTCTCTGCTGTTGCTGAAAGAGGAGCTGAATGAGTTGAGAAATGTCATTCAGCTGATGTGTCTATACTTCTGAGAAGGCGCATAACCATGATGACTGTAGGCTTGAGTACAAGAGCTCTTTGGGAAATGGTAATTGGGTTTGAAAAGAAGACAGCATTGGTGTGTTGGTCTATAGACATCCAGTCTACCGAAATTCGAAGGTTTTTCCTTAGTGGTGAAATGGATCATGGACACTGGAAGATTACAACTTGCTAGCAAAACGTAGTTCCATTGCCTTGATTAATCATATTCCAAGAATTAAAAGTGAGTGGTAATTCAGGCTTGTGGAAGTGTTTTGGTTGTATATCTCTGTCACTAGACACCTGAGGGGGGAAATTTTGACTTAAAGGGGAAAGATTCACTTTGACTTGCTATTTCAGAAATGCCAATCCTGAATTGACCAGATTCGTGACTTACTGGCCTGTGAGGAAGGAAAGCCTAGGAATGAGAGGCTGTGGTAGCTCAGAGCTGGGAGTCAGAGAGCTAGGAAGAGCCTGGGATCTATCCATCATCTGCAAGGGCATGCCTTCAGTGACTCACTTCCTCCAGGCCAACTCAGTTCTCAGGTTTGCCTCATCTCCTGATGCCTTCCCATGGTGAAAGTCAGCGAATCCATTTCTAAAATCAATGCTCTCCTGAGCCAGTCTATCTCAAAAGCCCCATTAGTTGGCAAGCTAGTGTTTAACACGTGACCCTTGGGGGAGGGAATTTCCTAGCTAATCTTTATCGGGAGGTGTTGGATCGGCCACGTGAAGCTAAATCCGCCCATTGTTTCAAGGATGCCAAACATGTGCTAAGTAGTACCTACTCATGGGACCCATTCCACATCGGTGACAAACATCTGTCCACTCTTCATCCTGATCCTTCAGAAATTCTGTCTTGACACTGCCTTCAATAATCCCAAAGGCAGAAAAGTAGATTTATGAACCACAGAAAAGGTTCAGGTTTCTGCATTGATGTGACCACTCAGGTGTCTGTATTGATGTGACCACTCAGTGTTCCTCATGTTTCACTGGCTAAACAGACACATGGCCACATCAGAGAAGAGGCCGATGGAGCAGTGTGGTCCTTTTCCCAGCCTGTAATGTGTCTTGAACATCTGCCAGTAGCTCCACTGATGGCTAAGGGTAGACTTGAAAACCATTTGTTCTCTTTCGATTTAAGATCCACGCCCCCACCCCACCCCCATCCAACCTGCCAAATGGACCCATTTTTGTTCGTACATAAGAATCACACTTTGAATTGATTAAGCTTACACCCACTCGTCCCATGTTTCCTGCTGTGGTCGTTATGTTAAATGATAGCTCCAGTTACTCGCTGTCTTGTGAGGTTTCAGGCTACACAAGCGTGCAGTCGCCCATTGAGCATTGCCCTGCAGATGGGTTTGATGTGGAATGGAACTCGTGCTCCCAAGTCTGCTTTGGGACACTCCAAACGACTCCTTATCCTGAAGGAAAGTTCCTTGTGGCTGTGCGCTCGTTCTGTCGTTCTCGTCTTGGAGCGAAGGCTTTCATGTGCTTGAGATCAATACTGTTCCCCTCTCCTCTGCTCGCTTTCTCACGCGCCGGGAGTGCGTTTCTTTTCATTTCCACGGGCCCACTTTGTCTTCTTTCATGTTCCTTTTCAGTTCCAGTTTGCTCCTAGGCTGGAAGTAGAAAAAGTGGTAACACAGGAAGTGAGGTCAAACCCAGCCTTGAGCCTTTCAAGGGGATGCAGGAAGTGTGCATGTGCCGTGTTCTTGATAGCTTGCAGGGAATCAGCGATTCTCAGACTCTGAAGGGAGGCTGCCTCTAACCCAGTGAAGGTTCTCCCTTCACTGAACATCTGCCAGTAGCTCCAGTCTCTCTTCGGTCTTTCTACAAAGACAAAGGGGCTTCTGGCTCACTCCCACCTCTGCACCTACATGTGACACAGATAGGGAACACCTTGACTTAAGGCTTTGCCTGCCCCGTCTAAGTGAGCACAGAGACTTGTGGTTTGTTTGGATTTTGGTAGGTGTCGAGTCACCATAGACTTGTGCCTTTACTCTCAGAAGATCATTTGCAATCATTTCTGAGGGTGCCATCTCTCCACTGTTCTTTACCTTCCAGTCTCTACTTGGTCTACCTGTGGTCTGCAGAACCCAGCCCAGGAGGACTTGACTGATCATGGACTGTGGCAGAACTCACTGTAGGGAAGTCACCTTCTCCACTGCTGATGCTTCCTTCCATCAGTGGAGGAGTCAGGGTCATGTCTGGTCATCTACTGCATACACATTTCTGTGCTTGGTTAAGCCTGGGGACCATAGCTAAGACATTGGCTTAGCTCTGTGCTTCTTTCTCTTGGGAATGGTCTTCCATCCAGAAGCTCTGGCTATCTTCTCCTGCTTCAGGGCAGGGTCCACCCAATCTGGGAAGTAACTTGTCAAGACTAGTCAGTCTGAGTGCTTCCACTTTACCTTCTTCATCCGCCAAGGTGGCATCTGGCCCCACTGCTACCATATCTCTGGTCAGAAGCTCAGTCTTAAGATTGACAAGCACCAGATAGTGAATGTCAGCTACAGTGCAGCATCGAGGGGCCAGAGAGGTCACTCCTGACATTCTATAGCAGACTCA
Organism: Mus pahari; assembly: GCF_900095145.1. Classification (NCBI taxonomy): domain Eukaryota; kingdom Metazoa; phylum Chordata; class Mammalia; order Rodentia; family Muridae; genus Mus; species Mus pahari. The sequence goes on from NC_034609.1 coordinate 31,386,709, forward strand.
GAGGCCCATAGAGGCTGACCTTGACCGGGGGTGGGGGGACAGCGCAGGTTCTCTAGCGCCTCCCTCTGCTTTTCCTTCTGCCTTCTGTTGAAGGCGTGGCTGCATCCCGTGGCGCATCCAGGTGTCTTTGTGCAATTTCTCTTTTTGATACTAGAGCAGAACACAATCTTCATAGCCCTTTCGTAGGTTGAGGAGAGTAATAGGCACACATCTATGTGTCTGTATGTTCTTATCCTTCTATCTGTCTTCCATTTAAAATCTCATATACATCACACAGTATGGTCATTGATGGACTGTAGGTGTGCACTGTAAGGGGGCCATTGAATAATTTTGTGTTCTGTTTTCTGGAGGCCCTGAGTTGCTTTGGAAAGATACCAGGCTGTGTGTTTCTTTTCTGTTCCTTGTAAAGAATCAGTCACTGGTTTTCAATAAATACTAGAACAAATGACTACAAGCCCACATAGAATTGAGCTATTCCTGAGAACTTCTGATGGTCACACTGGAGAAGGAAGATTTTTGGCTCATGGACTTTCCTATGTGTACATCTGTATTAGACATTCACTTAGATCCTGGAATGTTAAACCTGTGGTTGAACACTACCTTTCTTATTGCAATCTCCACTCCAAATTTCTAACACTTATGGTCTGGAAAGAATTGGTAAAGAAAATGAGGACTACTTAGCAATAGTCCTCAAAGAAATGGCCAGTCGTTTCGATGTTCATTTATATACTGCATGCATGATACCGGCCCATGAACAAATAGTAAAATAAAAATGACCCACTGGATAAGAGCTTAAGAAGGCTCTTGCTGCAAATGAACTCCTGGTGGGCTTGGTGGTGGGTGTCTGCAATGCCAGCAGTTGATTAGGGAAGGTGCATGCAGGAACCTGAGGAATTTGGAGATAGCCTGGGCTACATAGTGACACTTAGTCTCATAAAATAACAACAACAACAACAACAACAAAAATCCTGATTCCTGAATGAGTTGAGTTTTGTTCACTTTAATCCTGTGCTGATTAGCTCTTTTGGGTTTTGTTTTGTTTTAACACTTTGATATATCCTGGAGTCACCTGGGAAGAGAACCTCAGTTGAGACAATCTCTCCATTAGATTGGCTTGGAGGCAAGTCTGTGGAACGTTTTCTTGATGAATGACTAACGTGGGAGGGCCCTGTTGATGGCACAACACTGGGCAGGTGAGCCCGTGGTGTATGAAAATGAGAGCCGAGCCCACCATAATGAACAAGCTGGGAAGCAGTGTCCATCTGGGGTCTTCGCTTCAGTTCCTGCCTCCAGGTCCCTGCCTCTGGGTCCCGCCTTCAGGTTCCTGCCCTACCTGAGTTCCTGCCTCAGCTTCTCTCACAGATGGACAGGGACTAGCAATTGTTAAGTCAAATAAATCCTCTCTTCCCCAGGTTGCTTTTGGTCATGATTACTGCCAATACAGAGCAAACGAGGATGAGTCCTCTTTTCATTGCTGTGGAATCTTAAGGAATGGATAACTGCAGAGTCTTGACACTGCATCTTGAGCTCATCATAGGTTAAGAGGTTTTTTTTTCTTTTGTGAAATATGTCTTTTGGTTTGTTTGTTTTCATTTTCCCCAGACAGTCCCAAATAAACCAGAACTTTGTAAGGACTTGGGGTGGGGGCGGGTAAGTTAAGGAACAGAACCAGATACAGTAAATAAACACAAATTACTTCAAGAAGCCAACAGAAGCAGACAAAACTACAGACAGCTGAAGGCCAGCTTTGGGCAGAAGACAACAAACGTGTCCCTGGCTGGGGGTGTTCAGACCAGATGTTTCCATGTTCTTGGCCTTTTAGTCCAGGAATTGAAATAAAGATCACACAGGTCGAGGAGCCACAAGGGCACTTTACTGAAAGGTGATACAGTAACACAGATGAGAAGATACCCAGCAAGTGGGCAGTGAGTGATAACTTACTCAAGGGTCCAGTCATTTCTTGGGACTTCCTGTTATGGGGTTCTAGAGAAGGAGGAGCCCACAAGCGGGTCTCTGGTTGGATTGATAGGCTTCAATCATGGAAGCATCTACTGTACACGTCCTTTCTCACAATGTATCCGATTTTAATCGTGCAATACTGTGTATGTACCTGAAATCCATGTAGGCCACACTGGCCCACTGCCTGTTGTTCTTGGATGTGTTGTAGCATGTCTGAATGGAAAGGGTGGTGTTTGGAGGGAGGGGCAGTCACCGTAGGCTCAGTGAGGATGAATCACAGTCTATTGTTAGAAGTGGGACATGCATGTAGCTTGATGCAGGTGGGGGAGGGTCTCAGGTTGCTATGTGCACTGTGGGGAGAGGGGCATGTGGGAGGGTCCTTGGTTGTCCAGTGCATTATTAAGCAAGGAGTGTATGCATAGCCCAAGTCAAGTAGCATTCCATATTGCTAAACTATCCCCTACAGTTGTAGGCTTCGAACACATGTCAAAATATCTGTCCCTGAGCCTCAAGGAAGGAGGCCCTTTTCTAAGCAAACTTCCTTCTTCCAGTTTCCTCTCCTGCATCCAACTCACTCTGTGGACGCAGGGAGCGTCGAGTTGAAAGAAATCATCATTCTTGGTGGGATATAGTTTTATAGTAGAGACTTGTGGGGTTGCCAATTATTTTATAATTAGGTGTTAGATGAAGTGCAGGAAGGGAAGAAAGTGGAGGGACGAATTTGCAAAGGGCTGTAGCATCTACCAGGCAGGGTGCTGAGACAGCAGCACCCGGGGAATGTTAATGGGCACCCTGGAGAGGAGTCTCCCAGGGCTGCACATACTCTGTCTTCCCCACACCACCTCCTTCCAGCCATCACTTCCCTCCTCGTCCCCATCTGTTTCTTATGCTCTAATAAACGATAGCACTAATCTATTTAGCACCTTTCATCAGAAACGCCCCCCAGGGCCACTCCAACTCTGTAGGGATCCACAGCCAAAGTGTGATGACTTTGGAGTGGACACATAGCCTGCTGTTTCTGGATGTCAGTACCAGGCTCAGAAATAAGGCTTTGCCTTCGGGGAGGCACACCATCAGTGGTGTGATTTCTCTGTTGCCCTTTTCCAATCCCTTTAGCCTTGAGAATGGAAAATACGACCCATTTCTCCAGGGCTGTGAATACCCTGGGAGTTGCTCGCCTGGGAGGGTCTGCAGTGTTTTGTAGATGTTTGGTGGTTGCTTCTGGAAATGTTTATTGGGTTTCTCTTGGGTCTTTTGAATGTGTCCAAAGGGAAGGAGAAATATGTAACATTCAGTTTCTTTTCCTCTCTTCTTCCCATGGTGCAGAGGGTTGAATTCTCCGCCTGGCATATGCCAGGCAAGAATACCCCTGGAGAACTCCGTCCTCAGCTCTTTTTGAACACTTTATTTTGACACAGGGTCCCTCTAAATTGGCCAGGCTGGCTTTGAACTCCTTCTGTACGTCAGGGAGTTCTCCCATGGTTTTGTCTCAGTCTCTGAAGCAGCTGGGATTACAGTCTTTGGCTACCCAGCCTGGTTTGTAACATTTTATACTATTGAGAGTAATGTTAAACATCCAGCTGGCTACTTGTATCTTCTTTGGTGTTTAGAAGCAGGAGGAAACCTTGTAGCAGGAAGATCAGTTGGCTGCAGTGACAGTGACCAATTGCTTTCTGACTTTGAACTTGTCCAGGCTGCTGCTCATTTGCATATTGCTCCAATTCAGGAAAAGGGCATGCTTTGCCACATTTAAGAGAAATCTGCCGTACAGAATGCGGAATACAGTCAGACAGTTGACTCAAGAAGTTAAGAACAGGCATTGATTTCTTATAAACCGACACTTTGAATTTAGAGTTTTTGAGCCAAGCATAATTTGTTGATGTTGACAATTTGTCGAATCTAGGTGGAGGCAGAGGCCAGAAGCTTTAAAGAACAAGCCAGGGAATCCCAGATATGGTATAGGGACTGTGAACAAAACCTATAGGTGTGAATCAGATTGGTAAGGTTGACGGGGTAGGGATTCGCCCCTAAGTACCAACAGGATTCTAACTTGCCACAACCAACCTTTTCCTCTAGTGAAAATTGTGAAGTTATTTTGAGAAGCAGGATCTTTGTGACAGTGTTCCAGAGGCTATCAGGAAAAAAAAAGGACAGGCTTTATAGCCTTAGGAGATGTGTTGTTTAACGTATGCTTTTATTATCTCCAGCCCGATGAGACACTGGAAGAGACAATATGATAAAATTGAGACACATCATGTTGCTCCCCCCTTTTCCTCTGAAGATTTCCAGGGCATAAGAGAATGGGGGCCTCCTATACATCTCCCAGACTCAGCTTTGTTTTAATCCCCTATTTTCTAAGTTGGCCAGAGTGTTTTCTGTTCATTGGCTACACAATAGCTCCCTTGTTGTTCTTTCCCAGGGAATGAGTTTGGGAGAGGCCAGCATACCATCGCTTGTGGGGAAGTACAGGTTCCCCGTGATTGGATGCTTCTCATGTCATGGGATTTCTAGGATGCTATCAAATCTTGAACCTCAGGCAGCAGGAGGAGACTGTGTGTCACACCGGTTATAGCTTGAGCACAGGAGACCTCAAAGCTTATCCTCACGGTGACACACTTCCTCCAACAAGGCCACTCATCCTAAGAGTGGCACCCCCTCTGGGACAAGCATGCAAACATGTGAGTCTATAGGAGCCAGCCCTATTCAAACCACCACACATGGCACCACAAGAGATGTGAATCCCAGTGGTCACATCCTATGGTGATGTGTCTTGCCCCATCCAGGCTCTGTAATCCAATTATTTGATTTCTTTTAAAACTGAATTCCCCTACAAATTCTAGACACAAACTTTACAAATAAATGTCAGTCAGGGATTCTCTGCTACTTGGGGGGGCCTTCAGTATCTATACATTAGCAGAACTCAACTGGACATGAACAACCAAGAGTCAAACATTCAAACTTCCTTTAGTTTCTTTTTTTTTTTTTTTAATTAAAAAAAAAAGTTAGCAAAAGGTGTCTTTTCAAGGACAGCCAACCTGAGAAAAGCTACCAAGTGGAAAATTCTCAGTTAAGATGCAATTGTGTTATTAATTGTGTTTTAGGGCCTTTTTACAAAAGTCATAACATGGTGAATTTGAGATGAATGGTGGCTTTTCCTTTGAAAGTCGAACATCGTGGCTGGCAGAAGCCTAATATAACTGAACTATCAAGCGTTTCCTGAGCTTTTAGGGGAGAGAGCTCTAGTCTAGGGTGATAGGGTGGATGGAGATTAGAGCCCCAATTCTGGGCTCTCATCCTTGGGGGGCGGGGCACAAAAAATAACACAAAGACTGCTTCAAAGGGAGTAAGAAACAGATGCTTGATTGACACAGAGAGAATAGAAAAATCTCACCTGGGCTGACACTGGTGCCAGTCTGCACCTTTTCGTGACAATGAAGATGTAGGAAAGGCCAGGCACAAGTCATCCTGGAAGGCAAATGCAGAAGGGGAGGGAGAGGAGCAGGGACACTCCCAGGGAAAGAGCTGCATGGAAGGGTTATTATTATTATTATCATTAAACATTTATTTCAGTAATTTCATACACGAGTTCTATATTTACATTATTTTTACCCCATACTTTCCTCCCCAATACTCTAATGTTTCTACTCCATACACGCACACACAAATATAACCTGCCGAGTCCATTTAATGTTGGACTTCTACATATGTGTGTAGGGCTGATCACTTGAGATAACCCATCAGAGGCTCATCCCTGAAGATGACAGATTCTCGTTCTCTTGGCTGCTGTTAATTGCCATGCAGATCCTTATCCAGTGGTGAGGTCTTGTGGAATTCTCCTTACCCAGGTTTTGAGATGCACTTTCAACTCAGGATGTGCAGGGATCTCAGAAGTACAGAAGCAGTAGTACCTTTGCCAAGATCACCCTGTGTGTGTGTGTCTTAAGGCAAGAGTGTCTCTGATTTCCCATCAAGGTTAGCCCCTCAGCCCCGCCCACAATTATGTATTACTCAGGGTTCTCTGGAGGAATAGATACATATATGATTTATTAAAGCACCTTGCAGGATGTGGTCCAGCTAATCCAATAGTAGCTGTCACTTAATGGAGAGGCCAAGAATTCTGTAGTTGTTCAGTCTGAGAGGTTGGATATATCAGCTCGTCTTCAGTCTACATTGGAATCCTGAAGAGGTAGACTTTAACAATTGTCAAGGAATGCCCCGTCAGTAGGAGAAAACAGGGAATTGCTTTGTCAGTGAGAGTGAGGGCAAGCAGGGGGAAAAAAAAACCCAAGATCTTTCTTCCCTGGCCTTTTACATGAGCTGCCACAAGAAGGGATGCCCAAGATTTAGTGTGGGTCTTCCCACCTCAAATGATTCACCCAATCAAGAAAATTCCTCATAGGAGTGCCTAGCGTCTCGGTCTTTCGCTGATCCCAATGCAGTCAGGTTGACAACGATGATCAGCCACCACACTTTCTCTTTCGCCTGTCTGTCCTGTGCAGTGGGACCTGTCTGTCCTGTGCAGTGGGAAGAGTGGCAATCCATGCTCACCATGGCTCTAAAACTGGCCACAGGTATTTTGAACAGAGGCCAACGATTAGGTTTACAGCTTAGTTTCTCAAGCCACTGACCATTTAGGGCTGACGTAGGGCTTAGGCAGGGTGTAGTTCTCAAGGTCCCGTACGCAAAACCACTGGGGATCTGGATTATCATGAATAGCTGTGATGACGAGGAAGGAAAGGTTTGGTGGCTCAAAGGAGTGAGGGACTTGCCTTGAGGCCTCTCAGTACTGAACAGCTGAATTTCAGAGACTTGGAATGGCTAGAGGTAAATTTCCCCCAAGAGTAGTGGATCATGACCTTTTTGTTGGGGGTGGTGGTGGTGGTGGCGGTGGTAAATGACCCTTTCACAGAGGTTGCATGTGAGATAATCCTGCATGTCAGATGTGTACCTTATAATTCATAACAGTAGCACAATTACAGATATGAAGAAGCCACAGAAATAATTTTATGGTTGAGGGTCACCACAATATCAGGAACTCTTGCATCTAGTAGCTAGAGGTGGGGGATGTGAACATTGAACAAAACCCCCTCACCATGCTAGCCAGAAATAACCCAGCTCAAAGTGTTCACAGTCCTGAGGCTGAGAGATCTGTTCCCTGACTCACATCCTGTTGTTACCCGGGGGACTCCTTTCCCAGGCCATGCTATGGAAAGGGACTCCCAGCCACCACTCTGCCATTGGTGACATCTCTGGCATGCCGTTTGTCTTGTTGGCAGCCATAGGGAGTGCCCAGTTATGTGGGTGACTTGCTGAGGTACGGAGAGCAGCTTCCTTGCAATCAAAACTTGCAGTTCATGATTATTTCATCCCGTCTACCCCATGTGACATGAATGTGTCAATCACCATCAGAACCTAAGTCAGGTTTCCTTTGTCATTGCCTTATTGGTCGTTGTTTATCTCAGTGAAATCTTAGTATCTCCTGAACTTTGCTGACCAACCAGTTTCCAGCTCTTCTTTGTCTCTTAGATAAAGACCCAAATGATGAACAGTTAAAGAGAGGAAACAACTAGAGTGCCAAGAAGGGCAGGGGAGCCATAGTAGTTGGCAATATTGTGTCTCTTTATCCCTTTCCTTTGAGGTGCTTGTGAGCTAAAGCTAAGGGTCCAGCAGGGACCTCAATGGCTTCCCAGAACTGCTGCGGGTATGAACATCTGTTCATTTAATGCTTTGATAGACACACCAGCTTGTTTGCCAGGGGTGCACAACCCCACAACCGCAACCCCTAACACCATGACAGTTCTCTAGGCTCGGCTTTGCAGGCATCCTGACTGCACCTAGTGTCGAGTGTTGGCAAGAGAATGTCTTGAATAGGTCATTTGTACATAAACTTTGATGGCATGAAATGTACCCACCCTGGTACAGGGCAGGAGGGCGGGGAGTTAATGTCAGCTTATCTGATAAAAGAAGCTCAAATCTACAAAGTATTTCTGTTTGGTCTCTGACCACAAAAAAGTGTTAATTTTGGTTGTCCCTTAATAAGTACATTCTCTCTCTCTCTCTCTCTCTCTCTCTCTCTCTCTCTCTCTCTCTCTCTCTTATACACACACAGACACACACACAGACACATATGTATATATAGTGATTATATGTTCATGCCTGCCGTTAAGATCTCTGCTGTACCATAAACAGTCGCAAATGATAAAAATAAATCAATATTTGTTAATGTTACGATGCAGCTGCATCTCCTAGATCTGTAAAGAATGATTTATAGACTACAGGATCTGAAGCCTGACCCATTTGGGTCTCAGAAAGCACTTAAAAAATAAATTTACCCTGGCCTCTCTCACCCCATTTCAGAAAGGGTGACAAAGATGAAGTAATTTATAAGTCACACTTTTATTAATGCTTTTAACTTTCATGCATTTGGCTTTGCTGCCCTCTCGGTGGCATGAGTGCAGGCCCGGGTTGAATGGTAACCTCTGGCACTTTGAGGGGGATTTGGGACAAATGATCAACTCATAAATAGGTGCTGGGCTCTGCATTATCCTGCCATAAATTCACAGGGCCCTTCACGTACATCAAGTAAGCATGAGGTGAACTTGGCGTTTTTTTGCTCTGAGTGTGCAGTCTAATGTGCAACTAATGAGTATCTGGCTGAAAGGTTTGCAGAGCCAAGCCCATTGTGCTCTGCAATGGGACTTGCCTCTTGTGTGGAGGAACGGGACTTGCTGTGTAATATGAGAGTCTTGGGGGGGGACTGGGCCTATTTGCTCCCCAGAAAGCTGACTACCTTTGCAGAGAGGACAAGAAAATGATGAATTGATTTGAACTTCAAAATTTTACCTGTCAGAAGTGTGATTTTTTTTTTTTTTAAAGACTGGCCGTGAACAGGTGTCTGTAACATGAAAAGGTAAAGACAGAGAAATTTGAAAGATGATAATAGCCACCTATTTGCTCCAAATCTTTCAGCAGGAGTCTGTCGAGGTTTGCAGGATTGACGCTGACAGACAGGGATGGGTTGTCAGGACAGGGCACGGCTGAGATGCAGCCCGGTGGCTACCTTGCCCTCTTTCTGGAGTACATGACCCATTGAGTCCCCATTGCTTCAGTGGGGGCTGTCATTGAATTCACTGGTCCTCCCCAAATGGCTTGGATTTAGAGCATGAGACTTTGGTGCTTGCCTGTCCCTGTCACGAGCTTCATGCAGAGCCATCAGCCATGCTGTGACCTGGGCTTCGACTCCTGGCAGAAGAGCCACCTCTATCTTCATCCCCAAGCAGGGATCACAAGCCATGGTGTCAGTCTTTCTATTCCCTCCTTGGCTACATCAAATGTTGCAGCTGTGGCCACCAAGGCCCTCAGCATCTTTATCCAGATTGCCTATAAGCAAGTTTATAGGGCACATCGTTAACTAATGATTGACACGTGTGGGCCCAGTCAACAGGTGGTGGTGCCAGCCCTAGGCGGCTGGTCCTGAGTTGTATAAGAAAGCAGGTTGAGCAAGCCAGTAAACAACATCCCCCCACAGCGTCTGTATCAGCTTCTGCCTCCAAGTTTATTCTCTGCTTGAGTTTCTGCCCCGGCACCCTCAGTGATGGGCTGTTATCTGGAGTCATAAGATGAGATAAACCCTTTTCTCCCCTAAGTTGCTTTTGGTCCCGGTGTTTTATCATCGCAATAGAAAGCATAACTAAGACAATGCGTATGGCAATGTAAGACTTTCTTGCGTGCCTTGCCTTGGAAAGATGTACAAGATCATTTAAGAAGCTTGTTATCAATGTTTCATGTCCTGATGATGCCTAAAATTTTATTTTAAATATTCCCTGTATGCGTGAGAGTCAACCAGGTAGGTCAGTGTAGAAAAACAAAATGGAGAGAGATGATTTCGTTAGTACCATTTTATACACACATATGTATGTATTTATATAGATGAGTATAAACACATGAGTATAGGCTTTATGTACCCGTGAGTGTGTATGATTGTCTACATCCAGATACGCAAGTCCTTCTTGCCCAACGTATTCTCTGTTTTTATAGATGAAGAGGTAGACACTGAGCCTACTATAGGCAAGAGTTACCCACTTGGGTTAGTTGAAAAGCAATAGCTATGCCCAGGTCTTTCAGTCCTGTGTTGAAAGGCATGGTGATGTCTTTTATTTGATTGCTTGATTGCTTTCTCTGCAGACTGGGATGTGGATGCACCCTAGCTGAAACTGGGTTCTGTCTTCGTTAGGGTTTCTATTACCGAGAAGAGACACCATGACCACAGCAAGTCTTATAAAGGAAAAAAAAATCACGTTGGGGCTTCAGAGGTTTGGTTCATTATCATCACTGGCAGAAGACATGGCAGTATCCATGGTGCCAGGAATTTTTACATCTTGTTCCACGGGCAGCAGAAGGAGACTGCCACACTGAGTTTAGCTTGAGCATGTGAGACTGCAAAGCCTGCCACCCCAGTGACACACTTTTCCCAGCAAGGCCACACCTACTCCAACAAGGCCATACCTCCTAGTAGTGCCACTCCTATGTGTCAGTCGTCAAACACAGAAGTCTGTGGAGGCCATTCCTATTCAAACCGCCACAAGCTCATTCTGTATTCTTGTAGATCCCGGTACTGACACAATGTGGATTGGAGCTAGAGAGATCCAGAGGACAGGGTCGCCGTGTGGCTTGGGTGTTTGGGGGCCTTTGCTAGGGGGTTTCCTGCTGTAGACTTATGTGGCTGGGTTCAGGTTAACAGGGCTGTGGACTTGGCTATATGGGTCCTGGTTCTTGGTAAAAGGTGTACTGTTTCACATATATCTGAAGGAAGGCCTGCCTTGTTTAGAACTGGGAGCTTTGAGAGACACAGTGTGATAGCTTATGTCATGACTTAAATAAGGCAATGACCCGGATGGGACAATATATGCCTTTGCTCTCATTCACTCTAACTCCCGTGACCTGCTTGCTGCGTGCTTCCCTCTCTCTAAGCGTGAGCCATGTTTTCATGACACACTAACCTCTGACTCAAGAGTTGCTATGGCCACCCATATGATAACGCATGGCTCCATCTGAGTTAAAGATACCATCGAGTTGGGTTTTTTGTTGTTGTTATTATTGTTTTGGTTTTGTTTTTAAAAATAATTGCCACGTGTTTGGTTTTGGGTCTGCAGCTGGAAGGTCTGGCTGCCTGGCAATGGCATCTGGCAATCTGCCGTGGCGTGGGCAGGGGGGGGGGAAGCTTTGTCTGATTTCATTTAAAAATAGACGCTAATGGAAAAACTTGAGGCTGCAGATCCCACTCGACTCCCCAGCCCTCTGTTCTTCCTGCTTTTAATTGCCAATGCTGCTTGCAACGAGGGATAACAGGGCCAGCAGACCCCTGCGTGGTGACTGGGGAGGGCAAAAAAAAAAAAAAAATCACTTAGAACTTAAGAGTGATACCCAATAATGGAAGATTGAAAGAAATGAATTGCTACAATGAGTTAAATTAAATTCAGCCCAACTAATGGTAGATTAAGCAAACATTACAAATTAAAACCGAAGCCCCGGACAAACAAGGGAACAAATCTTGCCTGGAGCTGAGCTGCCTAGGGACCCAGCTCATAGCCATCATCTGTGCCCTGTACTGGGGAAAGAACCCCTGACTCTGGGAAGAATTACTGCATCCGGAGTACAGGGAAAGCAAGGGACTCTCCTCTCCACGGCCAGGACAGCGGGTGCCGCTGACTCCTGAATCTTTGCAGGAGTCGCTGCTGCCCCAATCATGACTGTCACTCAAGGAGCTTGTGAGGAGAAAGTGCCCAGAGAGCATGTGGTTGTGTGTCTGGCAAAAGTGCTGAAGTGCACAAGAGGAAGGTTCTAGAGCTGGCGGAGGAAGGATGTGCAATGCGAGGCTTTTCAGGGCTGCAGGAATCACCACCTTCACATTCTAGTTCTGTTGTAACTCTAGTACAGGTAGGAAGTGTGATCAGTTGCTTTTTGTCTGAGAGAGGGATTGAGAAAATCACCTGATATCAAACTTCGACATACATGTGCACATATGTACACATGCACACATACACTCATACATACATACACATGCACACATATGCACACATGCATACACATGTCCACATACATGCACACACACACTGTGTGCACATGTGTGTTTGCAGCCACATATGTACACATGTGAACATGGACATACAGCACACACTGAACATTGGATAGGACAGAGGGTATAGTTCAGGGATAGTATGCTTGCCTAGGGTGCCTGAAACTTGGATTCCACTCCTAGTGCTGAAACAAGCAAACAACCTGGAAGAATGTTACTAGGCAGGGGGAAGCCACAGTTGCCCTTTCCTGGTTACCGTCCCATGAGTCTGGCTACCTCAGCTGCTCAGGAAGCTATTGGAGTTGTCCCAGTTGGGAACTCTAACACTAGCTACAAATTAGATAGATTAGAAAATATCTGGGCTGGAGAAGGGGACAGGCAGAGAGAAATCAGAGGGATGGGGAATGGTGGAGACAGAGTGAAGGAGGAAGTAGAGAGAGAAAGAGAGGGAGGGAGAGGAGGAGGGGAAGGGGGAGGGGGAGAGGGAGGGAGAGCGCCTGTTTTTTCCTGCTTCTGATTCCATGGCTGGAGGTTGCCAGAGCCAACCTGAGTGGTGTTTGGTGTTTGGTATCAAGATGGCTTGGTCTGTGGAGGGAGGATTCTTGGGTGGCCCAGAGCTCTGCATTGCCAGTAAGACTGGAGTCAGCTTGTTCTTTCATGTGGTCTTCCTGGTGAGAAGTAGGGCCAGCTCATACAGCTGTATAAATGGAGTTAAGGTTTAGGGCACTGACAGCTGTCATTACACTATGTCATTGGAATGTCAGAGTCCGTGTGTCCACTGTCTTTAGTGGGGACGTGTTTACCTGTGGGGACGCTTAATTATCAAACACCCATTGAGCTGTTTTTTTCTGATGATATATTTTGGATACTATAAGACACTGGGTATAGTCTAGACCAGAAAAGGGACCATCCTAGCTACTGTTAATCCTTCAACCTTAAATCCCATCAGCAGGCAGGCAAATGGTACCAGTATGTGATACACTGTGGGCGAGGTGTTAGGGAATAGTGAGGGATGTGGTAAACCAGAGGAGCCTGCCCATCTGTATATGGTGACGTGATTATTACCCAAACCAACTTGCCTACACCCCAGATTCACGAAGGCTGCCAGTCTACAAGGCTCTGTAGAGGAGGTATAATGTGATTGGCTATTAGGGCAATATGGCCACTGTCCTAAGGGAAGTTCAAAAAAGTGTACAAGAAGCATAAACAGAAAAGGACTTTGTTTTGCTAAGTAGAGGGATAGATCTGCCAGTGTACAGGATTGCTGAGAGAGCATCGGAGATTTACAACATGAAACCATGTTAGTAATATTTCTCGGGGCAGCATATCTTGCCAAGTGCTGGGACTAAAAGGCATGTGCCACCATGCCTGGATACGATCTTAGAGGTAGGAGCTTGCTGGAGGCTCAGGTTATACCTGGATCTCTTTACTGATAGGAAAACTCAGTAACTGGAGAGGTCAACCCCTGGAGGTGTGTGAGTGGTTTATGCACATCTGTGGGGATGGTACATAGGGGCTAAACACACCCGGAGGTCAAAGGTGAATGTCTGGAGGGCTGCTCTGAGTGTTTTCCTTATTCCCCTCAAGCATGAACCCTGGAGATAGGCCGACGGCCAGCAACCCACGGTGATCTTTCTGTCTCTACTTTCCACAGCATTTGTCACAGGTGCTAATCAGGCCCTCATTTCTTCTTACAAGTGTTCTTACTGGTTGAGCCATCTTTGTAGCTTTTAGGCCTGGCCTTGACCAGAAGATTTCACTTTCTTGTAGGAGTCAGCATGCTAAATGTGGGAGGGGAGGCTGGGGCATGAATTAGGGCAATTAGGGAAAATACAAAGTTTCTGAGGGAGAATCCTCAGCTGAGACATCCCGAGCCCCGTCTGTGTGGCAACGGCTTCCCTCTTTCTTGCACATCATCATCATCATTATCATTTTGGTAATGGACATGGAGTCAAGCATTGCAGTCTGTAGGTTTGAAGGAAACATGTTCATTCCCTTGAATTACTGCGAAGCAAGATATCTAAAGCCAAGCTGAGTAGTGGGGGAGAATCTGGTCCGAGCTGAACTTTCTATCAGACTTAAAAAGGATGTTAATGATGTAATGAGTCCTGAAAACTAAAAGTCAAAATGAGGCTTAGATGGCAGAACTGTGCAGTTTTCTTTCTTTCTTTTAATAACCAGAACTCAAAGAGAAACTCACTTTTAAAATCTCCTCTACTGTTCCCCGAGCACACTCAGCGGCCCAGCCTCCAGGGGCTCTGAGGACCGTTCATTAGGGAAACACAAGAGGACAGGCAAGCATCCTTTTCCTACCCTTCCCACTGTCTTTAAGACCCAGGTCCCGCTGATGCCTGGTAAATGTACTTCTGCTGGGACTAATTTAAATGATGAAGCTGGCTCGGTGAAACAGGGATCCGTGAAACAAAGAGTTCCTGGAGCCGTCCACAACTCCATGATTCCCCACGGCTGGGTTTCAGAGCGTCTGAGTGGGTGACGGGCTGCCCAGCTCAGAGGAGAGGACTTGAGACCCCTTGAATGGGCCCGCAGGTCAAGCCTCCTTTCCCCTTGTAGGAATTCACCGGCTTTCAGACACATTTTGTAGGCCATTTCCCGGAGGTGGGTTCATCTAGCAAGGCGCCTGCTCCGGGCAGCTGACCCCACGTTATACACAGCTTGGATGATTCTGTCACTGACAAGAGGTTTCAGACTCCTGAATAGCCTTAAAGAGCCTTTTAATTCCCCCTGGGAGATCTGCCTGTACCTTAAGATGGTGGCAGGGTCACCTCCATCTGACAGCTGAGGAGAGCAGGAATCGGCCGCTGGACGCCTTCTCCTACCTTGTCATTAAGCCCTGGCTCTTTAGGAAAGGCTGCACAAGCTGTGTTTTAAAAAGCGCATTCCAGAACCAAAATGGACCCACTCCAGGAAACAGACAAGATGGAGCACTTCTATCCAGCAAGCCATTAGCCACATGATAAGTTCTGCTTCTACAAGGGACGGTTTGCTGGGATCGTCTAGACTTGTGGATGTCCCCAGGCCTTAGCCCATTTTCTGGTAGGCTCTATTCTAATAGAATAGAACATCTCAGCTGCTTGGAATGCTGAGATGTTAGCCTTGTGGGCTACATACTCTAAGTGCTATAAACTCTCTCTCTCTCTCTCTCTCTCTCTCTCTCTCTCTCTCTCTCTCTCTCTCTGCTTTCTCCTTTCAGCTTTTGCTCCTAGCTCTCTGGGACTCAGGCCAGAGCACCCTTTACTATCCCTTCTGTGATGAGCTTACATGGTTACATAGCATGGAACCCAGTGTGTCTACTCCAAGCTTTTAACTTCCTTAGCTAGGTTCCTCCCAGACTCTAGGCTATCTTCTCATTCATCCAGTTTCATTTTATTCAACTAGCATGGATTCCTGAGTGACTGGATAAATTTCTGCTAACTAAAGTTTTTACACCAGGTGCTGAATTCGGTCTGTGTTTCTTGCAGTATTGAGCTGTATATTTATCCATCTATCCATCCAATCATTCACCTATCCATTTATCCATCTACCTGCCCACCTGCTCATTATCCATCTTTTTACACACTCATCCAGACACCCATTCATGCATCCACCCATCCATTCACCCACCCATCCACTATCCATCCATCCACCCACACATCCACCCATGCACCTACCCATCCACCCACCAATTCATGCATCCACCTATCCATTCACCCACCCACTCACTATCCATCCATCCACCCACCCATCCACTCACCCACCCACCCACCTACCCATCCACCCATCCATCCACCCACCCATTCATGCATCCATTCACCCACCCATCCATTCATGCATCCACCCACCCACCCATCCATCCACCCACCCATTCATGCATCCATCCACCCACCATGGATTCATTTATCCATCTGACTACCCATCTTCTGTTAACCTTAAATGTTATATACAAGGGGTTTAACTTTCATTAGCTGTTTTCTTAATACACATAACTCTTATTTGTGCATTTGAAATCATTTAACTCCAATAACTATTACAGTTACAACCATAAAACAAAAGTCTCAACCACTCTCACTTTTTCTGCCTATTTTGGATGGGTAAAATTCAGTGTTTCTTTGTAACATTAATGCCTTGATTAATCTTTCAAAGGAGAAGTTGTTTATGGGAACGTGAACTGTGCAGGAACACCCATAAGCCACAGGTAGCATTTAAACCATGTCTTTCTTCCTCTCCCAAAGTCTTTATCCTGAAGTGTTCTTGAGAAGAAACTGGACTCTTAAGGTGGTCATCTCTCTCTTGTATTTTCTCAATAGATGGATAAATACTGATACTGGGTTTTTGAGGATGATCTTCTGTGTATGGAAGCTAAACCTGACCTTTGATCTCTAATTCTCTGTCTGTGGGTGTGTGATTTGGAACACATTATCATGGGCTATAAACTGACTACAACAATGATAACAAGTTGATAGGGATTTCTAAGACGATGAAGTTGGCTTCTGAGCACTGTCCCTGATATGATGCCTCCATAAAGGACACATTGGAAAGAAAGGGAGACATCAGAGTCCTGAGGGAGTCAGTGGTTAGATGAGAGTCTTCCTTCGGAATGTAGGCAGTGTTTAGAGACATTATTAGAGTCTGTTGGTACCACTAACTTCATGCTTACACTTATTTAAAGAACATGAATCTTGAAGTTTTCTAAATTTGGGAGTCCATAGATATGAACATTTTCAGCAATAGAAATGAGAACGAAGGTGAAGATTGCATACACAGCATAATACAAACAAGCGCACACTGGCACACACATCAGCATACACAGCAGTACACACATAAGCACACACAGCACACATACCAGCACACATGCTGGTACACATGCCAGCATACCAGCACACACACAAACACACCAGCACACACACCAGCACACACACAAGCAGATCCTTAGGGGAACAGTTACACACCTCCAAAGACAGAATTCTGGGTGAGATATTTTCTCAGTGTCAGACAAGTAGCTGGTCATATAGTCTATCTATCTACTCACTGATTTCAGAGTTGAAGCCTCAGAGAATCCTGTACTGAGGAGATAGGCATCTCTGCATCGTGATATGTACGTGCCTAAGGTTTCTTACATGAGCATTCATGGCTTCAGAGAGTTTAGAAAACAATAAAAATGACTTTACAGCAACATTCCAAGTGCCAGAAAGGCGAAGCGTTCCATCTTCCACCCCAAAGGACACGGAAGCAGCTGCAGTTTTCCCTGGTGAGGGCAGGCATTACACAAGATCCCCATATTTTCCAAGGACTGACTCACAGTCGCTCAGATGCTAGATGTTCTAAAGGGCCTCGGAGGGTTGTAAGTCATATAAAACACTAATCTGTTGTTCTTTAGAGGACAGGGAAGCAAAATGTGAGGATAAAGCTTTCCTTGGGCCCCAGTCATAACTTCTTCCAGGCACATTTAATACACGTTTTTGTAGACTTAGCATGCATGTATGCTTTCATTCATTCATTCATTCATTCACTCGACAAACATTTGCTGAGAATCAGCCCCGTGGGAGGAGCCTTGCTGCGCTGTGGGATCACTGTAGATCCTAATGGTTAAAGTGACTATAACCTGGGGTAACTTTTCGTTGTTTCATTTCCTGCCTTTCTTGCTTTCCCATTTCCATACCGTTACTATAATTCGCCACATTCTAACTATAGGAAGTCTTATAATGACCAGGCAGATAAACATGTGCAAAGAAAGGGTCAGAAAGGTCCCACTTTTTCTCTAACTTCCTTCCACCCTTCCAATCCCTGTTTCTGATAATCTGATCGAGCTCTTGCATAACCACATATGCACCCCCAAATTAGTCCTATCTTATATATTTGTTTTGCACACGTATGTGGCACATGCATGTGTAAGTGTGTGTGCCATCCTGTGTATATGAAGGGCAGAGGGCACCTCGGTTCTCAGCATGCATTTTGGGAAGCTCACAGGCACCTATACCTCCAGCTTTAAGGGTTGTTACTGGCTGGTTTTGTGTGTCAACTTGATACAGGCTGGAGTTATCACAGAGAAAGGAGCTTCAGTTGAGGAAATGCCTCCATGTGATCCAGCTGTAAGGCGTTTTCTCAATGAGTGATCAAGGTGGGAGGGCCATTGTGGATGGTGCCATCCCTGGGCAGGTAGTCAGGTTCTATAAGAAAGCAAGCTGAGCAAGCCAGGGGAAAACAAGCCAGTAAGAGACATCCCTCCATGGCCTTTGCATCAGCTCCTGCTTCCTGCCCTGCTTAAATTCCAGTCCCGACTTCCTTTGGTGATGAACAGCCATGTGGAAGTGGAAGCTGAATAAACCCTTTTCCTCCCCAACTTGCTCCTTGGTCATGATGTTTTGTGCAGGAATAGAAACCCTGACAAAGACAAGGGTGTTTTGACACCTTTTTAAAAGTGAATTCTGCAGGTACTCACATGCCTGGGCATATACCCACAAACACACATATACACACCTACGTATAAATAATAAATCTTAAAAGATTACCAGGATTTTCTACTTATTTGACAGCCGTGGAAGTAGGAACAGGGAGATGTTCCCACAATGAATATCATATGAGCAGGGAAAATCTTGAATCCATATTCCCAGTTGTCAGCATTAGCCCTCTGTCTCTGCCTTCTGTTCTCCTCTGTTCACTCTAATTAGCTAAAAACTAACTTGGATGGTGGAGCCAGTACCTAATTGTGGGGCAAGATCTGTTGCCCCTAGTCATGCCCCTTTACCCTGTGTCCCTCCTGGGCAGGCTGGCCTTCTTCATTCATTCAGAAAATACCAACTGGTCCAGTAAATGGGAACGGACTTCCCTTGTGTTAGTTTTACTCATTAAGGTACCAGGAGTGGGGAACTGCATCTGTGACGAAGATTTTGTTTTACCGGGAAGGATGAAAGACGCAGTCCCACGAAAATAAACAAATCCCTCTTTAACAATTTCGCTAAGAACATGTGCTCCGTAATTGAATATAAGCAGAAATAAAAGGCACCTGGGTACAGCTTGTTCCAAGTTCTCTTTTATTAGAATCTAAGTGGTAACATTTGTTTCCAGGCAGCGTCCCTGCTGTTGGCATTGCTCATTATTGAGAGGGTGTAGCAACAGCTCTGTGAAGTGGGGCGGGTGCACAGTGTTTGTAACTACCAGGGCTGGGAAGTGGCTGGAGAGCCGAGACCCTCAAGCTGATGGACCTTTTATAGTGGTCCATCAGAATCGTCAGCAAGTACAGTGTCCTGACTCTGTGGTCTGTTCTCTCCCAAGAAGGACAGAAACATTTTTTCTTCTTGTAGCAGATGTGGCGTGAACTTCAGCCTTAGATATGTTGCTTGGCCCTGCTTGGGTACCTGGGGGAAAGGGTGGGGGGCATCTTCAGCCAGGCAGCTCAGAGGGTGATGCAGTCCAGCCTCTGTCAGGCTGAGAAACCAGCTAAGAAAGCAGCAGGAGCCAGCAACCTTGGAGGAGTGCTGAGGATTCGTTATTTTGATTTAAGTTGGCATGAGTAGGATTTGTGGGTGGGCTTCAGAATGGGGAAAGAGGAAAAGGGAAAAAAATAGATCATAAATTACAGTAATTATTTATGGGCCAACAAAGAGCACTCCAAACCCATGATCATCGCCACTGATAAGTAAGGGCTTGTGGCTTGTGAGGCTGGAGTCCTCTTCCAGCTGTGATGGCTGTATGAACGATTGCTGCTGCTGTTATGTGTGTACGTATGTAGTATGTATGTGCTTGGTTACGATGGACAGAATTGACACCGGAGACTTGGATTTCTCAGGAGCCTGACATTCAAATTCAACCGTCTCCACCACTCAGTAGGGTAAAGACTCAAGAGGGCCTCAAGTTTCTCCCTCTGTGTCACCTGCTTCACAGGGTTTCAAGGAAGGGGGTTTGTGTTCTTTTGCGGGATGCTCTGGGTGGGGTCTTGGCTATCTTAAGAGGATTTTAAGAAATGAAGCACACACGAAACACAGGGACCAGATTTTCAGGATAAAAATGAGCATCCCCGCCTTTGTAGATGAGACTGCTTTCAAGGACAGTCCAAGCAGCCCGCCCAGGTCTTCCTCTGCTACCCAGGTGCCCCATAGACACAGAGGCTAATGCCCGAGGTTTGCCCTCACAACTTGGACCCAGGAGAGCATCCATCTTGCAAATAAGACAGCATCCCTTTCCTCCTCCACGTGCCTTACTATTTCCAGAGCTCATTACGGTTATTACACATTCATCTCCACACCAGCCCTTCTCGTTAGTTAGCAGTGGTTCTTTTTGTGAATGAAGAGACTGAGAGGCGCATTGTAGGGTTTCCAGACTCGGGATTGCCTCATCAGCTGCCATCAAAGGGGGTGGTTCACAGGCTCTGAACAGACACACGAGAAGCTCCAAGAACATTTTGTGCTTGGGGAAGGTTGGAGCACAGGGACACGCTGCCATATGCTCTTAATGTAGTTCTGGTACTTCGGATTAGCAGAGCACCTGAGGAGCCCAAGGGATGGTCCAAATTTCAGGCAGGAATTGGTGTGAGTACGTGGTGTGTGTGTGTGTGTGTGTGTGTGTGTGTGTGTGTGGTGTTTATGTGTCTGCATGTATGGTCTATGTGTGTGTCTCTCTCTGTGTGTATGTGGTGTCTGTCTCTGTGTGTGTCCGTTTGTGTGGTATGTGTGTATGTGTTGTGTGTGTGTCTGTGTGTGTGTTCACATGTATATGTATGTGAGTCTGTGTGAGTATATCTGTGTGTGTATATAGATTACTGAAGTTTTGAGCAGATAGGAGAATACATAAATCTTCGTTTGTTTCCTTTGACAGCCCAAGTTCCTGCTTCTTATCACACAGGGCCCTTTCTTCTCTCTCCTTCATTTCTTCTTGCCCCACATGCTCCTTTCAGCCTAGTTATGACACATTTCCTTCTAGCCAACTTTCCTCTTTTCCTCTCAGCTGTACTCTCTGCCATCTCAAGTCACCCCCATCCCTGAGCAGCCCACGAAGGATATTTTGTCTTTAAAAGATGATTCTGCAGTGTTGGGTGGTTGTCTCTGGGGGAAACCAATGCTTCCTCTCTCTCTCTCTCAGCAGGATGGTCCCCATTGACCATCAGCACCTCTTCATGTAGGGCTGAGGGAACATGGAACGTTCCCTGGTCCTCCTGCCTCTACTTACTGAGGACTGCATGACAGACACGGGTCACCCCATCTGGTTTTATCCAGTGCTGGGGATCGAATCCAAGACTTCATTCGTGTTAAGCAAAGAACTCCATCAACTGAGCTATGTCTCTTGGGCCTCAGACGCTGAGGAAATCACCTTTTGCTTTTTGTCGACGCTGGTACACATTGACCCAGTGGTGGGCCCCAGTGTTTTGTTACTGTCTCCGGTTCTGGAAACACTGTTGACGGAGTTTGTGGCCTTGGGGACAGGTCATTGAGGCCAACGGTTTACCTCGTTCTCTAAAATTTGGGTCAATTCTCTGTCCCTGTTGGCTGCTAGGACTCACCTGTAACTGGCCAGCTGTAATGCGGCCCTCATTTAGTTGTTGTTGCTGCTGCTGTTATTGTTGTTGCTGCTGTTGTTGTTGCTGCTGTTGTTGTTGTTGCTGCTGCTGTTGTTGTTGCTTAACATGTCTCATTTCTTATCTTAGAAACTATTCGGCACTCAAGGTCACATGACAGTGCTAGTAACGCAGGGGTTAAAATTATTCACAGGATTTCATGAAGAAGGCATAAGCCGGTTTTGGGTCCCGTTTACTATCTCTTTATGTGGCTGCCCCTGCTCTCTCCCTGAAGCATGCATTATCTGGGCTATTATGGAACCCATCTGCAGAGGTGCCGTGACCTCCAGCTGACCTCGACCTGCGGATGCCCTGCCTTGCACTCCAATTACTAGGCTATGTGGAGACCACAGCCTTTTTTTTTTTTTTTTTTTTTTTTTTTTTTTTGAGTCTCTCTACCGCTTATGGTGGTGTTAGACCCTTACCTCCTTCCCGTGGCACTGGGTGAAATTTTTTGGAGCCTGCTGCCATTTCTCTTCTTCAGTAACAATGTGTTCATTCCCAAGTGGAAACTGCAGAGCTATGGTTGGTCTCTCTTATTGGAAAACTGTAATTTCCCACTGCCTGGGCCATTTTCCTTGGATGCTTGGTGGTAAGAGACAACAACAGGAATATGATAAGGTTATGCTACCAGCCGTGTTACTTCCTCACACTGTCAGGGCATCTAGAGTTTAGGCAATGGGGTATTTTGAGCCTCTCAGTACTTTTGTCTGAAATTTTATCTTTACCTCCAAATCATCAGTGGCTGGATCAAAGATTGATTGGCTCTGGTCATATTTTATACTGTATTTTTTTTTTATTGTTTCCGAACGTGAATAATAAAAATAATAACGCTTCCCTTTGCATTTATAAAAGATGTCAAAAATTAAATCAGAACAAGACAAGGGCATTATGTAACTAAGTCATTTCCTTAGAAATAGCCCTGAAAGATCTCCCGCTTCTCCTTTGTCAGTTCAGGTGAGGGTTGGGAGTTATCTGTTTTCCAGACTGCAGATGGATTAGGTTGAATCCTGTGGATTTGCTGAATTTGTTGAAGCAGAAAAGAGGCCGCCACATCAAGTCCAACCTATATATCGGCATCACGCTGCAGAACCCTACAGGATGTAGGAGGGGTTTCCCCCCTCTCCATATCTACATGGCACTGCGGTTCAGCTATGCACAGAAAGGCCTTGTAGCGCATACTCTTTAGTGTCCGCTTTCAGGAAAAGAAGTTCTGCCCCGAAGTCCTAAGTTAAGGAGAGTTAGTGTTTGATATGAAAGCAAGGAAGAGATTATTCTGGAAACAGGAGTGGCTGTGATCTGTCCTCTTTGGGGGTATCTTACAGAATGCTTGGTGCACCTTGATGGTCTTAACGGGTTCTACTTTAAAAACAAGTAGAACCTTAGTGTGTGTGTGTGTGTGTGTGTGTGTGCACACATGCATGCACATTCCTGTGTATGAGTGTGGATGTGAGTTTCTCCCAGAGTGAGTCTTAGTCGGAGGACAACCTGGGACGTGTGTCCTTGCTGTCTATCTTGTTTGGTACAGGGTCTTTTGTTCAAACTGTATATGCCAGGTTAGCTGGCACTAGGAAAAGTTTCTCTGTCCATCTCCTGTCTATTTGTAGGAACACTGGCTTTATGTGGTTTCTAGGGATTTGAACTCATTGATTTTACCCACTGATTCATTCATATTCTCCCTCCCTCCCTCCCTCCCTCCCTCTCTCCCTCCCTCCCTCCCTCCCAGCCATATAACCAGGGTTTTGAAAGTATAGCTGGATTTCTTATTCTCTTTTCCTTGTTTTGAGACAGAATCTTACTGCATAGCCCTAGCAGATTTGAACTCACTATGTAGACCAGGCTAGCCTCAAACTCTCAGAGATCCCCCTGCCCTCTGCTTCCATTAAAGGTGTGTACCACCACACCCCACTCTTCCTGTAGTTCGTTACCAATCACGCCCATATTTCCTCCCGTGCCGCAGGCAGGAAACACAGACTGCAGCTTGAGATGGCTTAGAGATGGTTTCTCTGCTCTTAGCCCCGAACATGGCAACACAAACTGTTCGGCAGCATGTCTTTCTATGCAGTGAGCAGTTAACAGGTCCTTTAAATAAAAGGAATGCATGGACTCTGCTTAAGCACTGCGTTCCTAAAGAAAGCAAAAGTCGTGAAGAATCTTTTGGACTCTGGATTGAGTTTTCTTGGCATGTGTATCAGAGCCAGATGCTCAGGGCGCATGACCTGCCTTCCTTCCAGATTCCCCGCTGGGTCAGGGCCTACGACCTCTCCCCATTCCTGCTGCCCCTGGAGCAGCAGCTCACGACACATAGGCCATTCATCCTTGAGTGTGTGCATCCTCCAGCCAGTAGCCCCTGTCCCGCTCATCAAGTTACTCTTCGGAAGCGTGCTGCTCTGTTGCTAATGGAAATGCAAGCATCTATCCTGGGTGTGGTTGTGAACAGAACAAGGAGGCAGGAACTTTTGAGGATGTGTAGGTATGGGTGAAGGAGGAGCATGTGTTTGCGTGCCCAAGAACAAACTCAGTGTTGTTCCACTTTGGATTTTAAGACAGGGTCTCTCACTGCTCTGGAATTTGTCACTAGGCTTGGCTGGCCACAAGCTCCAGGACTCCACTCTTCTCCTCCTCCTCCTTAGTCCTGGATTATAAGATAGAAAAACCACACCTGGCTTTTCACCTGGCTATTGGTTATCTCAGGTTTCCATCTTTCAGGGCTCACATTGTAATGAGTGACCGATTTCTCTAGTCCCAAGCTATTATTTTGTGAAGAGGTATTTCCTCCCTTACCTGGATACTGGACTTAGAGAACCTTGGCGTTAGTCTAACTTGAAAGGCACAGGCTTAGGTATGAGATGTATGACCTCAGAGATTTTTCAGGTCACACACCACCTATGTTTAAATGAGGTAGCTCTTTATATAGCTTCTTCTCTGTGCATAGAAGATACAGAATAATCAGCTAAAGGGAAAATGTTAAAAGCTGTTGCATCTGAAGCTTCAGAACCTGAGAAGCCACTTACATATGTATGACCTCAGTTTGCCTGTATTTATGTGTGCGCGCTATGTATGTGCAGTGCCTGCAGAGGCCAGAAGAGGGCATCAGATCCTCCTGGGGCTGGAGTTACAGATTGAGTAGCCATGTGGGTACTGGCAACTGAATCTGGATCCTCTGTAAGAACAGCCAGCGCTCTTAATCACAGAGCCATCTCTCCAGCTCTGGATAAGCCATTATTTTAGACCATTAGTTGTCTCAACTGCAAAGTGGGCTTCATACACCTCCACCAGGTTTGCCGAGTGACATAAATACAATTATGGGAAGAAGAGCGTTTTGAGTAGGGGACTTTGCCACCTGAAAGTGTTGAATGTCTTTTATTCTCCCTGATTCCCCCCCCCCTTGGTTTCTTAATTAGCAGTGTGTCTTTGCATGGTTGGGATTTAGGCCGACGTGTATCTTAGTGAGTGCTTTGTAAATTGGGGAGCCTCTTGGGGTCCCCACCAATTCCTTCCCCATGTCAGTGAGCAACTGTGGAGAATTGTGCTGAGAGGGCCCTGTGATAGCCTTGGGGGCTGTTCCAGAATGCTCTCTGTTCCATTCAGCGATCCATCCACATCCTCCTACAATTTGAGCTCCTCATTGAGCTTCATCCAAATTTAGTTTTCCCGGAGTCTGATGGAAGACTGTAGCCACCCAGTTGAATCATTTTCTTGGGGCCTTTGACCTAAAGAGATTACATTTCATTGGGTAGGTAGGTGAGCCCTATATGATCAGCCTGCTGTCTCAAGACAAAAATCATACTTTTATGTGATGTTGCTGCATTAAAAGGGCCAATCTTGTGTCATGTAACATGTGAATAATGGCCATAGCTTGTGATGTCAAAATTTTCCACGCGCCTCATAAATAAATCTAGCCACACCCCTCCCCATCCCCCNCCCCCNCCCCCNCCCCAGCCACTACCCCAAGGCTCTCCAGTGTGGAACCTCAGTTTGCATCGCAGATTAAGCATGCTTTTGGAGTCAAGGTTAAAGGTACAGTATCCACTTTCAAAAGCCACATGTCAGTGTCTGCTGAAGATAATAAATAACATTGGGAACAGGCTCCCACTTGCCAAGGCTCCCCCCTCCTCTTCCTCCCTGTTCCCCTCTTCCTCCCTAACTTTGCCAAAGGTCTGATCCCTTTAGGGGGGGAAAACCCAACAAAGATGCTATATTTAGGCCAAGATTTGATGATATGTTCTTTTTAAAAAATATTACTTAAGATCCCTAGGGAAGGGGGGACATCACACAGCCACCTCATCCAGTGGCCCTCAAGGGTGAAGAAGCCAGACAACATGACAACTATAATTAGTATTACCTCAGAGCCCAGCGCCATGGTTTTAATCACCAGAACCGTGTTTTCATTTGGGCCATGTTGGCCTGCACGGGAACCTGAAATACGGCCGGCCGGCCTCTGCTGAGGAGTGGCTGGCTGCTCTGTCCTTGTACTAAGGTGACCAGCCCAGGTAGCTTCAGCAATTAGTTCCCATCCCTGGGTCTCAGTCATCGCCTTTCTTTGGAGAGAGACGTCAAGGTGCTCGAGGAGACTTTCTGCAAATTCCACATTTGCCAGGCTACCCCAGTGCCTCCAAGAAGGATTTTTTTTTTTTTTTTTATTGTTGTTTTTCCAGTTCACAGTGAATGAGGGGGAAATCAGGCAGACACAGGGTGATGGAGAACCAGGGCATAGAACAGAAGAGGACAGGAGTTTGGCTGAACATCCCTGGAAGCCCAGCCTCCACCCCTACCCCTCCACACCCTGTCCCCTCCCCTATCTCCCCCACCCCCTCAGCTGCACCCCTCCGTCTCTCGCTTCACAGACAAAGGCAGCATCTTCTTAGATAATGCCGCGTGTGTCAGAAGTGAACATTCTGGGAATGTGCAGGTACCTGGTCTGTGTAACAGACGCCAACCCCCAAACCATACAGAAGTTGCTACATCTGTTTTGGCTTTGTTCGCAGCGCCGAGGGGCGGGGGGTGCACTCCATGGTCAAGGGCCAAACTACATGTCATATTTCATTACCTTCATTAGCTACTACACAGAGGGCTGCATTCACAGGAAAGGTTGGCATTAACTCTTGAGCCGCCAGCCTTTTCCAAGGCGGGCTTTCACCTTCATCCATGGCCCACAGCTCTTCATCCCTCCATGCTGTGGGCGCTGATTGAACTAAACTGTAAATCAGCCTGTAGCTCCGCGATTTCGCCCTTTTAACTTAAAGGAGGCGAGCTACTGTTTTCTCCTACGTAGCTACTTCCAGGCTGGCGGAACATCTGGATCCCATTAGGGGGAATGCTAGTGTAAACCCAGTGGGGGAAAGGCATATTTAGAATTAATAAAACTTTCTTCTCTGAGTTTGTCCACAGTTGTCCCTTTCTTTTTCCACCGCACATTACTTCTGTGATTTATGGTTACCAGCTCCTTTTTCCATTTCAGTGTTGAGATAAGATCATGTTTTTTGCCGCCCAGATATTTCCGTGGGATTTTTCTTGGCGTGCTTTATTGAGATGACACTGTGCTCCCATGGTCACCCCCTGTTCTCCTCCAGGAAAGAGAAGCCTTTTTTCTTCCCCATGTTGATGTTACATTTCTTGAGGCCCCCTTTAATGGCCTGAAATAAAGGTGGGTACATAGATAGAGCAGATCTTGAGCGTCTATGGCTATGAAAGCCATCTGCTTTTGTGATGCCGGTGGGATATATCATGATGCCACTCAAAATCACCTGCAGGCAACACATGCTCTTATTTAATATTATGAAGAATGGCCCATTGGCTGACATAGGTCAGCACACACCTGGATGGTGGTATTAGGAAGCCTGGAATTTTTTTTATTTTATTTTTTTTTATGTGGGCCCCGCCACTGATTTATCACCTGGCATTTGTCCATCTATAAACGAGATGGTTTGCAAGCTAAATGCATGCTGATCGCATTACCAGGGTTCTGGGGGCTCCAGTGACTGCCTGGTGCTTTGGAAGCCTCTCACACCAGTTAGAGCATCTCCCTACTCTTTTGTTCTCACTAACAGGTACTTGCAAGATGCGAGCAAGGTGTTCCCAAGCGTGATCTGCACACCACCAGAGTAGGCTTTGTTGAAAGTATGAATCCCCAGAAAGGGAAGATGGCTCAGTGAATAAGAATACTGGCTGTCTGAGCATGACGGGCCTTAGTTTAGATATCCAGCATTTGCATAAGAAGCTGGGATATGGCTGCACATGCCTGTCACCTTAGTGCTGGTGTGTGTGTGTGCGCGTGCACGCGTGCATGTCTACACACAGAAGGTTCATTTCTGGGGCGTGGCAGTAAGCCAACTAGTAAGCCAACACAGTTGAAAGTAGCAGTCTACAGTTTCAGTGACAGGTACCAGCTAAGGAGAGTAAGGTAGAAGCTCATAGAGAAAGATATCCACATACGCCTACACACAAAAAATGTTTGAATTTAGGAAAACATATTTTTAAAGGGATGTCAATTCTCTGCCTACGTCCAACTTAAGGGGCCAGAAGATCTGTGAATGGGACAGTTCTAAAACTTGCTGGGTTTGAGAACTACCAGCCAGTACGCTTGGCCTCAAGTTCAGAAATCCTTCAGGCTCAGTTGAAAATACTCCTAAGCATGGGAGATTAGCTCCAGAAGATTCTTTCTGGAAGCCACTCTATTCCTGTGGGGATCAGAGGTCACCTCCAGCACTGTCTCTCAGAGGGAGCGGATGCAAAATTGCTTTCCCAGTTTGCAAAGGAAAAGTCACCATATCTGTGGCACATTGTTGGTGCATAACACTTGACAGCTCAATTTGTAGCTCGCCAGCTGTCTGACTTCTCTTGAGTGAGGTTTAGCACCCCAGGAAACAAACTTTTGGTACAGAATAGGGTGACCAGGATTATATTGCGGGTTAAGTTTGTGTAAGGGCAGAATGGTATCACAGAAGGTGTCCAGGGTCTCTGGAGTTAGCACACTAGAATGAAGATGGGAGCGATGTGGACTATCTTTTCAGGGGCGAGTGGGAGGAGGAATGGATGCGCGTAATTTTTCCGGTCAGATTTGGTGTCATGTGGCAGGACCATGAGCACCCATCTTGTAATAGTTTACCACTGTTGAGTCATAATGTAAAGCGTTATCATGGGAAAGGCACACCCTGCAATCCGATTCTCTAAACACATAGCACGGTATGTAAATTTGTTCTTAGTATCTACCTGTGTCCAGTGCTGCTGTGTTCCTATAGTGATTTCTGCAAGAGGAACAAAACAACACACAATGAAATGCTAATTCCCTTTCTCATCTTCTTTTGCTGTTTGAAGTTCCCATAAAATTCAGGGCTCATTCTGAATTTGCAGGATGCGATGTCCGTGAGGGCATTTTGTTGTTTCTAGTTTTTTTTTTTAAGCCTTCGCATAGTCAATCCACTTCCGTCTCCTTTCAATTTGTCCCTAAGTTTGGTCCTGCAATGAGGCCTTTTGCATGGAAAATTTCAGCCTGGAGCAAATTTTTATGGCTGAGTTATAAACCCTCAAAAAGAGGGGTGACTGAATGGAGGCACTGACCCAACCTTAACTCTGGCTGGAAGAGCGCAATGTGATAATAGATGAGGCAGAACAGCAGAGCTCTGCTTTTAATTCGTCATTTAGTCGGAGAAAGAGGCCCTGTTTACCTCTCCTCTGCTTCCGAGACTTGCAACCATTATTTTGAAATGTATTTTATAATAAAACCTCGGTGGTGATGTAGCCCCAGGGCTTGAGTGTCCATTCTTGAAAGGGTGAGAGACAGAGACAGGGAAACGGAGAAAATTAGAAGCTGAGGAAACATAGATGCTAGAATGTGGTTTTGACTGTGCGCTTTTATCTGGCACTGGTTGGTTTGTTGCTGTCTGTCTGATTCTTTTTGTCTCTTTAAATGGGGGCGTATCTACCATTCTGCTATAATCCAAAGATGCTTCCATCTTGGCTCCTCAGGTCCCATTTTGACATCACCCCCCCATTGCATCAATAAAAAACAAAAACAAAAACAAAAAACAAACCAAAAACCAAAAACCAAAACATCCTTCCCTGGGGGAAAAACAACAATACTAATGTTTAAAGTACCTTCTAGCGCTTTTTATTTCCCAAGTCAGAGTGTTCGTGAGCAGACAGGGTATGTAGCTTTTTGAAGATATGAATGCCACAGAGTTAAGTTTTCTTTTTCTCATACTCCTATTTTGTGGATTGCGAAACTGGAGTGATTGGCTACTGGTGTGATTTTTATAAACTGAGTTCAATCCTGACTTAGATTGTGTGTGAAGATTCTCCTCTTGAGCGGCTTACAGCCAAATGTACAAAAGGCACATAAAACAAGCCAAAGTAATGCAATGGATGACAGACATCTCGGACAGTCACTTGGCAACGCCGGCCTCCCCCTGCCCCCACCTCTGTCTCTACTATGTCTACTTTAAAGGTCTGTGGTCACCGAGTCCCTGCATGGACCCATGCTACACATATCCTATGGGGCCCAGGGTCTGCTGTTCTCTTGGTGACCCCGAGGGAGAACTCGATGAGTTCCATCTCCCACCTCCTTCCCTTTCTGGGAAGTGTTGACTTTGGCTGTTGAATAGGATGCTCAGTAGAAGAATGGTAGGTAGGGGAGTGCGATCTCAGTCCTTCCCTCTGAGAGTCGCACCTGCTTGTATCTGTCTTCGGAAAACCCAGCATCATATATGCAACCTCCTCCTAGTGTGCCTCAAGTTATCTTTCAGACCAGTATATGTTTTTTCAAACAATTCATCCATGAATTCTTTTCCATTTGGAGCATTTGAATTGTGCAGTTTGTATCTTGGGGGGGGGGGGACATGGCTGGTATATAAATTGTATAGCGTGTACACACACACACACACACACACACACACACTTTAAAGGAAATAGTGTCGGCATTTAAGCAGAAAATTTATAGAGTAGGTCTATCCAATGTTGGGATTTGCAGTGAGTATATTATGAAGTCACTTCTTATGATTCTTGGGCCAGATAAGGCATCCATCATGCAATGCGGCAAGCCCTAGAAATTACATCAGATTTACAACATAATAAACTTTCATTAAGATGAAGCTACGTGAAACTTATTCCCCTTCATTCCCAGGACTAAACAAATGCTGCCTGAATACCAAATGAGGCCAGGGCTTGCTAAATTGGCAGCACTGGTATGAAGGTGTTGGAAAGGCTGAGACCAAGAGCCACAGAGCGTGCTAGTCCCTGGACCATCCTGAACATCAGAACTGATATTGTTGTCATCAGTTTCCGTCAGCCACCCAAAATGGGGCACAGGAGGCTCCTTGTTGAGGCTGGTCTGCACTTGCACCTACCGTCCATCCAGGTTCCTGAGTCTTGTTTACTATACGGCCTGGGCTTTATTGAAAGGTTGACATTGCTCAGTAGCTTTTCCCTTTGATAGTGCACTG
Organism: Mus pahari; assembly: GCF_900095145.1. NCBI lineage: Eukaryota > Metazoa > Chordata > Mammalia > Rodentia > Muridae > Mus > Mus pahari. The sequence continues at coordinate 31,417,727 of NC_034609.1, forward strand.
GATAAATCGGCAATGATGACTTCCTAGCATTCAGAAGAGAAAATGCTCCAGAGGATAGGATGCGACAGATTCACCAGGAAGTATTTCTGAGAAGATGTGACACAGACACCCTGAGCATACGGCCTTCCTTGTCTCTGCAAGCTCGCAGATGTACGGACATGACAGTCAATGTCGAAAAGAAAGCAAAACAATCCCAAATAATAAAGACTATATAGGAGAGGACGTGATAGCAACAGGAATTTGGAGGCCAGACAGCAATTGAATTGATGGGAACTCATTTAGTGTCTGAAGTCGGAAGTGTCCACTTGAATGTAGAATGCCAAGCAGTGAAGTAATTCCAGGGACTGAGACATGAAGAATCAGGTTATTAGAGGCAAAGACTGCCTCCTTGGGTGTGGATATAGGTGAGCGTAGGTCAGGAATATGACAGCTGGTTGGAACTTTCATAGAAGTCAGTCGATCATCTAGACTCTACCATCTGATTCCTTTAAGCCAGTGGTTCTCACACTTCCTAGTGCTGTGACCCTTCAGGATGGTTCCTCAGGTGGTGGTGATCCCCAACCATTAAATTATTTTGTTGCTACTTCATATCTGTAACGTTGCTACTGTTATAGATTGTAATGAAAACATTAGATATGCAGGTGTCTGATGTGTAACCCCTCAAAGAGCTTGCAACCCATAGGTTGAGAACCACTCTTCTAAGAGAAGACTTCTTTCTCCAAATTAATCAGGTACTCAAAGCTCTGGAGAGGCTGACCTGGGGCAGGGCGGGGATGGGGGTGGGTGGGAAGGATGCCATTCCCTGCTGTGTGAGTTAAATCCTGTCTACAGAGTATTGAGACCTTCTTGCTTCAACTGCTGTTTCCATGGCTCACCTTAAAGCTTCCAATCCCGAGAGAGAGAGAGAGAGAGAGAGAGAGAGAGAGAGAGAGAGAGAGAGAGAGAGAGAGAGAGAGAGAGAGAGAGAGAGAGAGAGAGAGAGAGAGAGAGAGAGAAATCTGTAGATACGGTAGCTGTGGTCTCACATACTTGTTCTAAGTATAGAGACCAACAACACCAAATAAAGATTGCAGCAAAAATATGAATTAACAGAGCTTCTCCAGACATAACAGGAACCATTTACCATCCTGATAGAGACAAAAATCAAAGGGGAAGAGAGATGAATTTGGGGGAAGGAGAAATGGTGCAAAAACCAGGAGGGAACCTCAAGTGAAATTAAACTCTTCAGACAAGGAAGATGCCACACACATGAAATAAGGTATAGGATACTGTTGACAACTGCTTTTCAAGATGAGGCATAATCTCCACATAGCCAGGAATACTGTGGGCATTTCATACAAGCAGGGATCAAACATCTGGGAGGAAAGCAATGGCAACAGGAGCATCGCTGGTGTTCTCAGCAGAGGCTCAGGAAAGCAGATATTAAATATTGAGTCAAAAAGCATTTCCAGTGTGGAAGTCAGTGCTCAAACTATTGCCTGATCATTGGTTTAGAATTTACCTATCCCAACTCTTTCCTGTAACAACAGAGAGATTAAAGAGAGAAAAAAAAAAGGACATAGGAAGCATAATTGAAAATCCGAAATAAAGAGGCAGTTGGTATTTTCAGGACGGTGAAATGAGGTCCTTAGGATCTCTGTCACGTAGAGAGTTTAAAACAGAAATCCAGAATCGTTTGGGAAGACAAGTCTGATGTCCTGTGTCTTTAAGGAAGTGGAAACTATTACAATAATGAAAATTGTAAATTATGTGCTGTATCTAAACATTTTCATAGAAAACCCATGTCTTAGGCAGAGAATCACTGATAGATTAATGATACTCAGAAAACTAAGAGAGAGAGAGAGAGAAAGCAAGTTGGTATTAACTCCTGGAAAAGCAGAGAGTTGTGAAGATAAGAACTTTACTTGTGATAAACCGCAAGGCTTGTGTGTGGATAACACACTATAAACAAAAAGAACGAATTTAGCAAAAATTGTTACGTAGCCACAATAATATATAGTCTCATATATATGTATATATAGTCTCATATATATGTGTGTGTATATATATATAGTCTCTGCTCGCATGCGCACACATATAGGTGGAGTGTTCTTTCAGCTTGCAGAGGGTTTGAAAGTTCATAGTCCACAGTGAGACATAAAACACCAAGAGCAAAGGTAAGGCCATAGATAAATGCTGGAGGCACAGATAAAGTATAGAGGGAGCCCTGTTGTAAAATAAGACAAAGCCATTAGTAAAACAGACTAGTCAGAAATATGGAGATGAGATCTGGGGAGATGACTGGGTTGGTGAAGTGTTTGCCAGGCAATCATGAGGGGCTACACTTGATCACCAACACTCGTGGGAAAGTTGGGTGCAGAAGTGACTAACTCTAACACAGAGGACACAGAGACAGGCATGTTCCAAGGTGAGCTGGCAAGCTGCAAGTTCAGTAAGAGACTCTGACTCATAAACTAGATGAAGAACAATTGAAGACACCTTGTGTTGACCTCTGCTGCCCGCCCCCTGCGCCCCCAACCACTCCAAAAGGGTGATGTGTAACAAAGTAACAGTATTACAAAAAAAGAAGCGCAGAGGCAGACAGAAAAAGCAGCAAGTACGGAAGTTAAAAAGCCGGTCCCTCTGGAAGCAAGAAGCCAGAGCGTGAGGCAAGGAGGCTGTGATTCCTTGGAGGACTTTGGCTTGTAAAAATGATGTGCATGTATTATTAAATTAAGTTTTAAAAACATTTCTAGCAGAGAGGATCTGCTTTTCTTTTTCCTTTTAGTCACGGTCGCGGAAGTGTCCTGGCTATCAAGTAGAGCTTTGCTTTCTAGATGCCAGATGCTGACTTGGAAGGGCTTGGTATGTATAATCTCATCTAGCCCTTTCATTCCTGCAGTGTTGCTTGTTTTTATTTCCCCCCTTTAGGTGCGGGAACAGAGGAGGGGTTCAATAATTTGTTCCAGGCTCACAGTTCTGTATGATTAGAGCCCGAATGCTGGCCTTTCTCTCTCCTCTTCTTCGTTTTCCCTTTCCATCTTCTTGGGACTTTCCCCCACAACTTTTTTTGAGTGTGTGTGTGTGTGTGTGTGTGTGTGTGTGTGTATGTGTGCACATGCGCGTTTACATATGGGTACACTTGCATTTGATGCATTTGGAAGTTTATTACACCACTTGGGTGTCATTCCTCAGAAGCTGTAGCCATTGGTTTTTTTTGTTTTTGTTTTTGTTTTTGTTTTTGTTTTTCTTTTCTTTTCCTTTCCTTACCTCCTACAGCCACACAGGCGTTGTCAGGTGACTCTTCCTGTCAGCAGCTTCAGCTTGGTAGAGATGCTACCAGCTTACCAGGTATCATCCTCGATGAGACAGGACTTGGCACCTAGAACAGACCCTACTTCTTAGTATCCATTTAATCCTGAGCAGGTCACCTGATTTTCTGTAGCTTCTCCATCTGGGAAATGAGCAGCTAGTAACAGTAACCATCTTAATAGATGGCTGGAACGATTATATGAGTTAGTACGCATAAAGTCCATACAACTATGGCTCATAAATATCATATGACCATCATCTCCAACGAATCCAGTTCCTTGGCTTACAGTTGACTAACAACTGAAAGTGTGTGGGTCTGAATGGGTGGCTCCTTAGTCACCCACAATGCACATGGATGTTGGAGGCTGCAGATGTGTTTCCCACGAAGTGTCCCAGGTAGGACAGCAGTTGCTGTCCACTCTGTTTCCATTCATTCTGGAGCGTTCTCTGACTTAGACTATGCTTTTGGGGAAGAGTATGCTGTGCAGATTTATGTGCAGAAGATTTGGAGATGTATACTTGGTTGGCATCAGGACCACTGAGAAGATGAGGGCTATGGGGCTGGGCAGGGGAAGATGCTGAACGGAACTGAGCCTGCAGCAGAGGCGACAGCCGATCCTTTGGGAACTTTGGAGTTGAGTGTAATCTGGGAAAGGGGAGTTGGGTCCTTACACACCCACACTGGTCTTTGGATTCAGGGTGTGCTCACGTCGGCTTTCTTTACACAGGTGCTCCCCACATTCTCTTCCCCAACCCCTGACCCCATCCCAATGAAATCATGGCTGAAGCTTGACTTCTGCTCATGTCTCAAGATTCAGGTCTGTCAGCTTGAAGCAGGACCAACATGTAAGGAGTCCTTAGTGAGAGAATTGGTTAGGGAGAGTCTTCCTCTAGAGATGAGAACTGGACAATGGAGACACTGACGAGACTTTAGACTGGTCTTCCTCAATGCATGGACATGGTTCTTCATGGAGAAAATGGGGAGTCAGGTTAGAGAAGTCTTTCCACACTCAAGTTTTCAGGTGTCCGGTTTTAATCTATACCAGACGTCAACTGCTTTTTCTGTGAGGTGCCAAATAGTAGCCATTTTCATCTTCATGGTGTATTGCAGCTGGACTCTGGCACTGTGTGGGACACACCCATACACAACATGTAAATAATGGGTGTGGCTTATTCAAATGAAACTTTATTGACAGACACAAGCAGCTAAGGAAGCAACACTACCTGGCAATGTGTTGGGAATGTGCACTTTTAGACTCTCTTCAAGTCAGCACGGCTATGTCCCCATGAAGACCTTCTGTTAGATTTCTAAGGTTAAAGATGGCTTGATTACTGGATATGGTGACATAGGAGGCTGAATCAGGAGGGTTGCTATTGTACAGCCTGGCTATATGGTTTGAGACCATCCTGGCTTATACAGTGTGGTCTTGCCATCTAGTTCCCACAGAAAGAACACCAATCGTCTCATTAAAAAAAAAGGGGTGTGGGAGGAAGAAGAAAAAGAAAAGAAAAGAAAGAAAAGGGGGGTAGGAACTAGAGAGATGGCTCAGCAGTTAAGAGCACTCCCTACTCTTCCATAAGACTTGAATTCAGTCCCCACTACTATGGGCAGCTCACACCTGCCTGTAACTCCAGCTCCAGGACAGTATGGTGCCCCCTTCTGGTCTCCATGGGCATCTGCACTCAGATACTCATATACATAATTTACATAAGGAAAATCCAAAAGAAAAGTATAAAAAAGAAAAGCCCCGTGACCCTGGACTTAGGCAGAAAACTTGCTCTAGTACCTATGAGGCAAGGAACAGTAAATACCATTTTAAACTCTGCCTTCTGGGAAGTCCCCGAATTATGCTAGTCTCAGTCTTTCCAAGAAAATGGTGCCTTTGCTTTTTGTTCTTTATAGTCACTGCTAACACCCTTAATGTGGAATAAACAAACGTTGCCGTGTTGATGGACGAGCCTCCGTTATCATTTCCGTTTATGGACTAACTGATCCTACCTTTGGTGGGTTCCTAGGGACTTCCCTGTAAATAGTAAACAGCTGTCTGCAAGGGTGACCCCTGGTGGCAAGCAGCGTTCCATAGTTTTGTGACAGGCAGCCACACATATATCCACCTGCCCTGTATGTGTGTCCAAGTGAGTGAGTGTGGGTGTGGGTGCTTGTGGGTGTGCATCCACATGGAGCCAGAGGTCACCTCAGGTGTTGTTCCTAAAGTGCCACCCACCTAATCTTTTGAGATTATTTTCTCACTGGCTTGGAGCTTGACGATACAGCTAGGCTAGATGGATTGTGAGCCCCAGGCTCCCTGGTCGCTCTCTCCACAGGGCTGGAATTACAAGCATGCCCCACAGTGCTTGGCTTCTTTATGTGGGCTTTGCTCTTTGTGCTTCTGTGGTAGCTACTTCAAAGATTAAGGTTTCTCCCCAGTCCCATCCACTTTAAAAATCCGATGTTATTTGCTAGTTGGGAGGAATGTACACAGGTTAGTCTCTGCTGGACTTCATTTGGAGAAGTCTCCCGGGCCCATAGTTTGTTCACGATGTCCTGAACCACCTCAGTCAGGACTTGGAGGCTTTTTAGGACTTGATCTTTGTTTTTGTTTTTCTTTGTTTTGTTTGATAAACTGGCTATATTATCATCCTATTTTCCATACTAATTCTTTTTTTTTTTTAAGGGAGTCATTGAATTTTCTTTTTTCTTTTATTCTTTTTTATTTTTATTGGATTTTTAAAATTTACATCTCAAATGTTTTCTCCTTTCCAGGTCTCCTCTTTGGAAATGCCCTATCCCATTCCCCTCTTCCTCTGCCTCTATGAGGGTGCTCCCCCACCCACCCATCCACTCCTGTCTTCCTGCCCTGGCATTCTGCTACATTGGGGTGTTGAACACCCTCAGGCCCAAGGGCCTCTCCTCCCACTGATGCCCAACAAGGCCATCCTCTGCCACATATGTGACCAGCGCCATGGGTCGCTCCATGTGTATTCTTTGGTTGGTGGTCCAGTCCCCAGGAGCTTGGGGGGGGGGAGGGTCTGGCCTGTTGACACTGTTACTCCCTCCATGGGGCTGCAAACCCCCTCAGCTCCTTCAGTCCCTTCTCCAACTCCTCTATTGGGGACCAGCTCACACTCAGTCTAATGGTTGGCTATGAGCATCTGCCTCTGTATTGGTCAAGCTCTGGCAGAGTCTCTCAGGAGACAGCCAAGCACTTCCAGACATCCACAATAGATGTTTGTTTTCTGAACAAATAAGGCTGTAAGTCTCATTTTGATCTTGATGAGTGCTTTTGACCCTTAGATATTCAGTTTAAGAGCTACAATCTTATGCTGGGATGTGTTTAGGAAAATGTCCTGAGATATTTTGTCACTGCATGGACACTCTACAGTATACCTGTATATACCTGATGGTACAGGTCAGTCAACCCAGCTTCTTAATGCATCCAAGAGGCATAGTAAACATAAGACATCAGAACCATGGCTAGTGCAACACAGCGTACTATTCTACAGTAAGCTCTTTCTTTGTGGGTAGAAGTTCACCCTAGAGCAACAGTAAACAGCATGAGAGGGTAAACAATACAATCCCGTAATGTCATCGCAGTAGTTATTGAGTATTACGTGCTATGCATAGTTATTTGCACCAGGCTTTTATGTAATGGGCAAAGGGATGAGTTTAATTATAGCGTCGCCACCACGAAACCAGAGTGACATGTTGCACTATGACGTAATGCTAATGCTGGCTGGAATGTCAAGAGGTGACAGGAACCTGGATTAGCTCTATCCCAGTGCTAAGAGAATACCTTTGCATTTTCCATTTCATCTCGCACACGGCACATTGGACAGAGTATATGAGAGGGAGGATGAATGTCCATTTTTCTGGGGTATAAGAACCCAGGATAGGCAACCTCATCCTTTTCTTTTATAGCCGCACAGTGGAGTGAGACATCGCTACCTCGCTCTCCTTATTGCCGCTGATCTTGTTTCTTCCCTCTCCTCTTCTGTTCCCACCCACACCTTCTCTGCTTTCTCCTCTTCTTCTTCTGCCCCTTTCTCAACTTTCTCCTCTTCTTCCTTGTCTTTGTTGTTACCATCTGCACAGAGGAGGTGCACGAATCACTCACTAACTTTTGGGCAGCCATCACGATTGGATTGTGTTTCCTGCTAACACGGCCTTACCGTGCTCGCCAATGGTGCTCTGGTAGTCTTGTGTGTGGACGAGCATCGCCAGTAAAGAAAAGGTCGTCAGAATGCCCTGGATGTAATGTTGCAGTTGTTGGGAGGCTCCGCGTCTATGGCCTGTAGAAGCTTTGTGTTCAGAACAGAAGCCACCCGGTAGGGACTCCTGCAGGATCTCATATTGGGACAAGGCTGGGGACATGATAAACTGAGTCCACCACATTTTAGCTTTTATCCTCGGGGTCCATTGATAGCATTCTCCCTTTTAATGCACTAGTAAGCCTTGTGTCTAGAGACTTCATGGTTAATATCTCTTAGACAAGCCCTTAGTTGCTCCTTCCCACAGGCTTCCCATGCAAAGGGAACTTGAGTCTCCTTGATTTCTGCTATGAACTATTACTCAGTTTTGTTTGTATTGACATATCTTCCATTATTATTTTTAAAGGCTTATTTATTTCCATTCTATATGTATATTGGCCTGTGTGTGTGTGTGTGTGTGTGTGTGTGGATGTGGATCACATATGTGCCTAATGCGTTCAGAGGCCAGAAGAGGATGTTAGGTTTCCTGGAACTTGAGTTTCTGAGGGTTGTGAGCTGCCATGTGGGTCCTGGGAATGGTACCCTAGTTTTCTATAAGAGCAGCCAGTGTCTTAACCTCTGAGCCATCTCTCCAATCCCTCTATTATTATTTTTGCTGATTGACAACATTATGCCTTATGTTTTTACTATTTCTTTGTTTGTTTTTCATGAACTAGATGAAACTGGAAGTGGGTAGGAGTGAGCTGCCTGGGAGTCTGGCAGACTCTTTAGCTTCTTTGCTGGCAACACTCACCACAAGGTAGACAGCAGTGAACACAACTCTGTTCTCATTCACTAAGACTTTCCCTGTGTCTCACATTTCAAAACAGTTGACCCCCAACTCAAAGCTGAAGAGTACACATTACTGCTACCTGTGAGGGATTATGCTGAGCCAAAGCCTGCATCTGAATAACGCATTTTTCAAAGTGTTTTTCAACAGTCACACAATACTTACAAAGGCTTCCAGTAAACAAGAAAAGGTAATTACAAAGACACTGAAATCTCACAAAGCAGTTGTCTTACCTATCCCTTGGTGATTAAATAAACAAATGAGGAAATGGATGGATAACCAAGCTAGAAATAGAATGATTCTTTTTGTTGGCCTGCCTGCCTGCCTTCCTTCCTTCCTTCCTTCCTTCCTTCCTTCCTTCCTTCCTTCCTTCCTTCCTTCCTTCCTTCCCTCCCTCCCCCTCCTTCCTCCCTTCCTTNTCCTTCCTTCCTTCCTTCCTTCCCTCCCTCCCCCTCCTTCCTCCCTTCCTTCCTTCCCTCCCTCCCTTCTTTTTTTGAGTCACTGTTTTGCTATGTAGTTGCAGCTAACCTGTTACTATGTAGTAAAAGCTGACATCAAACTTGAGACACGATTCCCTCTGGGGCCTCCTAAATACTGGATTACAAGGACAGACCACACCCAGCTCCTTTTGGTTTTGAGAAGAAGGCAATCCCTCTCTGGTCTTTAATTTGTGAGCCACACCCATTGGCCTGCCAAGTGCCTCATTCAGCATAGTGTTTGTAGAGGAGAACTATCACATGGGAGGGTCCAGTGCCTCGTTCCTTTTACCCCCCACCCCCACCCCTCCCAGCACAGGCATTTCTTTAGCATCTACATTTCTCCTGGGTGTGAACTTCTGAAATCCGCCCCCCCCCCCAAGTCTCTTCAGCACTCTTAATTGGCTTTGCTGTTTTATAACATCCCATCACACTTGGTTCCATTCAGAGTGGAACCAAGCTCTGGGGCTCCTACAGCAAAGGAATAGCCCCATTCTGCTATTGCCCTTGTGGGAAATGACACATTGAGTTCTTTAGGGCTCCATTTTCTTACCTACAGACTGGTGATGATGTGGTGTTAAGAAACGTCCTTAAGAGACCAAGCACAGTATACTAAGGGCTCCATGGTAGAGCTGCTTACCAAGTGTCAGTCTTCATGATCATTCACAGGGATGCTGTCTACGAGCAGAAACAAATACAGATGTCCTTAACTATGCTGCATAGAGGTAACTCAGCTTTGTCAGGAAGCCTATTGGTGTGGAGAGTGGCAAGGAACAGGGGTCCTGCACATAGCAGGAAGGACAGTTGTGACAGAGGTTCTAGAGAGATGGCTCAACAGTTAAGAGTGCATACTGCTCTTGCAGAGAACCTTTGTTTAGTTCCGGTTCCCACCTCTGCTCACCATCTCCTATATCCAGCTCCAGACGATGCTGCCTTCTAACCTCTGGTAGCAAATATGCTCACATATACAAACAAAGTCTTAAAAAAAAAGCAACCCATTGCAACACAGTTGCAGCGGTTAAGATCAACTTGTCTGAGGATGTAAGCTGCTGCTTTCTTACAGGGCCTCCTGAAGCTGGCTTGTGAAATACAGGCACTCAAGACCCCTTCAGACACAGCCAGGAAGGAAGAAGGTTCCTCTTCTTTTTGATGCTCATTTTCCCTTCCAGTGTGAGGGATGAGCCTCGTTGGGTCTCACAGTGGGCAGGGATGAAAAAAAAAAAAAATCCCATGATGCGTGCCTTCCAAAAGAAAACGAATAATAAAGCCAAGCTGGCCCACTGATTGCTTCTCTGGACAGCTGGCACACCTTAGGAAGTGAGAAGGGTTGAGGCAGGAATGTAATAAGGCTCAGGAAAGTGCCAACGTGAAAGGAATGACCTTTATTTGCAAGCATGGCTGAGATTTACAGTTTATTACTGATAGCTTTTATAAAGAGCCATTCAGTTCAGAGGTGAGAGGTTTGTCATCTGGAAACGCAATTAACTTTACCTTATCCCAATCCCTCTGGCCTTGCGGTGAGAGCTGCACTCCAGCACCGAAGCAGCATCACGCCCCACCCCCAACCCCCTCTAATTTCATTTCTGTCTATTGCATCCCCAGGTCCCTGGCATTAACACTGTTGCATATTTTTACTATTATTATTTTCTATTATTGCTACTCTCTGTCAGCGATAGCCAGAAGGCACTTGTGTGGATTTTTTTTTTTTTTTTTTTTTTTTTAAGATCTAAATTATTTGATTTTTCTGAAAGGGGAAACCTCAAAGCAGAAAGCCCTTTAAACCACAGTGGTTAGAGAAGCACACGGAATCAAGATGCGCCTATAGTAGGTGTTGGAAATTAATTATGGAAATGGGGAAGTGGTGTAAAGGGAGAAGTGGGGTTTTCCATGCCGATGGAGCCTCTGCTGTTGAGGACCCAGAGCCTGCACACCTCCCGAGTGGACACACTGCAGTGATATCAACTAGATAAATAAATAAAGGGTGCCAGCAATCTGCAGCCTACCCAGCCCCACAGACCTGCGAAGGAAGCACAGTGCGTTTGAAACATGAAAAAATAAAAGGGATTTTGGTGCCCCTGCCGTGTGTGTAGGAGAAGTCCCGAAAGGTCTATTTTTGTTTCACAGATTCAGTTTTACAGCCCTCTCTTGTCTGTTAAGTTAGGGCTGCAGAAATTTAAGAGCCAGACACAAAAGCAAGAATCTAGTATTTTTTTTTTTTTTTTGTGCCAGTTGGTTTAGGTTATTTGAAATATAGTCTAGTATATTTTCCACACTTAGGCGGCTGCCAGATAGATCAGAGGAGGGAAGTGGCTCAAAGAGCCTGCATCCTCCCCTTTTCAATGTCTGTGGAGCTGAGGGAGAGGAGCTGGGTTCTACTGGGGGCTTCATCCCTTGAAGACATAGTCTGAGCTCTGGCCAATCCTCCCTTTCCCCGGAAAACCCTTACACCTGCCTTATAAAACCCCAAATGAAGGGACTTTTTTTTTTTTTTTTTTTTTTTTTTTTTTTTACAAATTTCTAAGACCCTATCTGAAAACTGTTTCCTCCAGGGTGAGGTAGAGCTGAATAATTACTACCCCTGCATTTTTCATCCCGATTTTATTGTGGCTATTATTTGCAGCTGTGTTAGAGGTTAATATCCCCATTTTTCCCCTCCACTGCCTAAATATAACTGGGGCTCAGCACATCTCCAAAAACAGGTAGCGAAGGAAATAGCATTGCCTCCAAAAGAGGCTTGGATTAGCCCATCTGAAATGAGGGTTTGGGGCCCTAGGGTAAGAATTACCGGGCTGCTGCTGATAGCAGAGAGATTTAAACCCATAGTGTTTCTTTCTTCAGCTGAGAGAGGTCGGGTGAAGAGATTCAGAAGGTGAACAGAGCATGAAAAGAGGCCACAATTGGATGGCATCGCTAAGGATAAAAGCATCCGAGGGCCATCTTTAATAAGAGGAAGGGAAAAGCAAGCCGCCGCTGTTGAGCCTCCTTAGAGGACTCTTGGAAGGCAGAGCAGAGTTGAAGGTGCTTCTCTTAAGGGGCTGTGCTAGGCTTGCGAAGGGCATTCTCAACTACCCTTTCCTACGAATTTAAAAATTAACCTTTAGGAAAGCTCCGGTCTTTCTAACTTCCACACACCCCATGTTTCATCTGTACGGAAACATCAGTCTTGGGCAAGATGAGGGTGGAAGATGCAGCCATTTGAAAAGCTTCTGTGAGAGTGTGGTGAGATCGTACTAGGCTTGCACTGGGGACCAGCAAGAGGGCCGGAGAAGGGAAGGGGCATGGCCTGTATTTAGGAAGTCAAGCCTACAGGATGCCCTTGGGATTGTGGATGCTCAGGATACAGTACTTGAGGGCTCTAACCTGGTGAGTGTATTAACTCCTCAGTGGATTCATCACGCAATAGTATCATTTGGAGGTGGTAAAAAAAAAAAAAATAGTGGAAGGCAAGATCTTATTGGCGCAAGCAGGTCACTGAGGTATGTCTTCCAGCATTTTATCTGGCTCAGCCTCCATCTTGTCATGCCCTGTAATCTGCTTTCTGGCCTCGATGGTGTGAACTGCTAATGCTCTCCTTCTGAAACCAAGAGTCTCAAATAATTCTTCACCCACTGATGGCCTGACAAGGCCATTCTCTGCTACATATATGGTGGCTAGAGTCATGGGTGCCTCCATGTGTACTCCTTGGTTGGTGGTTTAGACCCTGGGAGCTCTGGTTAGCTGATATTGTTGTTCTTCCTATGGGGTTGTAAACCCCTTCAGCTCCTTCCGTCCTTTCTCTAACGGTGAGCTTTTAAGCACAAAGAAACATATCCTGGGTCGACACACCTCACTTAGCAAGAACGATTATTAGACAGAAGTACCTTGCTTTTTGGTTTCTGAATTCTACTAGTTCTTTCCCAGGACTATGGACTTTGATAGATTACGTCTTCGTTCTCTTTCTGGCAGGTGTGGCAACCCATGTGATGGGTTTTAAAGCATAAATGGTACTCTCAATATGGCGTCAGGTGTGCTAAGGTCTGGGGGCCTATTCAATTGCCCTGGCATATAAAAATGCAAATTTAACTTGAATATTTACCACTTAAATAAATTTGCTTGGGTGTAACCCCATTTTAAGGAATATCTGTAACTAAGTGTGTGTGTGTGTGTGTGTGTGTGTGTGTGTGTGTGTATGTGTGTGTGTGTGTAAAGGCTAGAGGCTGATTTTGGGTGCCTTTCTCAATTGCTTTCCACTGTATCTGTTGAGGTAATATCTCTTACTGAACTTAGAGTTTATGAATTTGGCCAGAATGAACTGACCAGCAGTCTCCACAGATTCTTCTGCCTCTTTGTCCCTAATGCTGGTATCACAGGCATGTGCTGTGCTGCCCAGCTTTTTCCATGGACACTGGGACTCTGAACTCAGGTCCTCATGGTTATGTGTCGAGCACTTTACTGAATCATTCCCCTATGCCCATATTTAACTTACTATTTAGTGACAGCCAGTTGAGATGCATAGATACACAGATTCTCATATAAAGTTATAACCAAGCAACTAGTTGACTGGCAGCAGTTAAAAATAAGAAGGGAGAGATGGGGCCAGAGACTGAAAGTGAGGAATTGTTTCATCTTTCCTCGCTGGGAAAGAAATATTCTAACCACATCTGGAAAGTTAGTTGTGGTTCATATCCCGACGGTATGAGGGAGAGCGAGCAAAACACAGAGGAAATAAAGAAAGACCACAAAAATGATCTGAATGTGGAAGAACATACTTGAGTGGACTGAAGAAGTCATTTATGTCCTCCTTGAGGAAAGGGCTCTATTGGGAGAAAGTGACCACGTCCTGTAATTACCTTCAAGGTAACTGTACAAATGAGAGAAAGGGATTAGCCACCCTTTTCTGAAATAGGAAGACCAGAACCATGGCCCACAGCTAAGAGAGAAAGAAGTACTATGGCCATTAGTCAAAAAAAAAAAAAATCTCTTGTAGCCAATAAGCACTGGACAGCAGACAGGGCTTTTTTGGGGGAGGGAAGGCAGGTTCTGTCACTGAGATTAGGAGCTGACAGAATGAGGTAGTCATAGGAACATAAAAGGAACATCGGACTTATTATGGCCTGTGAAATAATTGGTCTGATAGGGCTGGAAGTCTGCCTTTGGTTGTAGCTGGTGTTTGAGGCCTTGGAGGAAAGGTGAAACCACAGCTTTGTATTTCTGCAGATTTGCTGAAACCAAGCAAAGGAACCAAATTCCTTCATGATTCTTTGCTTTAAATAGGCTCCGAGTTTGAATGAGTTTCATGTGGTGTAAGTCCATTTGTTCAGGAGCTGCTGGTCTGGATTCTGGGTTTAGTTGTGTGGCTGGGCTGAGAGGAGCCTTGGCGCCTGCATTTGAACACTGTTCCCAGGGCCTCTTGCAAAGGGAGAGACCATGGAGTGCCAGTCAGAACCTTTTAGAGTTAAGGATGGCTGCACTAAGAAAGGCTGTGGTAACTTTACTAGCTGTCAGCAAATTCTTTGAGCTACTCTTCCTCCTTTGCTCTTCTTTCAGCTTTTCCATTTTCAGTCTGCCCAACATGGTAGATCATTCTCATCCTAGTCTCTCACGTTCCACACCAGGGAGTTCCAAAAGCTTCAGGGGCCAAAGCATCTTGTCCTTTTCACCTCCAGAAAACCCAAACCCAGAAATCTCACTGGAGTTGCTTTAGGTCACATGACTAGCAAAGGTAGGGATTTGCCTTGGTAACTCCAGGGCTAAACACTTTGATTGCTCTTTTTTTTTTTTTTTTTTTTTTTGCAGACTCTGTACACTGTCTTGGTCAGGGTCATCCACATTTGTAGGTCTTTGGAAATGTACTCTGCCCAGCTTCCAGACTTTGCTTCCCCAAGGACTAGAGAAGCCACCCCCAAGTTGTGTTCACCTCCTCTCACAGTTTTCTACAGGTCTTAGAGGAAAAGGTTCCCCTTGATGGCTCTGGCTTGTGTGCCAGGTGATACCTTGATGAGAAGGGTGGAGTGAAAAATCTACAGGTACTTGCTTCAGACCCTTTCAGCAAGCACTGGGCAGTTGAGATTTTAGGAGGCCCTGCAAGCTGTGTGATTGTTAAGCTCATCTTGAGTGAGCCTTCTGATTTGGTTTGGTTTCTACTGGAGCCTTAGGAAGGCAGAAGCTCCTTCTCGTATCTTACTGTGCACACAGAGCTTTTGTTTTCATATTCATTAAAGGGAGGCTTTTAGGGAGGCTGAGTTCAGCATCATCTTCACAATGGACAGCCAGCGTGGTCTAGTCTCCCTCCGTTGGAAGACCAGCATGGCAGGGCACAGTTTGGTTTGGCCTTTGCTTCACAGATGAGTAGCCATTAGAACGATGTCAGACACGTGGGAGGCTCTCAATAAACATTTGTCAAATTCATGAGAGAGAATGTTCGCTCATGGTGATCGTACTTATGAACCTAAGGAGGTCAGAGTAAGACAGCTGGTGAGACGTACCTGGAAACATTATTAGTGTTCTACTTCTACTTTCCTGATGTTTGGGTTGTGAGCTCAGCTTTTAACAGCTTAACCATCTCTTCAGCCCTCAAATTCTAATTGCCAAGGTTTACCTCCAGAAACGACGTGGACAGGCAGTCAAGGAGAACTTGTAAGCCCCGATGCCTCTCATTCTTGTGCCCTGTAGATGATGGGAGAAAGGTCAGAGGTCAAATAACTATGAACACATATTCTAGATCAGTATGCTGTTTAATATAACACCCCTGGTCCTCTGTGTCCAAAACACTTGTCCGTCCGAAGAGCAGATATCTTCCCATTTTCTCTGGGAAGAGCATCCTTACATTGGAGTAACATCTTTACTAACAAAAGGACCCATAGCTTCTATAATGCAGTCTTCTCTAGATTTTTACTGCTTACTTATTTGGGCATTTACAATTTGGACTTCTCACTTCCAAGAATGCAAAGAACCTCTTAGCACTGGAGCTTTTCAAAGAGAAAGGAGAGGGAAACACATCTGTAGTAAGATAGTTGTTTGCCATCATGCTAACTTCACGATCCAAGTTGTCATTAGCTGATTACTACAAGGTACATTACCAATACTTTGAGAAGTGTATTAATATGGTTACTCAGATGGATCTCTGAGTAAAGATGCCTGCCACCAAGCCTGACATTTGAGTTGGATCTTGATAGAGGGAGAGAACCAACTTCTGCAAGTTGCCCTCTGGTATCTATTAGCGTCCCATGGCATGTACTCCTTGTTCTCCCACAAAATTAAACAAACAAAAAAAAAAACCATAATAAAAAGTAAATTCCATTAGTAAAGTTTATGGTATCAAATGCACTAAATATATCCTAACCCTCTAAAAGCACAGCTCTCTGAGAGATGCCACATCCGATAGTTTAACCCAGTGTATTAGGGCGTGGCCCAAGTTGTAAGGTACTAAGTTAAGTGATTTAAGCTGTCTTCTGATTTATATAATGAACAGCTCTATGACTCTCATTTCAGAGTTATTTTATATTTTATTGCCCTCCGTGTGTGTGTTTGTGTGTGTGTGTGTGTGTGTGTGTGTGTGTACCAAACCCAGACAACATGCTAGGCAGAAGATCTTCTGCTTGTTATAGAGCCAGAGAATTTCTACAGTTATGACTGCATGTGTTCATGTTTCTAAAAATAATTTTCCCTTATAATTATAGCCCCTAAATACCATGTTTATGCATGCTGAAGCTTGTTGCCTCTGACTTTTAGACATGCCCATATTGTGTAAGCACTTGTTGATTGCTTGCTGGCTTTTTGAGGTTTCTGACTTTTATCATTTTGTCTTAAGACCCCTTTGTGTGTGTGATGTGTGTGCGTGCATGTTTGTGTATAAGGGAGGTCAGAAATGAACCTTGGGTATAAGTCTCACATTTTACCTTGTTTGAAACAGGATTCCCCTCTCTTTTAAAGATATACTTTTATTTATATGTCTGTGTGTCTCTCTATGTGTTTGTACACACAAACTCATGTGCCCATGGAGATCAGAAGAGGATGTTAGATTCCCTGGAGGTAGAGTTACAGGTGGGTATTAAGCCACCTGATGTGGGTGTTGGGAACCAAGTTCAAGTCCCCTTTTGGTCCACAAGTTCTGATGAGTTTCGTGTCTCTGCCTCCCATCTGGCTGCAGGAGCAGTCGAATTACAAATGTGTGTTGCAGTGCCTGGCTTTACATGAGTTTGGTGGTGACGGGGTTCAAACTTAGGTCCTCACACTTTGCATGACAAGTGCTTTCCCCAGAGTTATCTTCCGAGCCCCAAATCTTACATTTTAATATTTCAAACAGCCACTTTGTATGAATTTGTACAAATAGTTCCTATGTGTGTATATGTATAAAACTCCATACACATACTTAATTATATCTGTGAATCATTTGACCATCTTCTCTCTACTTGGTTCATAGCAGAAACAAACAAATGGTCCCAGTAGCTTGGTTGTAGGATTACTTCTAGTGATGTGCTTCCCTGGGCACTCCTGTATTGAGGAAACATGAGCTGATATTTGCTGAATGCCAAGAGTTTCTCATCCTCCTGGCTTCCCCGGGGTCGGCATCTGTCTATCCCATCACTCTTCTCACTGAGATACTGTGAGGATAATCTGTGTACAGTGTCCTCCTTGTTGGTACTGTTCTAATCCGTATCTGCCATATGTGCTGTGCTGAGCCATTCTTAAGTTGGCCAGGTCCTTCCAGTGTCTTTCCTCTTTAGAGCTGTGTCTCTTTGGGAAGTTGAGTGCCCAGGTAAGGTCAGTAGAGCTAACTGTCATTGTCTGTCATCAGATGTCTTACTTTCCACCGCATGAAGCATTTAGGAATCTTGATCACCTCTAACAGATCCCATGGGGTCCTGAACACCTCTAACAGACTCTACGGGGTTCCTGACCACCTCTAATAGATCCTACGGGCTCCTGACTGTGTCATCTCCAATGGTCTCCATTTTTCTGCACTTAGCTATCGGGAGTCTGTTCTGTCTTTCTTTCTTTTACCCAGTCCTTGCTAATACAGGATTGGTGCTGATCAGTAACTCCTGAGCTTCTTAACTTGGTGTTTTCATCTCTTTTTCTAGTTTCTGGTTTTATGCTTATTATATTTTGGTTTATTTTTATGACTCATCCATTAGTTATCTAAGTTATCTAGATAATTATCTAAGTTAATCACCAATGTTTTGTTTGATAATGATGCATGTTTAAACACTGTATTATCAGAGTTTTCTAGGGGAACAGAACTTATAGAATGAATCTATATAGATATAAAAAGGGGATTTATTAGAATGGCTTATATGCAGTGGCCCAACAATAGCTGTCTACTAATGGAGGGTCCAAGAATGAAGTAGTTATTCATTCTACAAGGCTGGATGTCTCAGGTGGTCTTCAGTACACACTGGGATCCTAAAGAAGTGGGCTCCATTGCCAGTGAAGAAATGAGCTTGCATGAGCAACTAGGCAAAGGGTAAACAGCTTTCTTCTTCCTTGTCCTTATCATGGGCTGCCAGAAGGTGTGGCCTGGATTAAAGGTGGGTCACCTCACCTCAAAGCTCTGGATTAAAGATGGATCTTCTCCAATCGAAGATCCAGATTAGAAGTGGGTCTTTCCACTTCAAATGATTAAGAGTCCCACACAGGTGGCAGAAATAGCATTTGCAGCATCATGGCCCTCTGATCCCAGCTTTTTAGTGATCTTCTTCCACTTTTGAGAGTGCCTGCGATTATATTGGACCTATCCCAAAGAAATGAAGAATAAACTCCACTTCCTTGGGTCTTCTGATTGACGATCTTAATTCTTTTCTTATTTTTCAACTTCTCCCTGGTTCTGGGATTCACAGATTCTGGGCTGGGATGAATGGACATCTTTGGGTGCCCATTGTTTTGCCTACCACAAGTGACTGTTTGCATTTAAAGACATCTTTTATCTTCAGAGCTATAGCTGTACACTTGGGAGGGATTCTGTTAGCCACTGGAGCCAAATGAATTGTTCAAGAAGAAGGGCCTCAGTTGAAAGTGTCTGTGTGTATTATGGGGATTACCAAGTTGTTGACATATTAACAAATCTCTAGCCAACATACTTTTCCATTTAAACATCTTTTTTCTTTTCTTTTTTTTTTTTTTTGCTTTGGCAAAGAAGCAGTTCTGGTGGTTGAAAAAGTAGCAATTCTTCTCCATTTTATGTTTTAAGCCACTTTCTAGCTCTAATAGCTTTGTGGATCGCCAGTGATTGTCTGTATTTGTAGAAAACCAAATAGCTGTCTATTCTGGAACTCTTGCATATAGATATAGATGCTCAAACACATTAAAATTTGAATAAGAATGATAGCATGGAGCCATTAGTTCTGTAAGCATTGATGAATCTGTGCAATACACTGAACATTGCAAACTAACATAACACCATTATGAAATGTCATTATGGCATTTTCCAGGTCATAATATCAATCAATCTAAAGGAGCTCGTTAGGAGCCTAGTGGCTTGAGATGGTTTTCTAGGTAGCTTATAGATTAACTAAAATTCACACAAAGTTTATGATCTAAGACAGATGCATTTCAGCATGTGCTAGGAATGGCTCTACTTCTGGCCCTGACTCTGAATAGCTGTACAACGCTGGGAAATGTTTGGAGAATCTTGGCCTTAGATTCTCAAACTGCAAAGTGAAAAATATTTGCTAGTTAATAATTTAATTAGGCCAGTGTTGGCAATAAAGAATACAGGTTACCCAGTTTAAGTAGAATTTAAAGTGATCAATGAGGAATTCACTTTTATTTATTATATGGCACAAATATAGCATATATGTATTAAAAATTACTCATTTATCTGATCTTCAAATGTAACGAGGCATTCTGTATTTATATTTGGGAAATGAAATAATTTATGGTATGAAGTCTCTCTCTTTGTCCCTCCTAGTGTGTATCAGCTAGATTTCAAATTTTCCCCATTTCCAAAGATGTCTTTGCCCCAAGTTGCCATTAACAGTCATGTTGAATTGACATTGATGATAAAATCCAAGATATCTTGGTTAATTTTTTTGTTAACTTGATACAAGCTAGAGTTTCCTGGAAAGAGGAACTTCAATTGAGAAAATGCCTCCTCCAGGTTGGTCTGTGGGCAAGTCTGTGGGGGCATTTTCTTGATTAATGATTGATGTTGGGGGATGTTGGCAGTGTTCCCCCTCCAACATCAGGGAAAGTGGTCCTGGGTTGTATAAAAAGCAGACTGAGCAAGACACATGGAACAAGCCAGAAAGCAGTGTTCCTTTCTCTCCACCTCTGGTCCAGTTCCTGCTTCCAGGTTGCTGTCTTGAGTTCATGGACGTCCTCTCAGTGATAAATTCTTATTTGGAAGTGTTGGATGAAATAAATCCTTTCCTCTACAAGTTGCTTTTCATCATGGAGTTTATCAAAGCAATAGAGCCTTGACAAAAACAGAAATTGGTATCAAGAGTGGGGTAATCAAATGTCTGTAGGATTAAAGAATCGTTGATGTCTCTAATCTATCCCTGTCATTATGTTTCTCAAGTTTAATGATTCTGTACAATGTGACTAGAAAGAAAAGGCAACAGGTATGTATGAACATGTGCAAACATAAAGTCTTTTGACAACTGTAGAAAGATTGGTTTGCTTTTGATGTTAGGAAAATGAAGATGATATTTGGCCTTTCTTTTTTCTACTAAAAGGCAGTAGTTTGAAGATAAGCTGTCAGGTGAATCTTTGATCTGAGGAGTGACATAGCAGCAACCTGACTCATTTCAGGAGTCAGGTTCAGTAAATATATATATATATATATATATATATATATATATATAATTTGTATAGTTCATTTTATATTTTACATTATATTTGACAATTTTATACATATATCATGCATCTTGGTCACATGCCTCCTCCACCTTCACTTATCCCCCTCCCACCCTACCCTCAATTCTTTCACCAAGTTCCCATCTCACTTAGATGTTTTTCTGCTTAGCTTTTGCTTTTGCTTTGTGACCCACGAGGCCACTCACCTGGGAATGGGTCTGAGGCTTTCCACTGGATCATGGGTAACTTACCTATGTATATATCACTGAAGACAGTGGCTTCCTTTTCCCTCCACTGCCATTAAAGATCTCCCCATCTATGACTGAATGTTCATGGACTTGGTCTTGAATAAGCCTTATGAGGACAACCCTAGCTTTTATGAGTTTATGAGTTCCATATCTATGTTTATTCATAAGATAGCATTTCACAGCTCTCTTCCTGATTTTTATATTATTTCCATTCCCCAATCTGTGTTTGTTCCCTGACTCTCAGAAGGTGGCCTGTTTAAGGCTGAATCCTTAGCAGTCACTTGGTCTCAGTGCTTTTATTAGTCTGAGTCTCCATAATAACTGCTTCTTTTACCAAGGTCAAGGGACAGCTTTAGTGTATGTGTAGAAACAAAATATTTAGGCAGTTTGACAACATGCCCATGTAGCAAAACAAAACTAGTATGATCACTGTACCAGTGAATTGTTAATCTTCTTTGAGCTCCCTCCTGGTGGTTGGTTGTACTTCTAACCACCTGCCATAATTCTCTGGATTCAGAAATGAAACACACACATACACACACACACACACACACACACACACACAGAATATTATTTTTAATATGCCTTACTAGCTCAATGGCTGGGCACTTCCTGAACCTCCCCAAAGCTAGTACACATTCCCTTCTGGCATTCCTGAGTTAAAACCTTTTAAAATCTATATTTCATCTCTGTTACCCTAGACCCAATCATGGCAGTGACCCCTGGGGACACTTTTCTGGATTCTTACATGTTGGCGGGTCATTAAGTCTGCTTTCTCTGCTTCCCTGCCATGGCATTCCATCCTACGCCCTTCTCATGGTGGAATCCCTTCTTTTCCCCAGTGATTCTTGCCCGGGAATCCGAAAGTCCTGTCCCTTCCACCCTGCCCAGTCATTGGTGTTGGCTCTTTATTAATTAATCAAAAACCAATTGGGGATAAAGACCCTCAGCATCTGGATGTGCTGTGTGTGATTTGGGGAGCTAAATTAAGACACAGCAATAGAACAAATCCCTGACAGTTCACTCCTATGATATATGTCCCTTACCAGTTATAGACCTCTGACCAGATCCATAGCACTGAGCATGAATTCTCTTCTACAGAATAGGCTTCAAGCAGATGTCAGTTGGTCCCCCCCCCCCCATGAGACTCACGGTACTATTTACTAGTAAGCACCTCTTGTCTTGTAGACTGGTACAATAACAAACAAGATCCAAGGCTGGAATACCACTGTTGACTCTCCTCCCTGAGATACCTGTAGAACAACTTCTGGTCCCATGATTAGTACGTTTCCAAGTCAGTAATAGCATTGTTTCTGTGCTTTCTGTAATCAAGGTATGGAGTATTTTCATCATTAGGTTCTTTGTGGGTAACTAAAGAGAATGGCTACCATCCGTGTAGTTTCAGGGTCCCCTGCTATTATGATGTTCATTTACTAACCCATAGTTTCTGTTTTGGTCTATCGAGACAGGGTTTCACGTAACCTAACTGTCCTGGAACTTTGCTGTGTAGGCCACTCTGGCCTTGGACATGTGATCCTTCTTCTGCCTCTCAAGCTTGGAGACTATAGCCATTTGCCACTAAACTTAATATTTGCTGTGCCTACATTTTATCGTCCATGTCAGCTCAAAGGGATTGATAGCGGTTGACAGGAGAATTTTTGTGGAGAGAATTTGAAATCCAAAGAATCTGAATTGGGTTCTGGATTCTTTCTGCTTATGCACACATTTCTGTTGGCCTCTCCTCTTTACTCAGCTTTGTGCCCCAGGAGGTCAACTGGTTTGAGCCATAACCTTGGGAGTCCTTGCCTTTCCGTGTCAGTTTTGGTAAATGGGATAGAGACTTCATCAAGGGATTGGAGAGTGGGAGCAAAGTAAGGTTGGCCCTTGGTCCATGTTAGGACCTTACCAGAGACCTTGGATCTTTCGGGTACATTTATTTGTGCCCTCATTCTTTCCTGGTAATGGGCTTTCTTCCAGCTTTGTGCACTCTCAAGTCTAGGGGACAACCCTGCTGGTTTTGTTCCACAAGATATCCCCTCTTCTCACCCCCCTCTGCGCTCGTCTTTCTAATTAGCATCTTCGGTAAAGTTTCCTCAGTTACTTCTCTGGATGTGCCACCTTCTTCCTGCTGGGGTTCTGATTGGCGTTGTTACTTTTGTCTAGTTACATCAGGTGATGGTGCTCAGAGAGGGTCGATCAGGCATCCAAGATCATGTAACTCAGACGTGGGAGGACTGAGGCTGAGACCCAGAATTTGCAAGTGAGTCTTTTTTTTTTTTTTTTTTTAAGGAGAAAATAGACAGAATACACAGGTAGCTCCTTAGGGAATCTGATGGTTGGCTTGGAAACCGCCATGGGGCATATTCTGCAAAGACAAGACTGCATCACCATGAATTATGGGCCTCTGTTTCTGTTTTCAGCAAGACGGGATAAGGAATATAAATGCTTACTTCTGATCGTTCAGAAACTCAAGAATCAAATTAAAAGTAAGGCCAATCTCTACAACAGTTTATGATTCCTGCTAAGTACTCGTTTCTCTGCAACACAATGCTCCTGGTTCTTTGTGTCTTCAGTTCTTGAAATTTAGATAATTTTAGCTGTCAATGAAGATCCCCTCCTAAGCAGAAAGGTCTTCCTCACATAAGAGAATTACTGGTATGGGTATCGACGAGAAGAATGGCATGCGTGTTCAATGCCATGTAACCCCTCTGTCTGAGCTCAAGATTGTGAGTGGCCTGGGACAAAGTCTTTTCTTGCATTGGGTCTCTTCCCGTGAGCTTTCTTTGCCACCAGTTAACCACGGCACGGCAGGTAAAGATAACCCATGAAAACCTATGCCACATGTAGTCTGCAGTTGTCTTGAATGATAGGTTCTTGAGGGCTGCCTAGCTTATTGTTAAAGTTCTACATATTCCTGTATGTATCCTAAGATCATGCTGCCCTTTCTCTACCAAAACAATTTCTCTAAAGCTTTCATATGCCTCTTCTGGCTCAAGATCTTTCAAATTCCTGCTTTAGACCTTTTGGTATTTGCTACGTTGGAATCCATTGATGACTCCAGAAATACAAGCAGTATTAACCAAGCAGGGATGTGATATGGTCATCAAGGGGATGAGCTATTGCTTCTTCTTAGGATATGATGATACCCCCAGAGATTAGCACATACTCATGTGTAGTCAGCCCCCTGGTGCTGCTACTGAGATACCTGTTTAAGTAGATCTACAAAAGTTTAAGTTAAAATCACTTAAAATTGTGATGCAATAGGCCAACAGATCTGTAAGGACTGGGAAGGGTTTTGTTAATTGCAAGAACATTGCTACTGCATGGTTTAATTTTAACTAATTGTAGAAAGCTGGCTTTTATTTCTGCTGTTACTCTGGGGAGCCTTACATGACATCAAGATGAAATGCTTTCGCCATTAAAAACTACCTTTCTTTTAAAAATGTAGGGCTGTCTTTCAATGCACGGATATGTTTACTGTTCATGTACAAGTGGGTTCTGTGAGCATGTGTACCTGGGGGCAACTTCACGTGTCATCAAGGACTCTAACCAACTCCTTTGAGGCAGAGTTAATCTGAGCTCCCTAATTAGGCTAGACTGGGGGAGAGCAAGCCCCAGCAACTCTCCTATCCTCATCTCCCAGCACTTTTACTGGTGACCAAACTCAAAGCTTCATGCATGTATGGAAAACACATGATTCCAAATAAGCTCTCTTCCCAACCCATGCAGAATTATTTGAAGGAGCTGTGTGGTTGAGTTTTTCCACCCACCCTCCCCTAAAAAAAAAAAAAAAATCACACAGTACATTTGGGCAAAAGAATTCTGCTCTAGGGCCTTGACTGGTCAATGACTTTAACTTTGATTTCTTCTCCAGTCACTAAAAGCTGAAACCATATTGAAATGGGCTAAAAGCAGACTCTCGTTTGGTTCTAAGTACCATCCACATAGGTTAATCATATCCACCAATTTTATGAAAGCCCAGGGCCTGGGAAGACAGAGATCTATGAATCAGAGTCCTGTATGCATTTTCATCTAGGAAAACAGCACCCCTTTAATTGGCACTGAACTTCTTTCTCAGGAGGTTGGACTCAAACTCAATCCAATAATTTTCATCCTGTGTGGACCAAATAATCTGCGCAGTTTTTCCCAAGTGAGTTTGGACTGGTTACTGGACTTGGACCCAAACTGAACTAAATGACTCTGGTCACTTCTGAAATAAAAATGTGACCGATTCAAGTCCCAGGTGTCCTACCTCACTGTTTCATTTAAAGCTGAAATTGAAGGAGTTGGCCTCATAACCATCGACAGGTGACCTGCAGCCTTTCAGCATCTCATAACTTCGTCTGCTGTACATACGAACTGTGGAAACCCGTGGGCAGCCCCTCCCAGTCCGTAGGATCACACCATACCCTGTCTTCGGCTGAGCTTACCCCTCCTCCTCCAACCTTTTGAAAGAAAAGATAAAGATATTTGGCGGCTCAAAAAACGATTCTCATTCAAATGAGACCCAGGCACACATCTGCATTGCAACTGACTCTGCTGTGGGGCAGCCTGTGTTTTTCATCAGTAGATACTGACTAGGGTTCCTGTTCCTTTCAAAACCCATAAGATACATTGAAGAAGGGGAGTGGCTAGTAATGGGAGCTGAGGCCTGGATTTAAAAGGGGGGGTGCCGGTCATATTTCACATCTTACAGAAAGGAATGAAAGGAAGACAATCAGGGAATCAATAAAAGAATCTGAGTAATACCACAAAGAAAAATAGGGACTGAGATATTTGGTGGAAGAGAAATTTCTGGAACAGAGCACTGAGGTTTCCCTGAATAGGCAAGGCATTTGATTTCTATGATATACAAATCCTGATATTTAAAACCTGGACGCTTGTAGACTTCTAAGACACATCATACCCAGAGGGCCAAGAGATGGGATGGAGGACAAGAAGGGTAGTTCAACACTCCTGAAGCTGGGGACCTTCAGGTCTCTGGCTTGTGGCTGTATCCCTTTAGGCATTTAGGAGCTGTTTTTTTTTTTTTTTTTTTTTTTTTTTTTTTTTTTTTTTTTTTTTTTTTTTTTTTTCAGCATCTTTCCTGGACCTCCATGTTGGCCAAGGATGCT
>NC_034609.1:31444546-31458279 GCF_900095145.1 Mus pahari
GGGGGGAGAGAGAGAGAGAGAGAGAGAGAGAGAGAGAGAGAGAGAGAGAGAGAGAGAGAGACTTTGATCCTTTGAGTCTCTGACCTCAGACACTTACTTGTTTATTACTTGAGTGCATGAATACATTCTGTATATATGTGTGTGTGCCTGCCAGCGCATATCCATGTAATGACCAGAGGTTGACATCTCTTCTATTATTCTCCGTCTCCTTTGTTTGAGACAGTGTCTCTCACCAAATCAATAGCTTGATATTTCAAGCTAGCCCAACTGGCCAGCAAGCCCTTGGTAGCTACCAGTCTCTGCCTTCTAGTTCTAGGGCTTCAGCCTCACACCAGCATGCCTGGCTTTTAATGTGAGTCCTGGTGACTTAAACTCAGGTCTTCACAGACTGAACTGAGCATTTCATTTACCAGATCATCTCTGCAGCCCCTAGATTCTCTTTTAGAAGGGCTGCCTCCTTCAAGGAGGATCCCTTTGATAGGTTTTCCAATCCCAAGTGACTGGACTCAGTAGAGGCATTGTGTGTGTTTAGTGACAATATAGAAGAAGAGCTCATGAATTTGAGATGAGGTTAGAGGGACACAGGAGAAGTTGGAGGGGGAGAGGAAGGGGAATAGAAGTGATATAAATATAATGTTCATGTGTGAAATTGTCAAAAATAGATGTAAACTGAAAATAAGTAATAAATAATGATATAAATATAATATTCATGTATGAAATAATAATAAAAAGTAAGTGGAAAATTAGTAATGAAATAAAGAAAAGGGCTGACCAGCTCCGGCCTACCCATGCTAATCTCCTTATAGTTCAGTCATCTGCTGAGAGATTTAAATCACG
Organism: Mus pahari; assembly: GCF_900095145.1. Classification (NCBI taxonomy): domain Eukaryota; kingdom Metazoa; phylum Chordata; class Mammalia; order Rodentia; family Muridae; genus Mus; species Mus pahari. The sequence continues at coordinate 31,445,384 of NC_034609.1, forward strand.
TCTGTGAAATTTCTTCACTGTTGCTATTTTCTGAAATTTCTGGGAAGGACCAGAGTCCACTTAGGCGTAATGGGAGGGAATTGTTGAGGGTGTGGTTCACTGAGGCTCAACCAAGGATGTGATCTCTAGCCCTCACCCATGCCCCCAGATGCCCAGTAGTCCCTCAGAGCCCACCATCATCTCTGCCCTATTCCACCTAATGAAGACATGGGGAATGCTTTGAGAGAGTTTCATTACAGTTAGCTTGGCAGTCATCTGTGAGCTTGTGTAATACCAAGAAATAGGAATTAGAGTTAATGATAATTGCATACCTTAGTAAAGCCTCTTAGGGTCTCTTGTTTGTTTTTGTTAGTGGCCTACCCTTTTAAAAACATCTTAAGATTTGATATCAGACTGTATGAAAGTCGTTAGCATATGGTAAGTCAATTTCAAAAGGGATGATTTTATAATTAATAACTTTATAATTAAGAACAGCCTCTATGCATGCTAAATAAGAACTCTACCACCATGCTAGGCAAGAAGAGAGTATCAGAGCTGGAGTTGAAGGTAGTGGTGAGCTATTCAGTGTGAGTATTAGGGATTGGCCTCTGGTCCTCTGCAGGAATAGTATGTGATTTTAGGTGCTGAGCTATCTACCTAGCCTTAAGGCATTTTATTTCTAATATTAACTGAGGGGAGGCACTCAGGTGGTAGATTTTTCACTCTGTAATTTTTTTCCTCACTGTGAAACAGAGCCTCAAATTTCAGGTGTGATTTTTGGTAATCATTGTCTTTCACAGTATATTTACATCCAGAATGCAAATGATATTGTAGGAGATCCTCCCTTCAGTCACAGAACTTGAAGGACAAAAACTAGAGAAGTGGTTTCCTCAAGCTTAAGGTTCCTGAGAGTCTAGAATCTAATTACAGATACAAGGCTTCAGGAGAAGGAGTTGAGATTGAAAGGAAGGTGGGGGGGGGGGAGTTAGCTTTCTTAACAGCATGCATTTCTGCATCTTACATTTAATATCTTCCTTTCTCCTTTCTGCGTATTTTTCACTTCTCTTACTGCCCAATCGGTGGCAGAATATATCTGCTGAAGTCAGAGGCTTTGGACATCTCCAATCTGCCATTCCAACTTAACAAGGATTTTTTAGCTGAGTATATTGATTCTCAGTATGCCTCTCTTGCAGCTAGGTATGGCTGTATACCTAAAATGTAGCCAATAATGTATCAGAAGAAGGGATGAGCACAACTTTCAAGTCACGTCCTTAAAGGAAAGGACAGGCCCTCTCCTCTCCTTTGCCCCTCCTCAGGAGCTAGATGAGAAAGCACAAGTGGCAATAGTAAAAGTCATTTTTGAGGATGGAGCAGAAGCCCTGTGCTAAGGATGGCGTTGAACAGGAGAGAAAGGAAGAACTCAGATGTTAAGAAAAGCATGGTGCCACTGAACCTATCCCAGGCTTCACATGGGAGAGAAACAGACTGTATCTTCCTTAGGGCCCTCTTAGAGCAGGGTCATATTTAACTCTGTTTCACTGATGTAACACATGCACACGGCTAGGAGGGCTTGAATTGTCAAAGAGTCAGAAGGAAGCATTCTTGTGGGCAGTGGGCTTTGGTATGAACCATACCTGCATTAACTTGAAATGTCCCTATGCTACTACCCTACTCTGTGGTTTCATCTCTTTCCTCTTCTAGAGACTGGGGCTAATGGTCAGAGCCTTGAAACATACAAGCACATACAGTTTGCTAAGTGATGCATGCATCTGTAGAACTTTAGCTGGAAAGGGGAAGGTACAGAAGCAAGCGAGTGTATAATCAAGGCCAAAACGTGAGTTGTACTGGAAGTAAACCGAGAAGAACAAGAAGGATTAGCACAGGACTCTTGGGGGGTAGGATGTCAAGTTACAATGAGAAGAAGTAGCCATATGTCCCTATGACCCTATTGGCTTTACCTGCATATACCTGCATATCCCTTGGCTGTTCATAAAGCTATAAATAATATGTAGTTTAATGGTAAATTCTAGGCCATCCTTGGAAATATAGTGAGGCTCTGTCTCAAAAAAAGACTCTATAAGTATGTATGTATGTATGTGTCTACCTACCTTTTATCTATAAAACTATCATCGTTCGTAGTCTTCATTTTAAATGCTTGAGACCAGAAGTGCTTCAAATTCTTAATTTTCTCCCATTTTGGAAGATTATCATATGCTGAAGGAGATATCTTAGGGGATAGGACTCAAGTCTAAACACAGATCTACTTACGTGTCCTATATATCTTATACGATTGTTTCTGATGGTTTTGTGCAGTATATTTAGCGTGCTTACTTGCATTCTGACTGCACCTCATCAAGTGGGAGCAGATGAAAAATCTTCCATGCGTGGCAGATCGTGTGCATGCTTCTGGAATTTCAAATTTTGGATTTCCGAGTTTCGAATTAGAGCTGTTCGATTTCCGTTTAAATTTTGGTTTGGGCTGTCCTCACCAAGTAGACTGTGGACCCCAAAAGGGCTTTAGTCTATATTCTCTAGGCTTGCTATGAATATATACCATTCTGTTATTAGCTGATTAAAAAAAAAAGTAATCAATGTTTTAATTACCAAAACCTGTGTTGCACATGTCCTAAAAGGGATCAGTTGCAGTATCATCAAAGAAGCGTGGGTCAGGTCAAACTAGGGAAATGGCACTTCTGAGAACTCTGTAGCTGGGGTATTTGTATTTGCTACTGATTTCATAACTCTAAGTACAGTACTTGAGTGTGTATTTAAACACTTATTGAATGAATGAGTTTCTTAAGTCTTAGCAGTTACTAATCCCAACACAACGCCCATAACAATGGAGGTTGTGTGCAGATGGAATGAATTCTTAGGGAGGCACTACACACCCAGAGGTGTGTGAAGGCATTCAGGTATGTGTATAGAATTTGGGGAGGTCATAACAGGCCTATATCTTCTAACTGGCTCCAAACCTCATGAGTGTACGCTCTCAAAAATACATAACCTCTTAGTGTGTCCATTGTTCGAAACTCACTGAATTTTAGTCGCTTTCTATTGAAATAATATTTCTGTTGTGAAGTTACTTTCACAAAGTTTTATGGAGATGCCAGGGTGAATTTGACCTTACTTTTGTCCCCTTAAGTCTCTGGTTCTAAATGGTGCCACATTTCCCCACACCTTATGGAAACCAGAGACATAGAGTCTGCAGAAGCCACCTGGACACTGGAAACAAAGATGCTGTCTTTGCCTCCGGTTGCTGTCCCATGCCTGTACTTCCTGTGATGGACCCCTTGTTCTTTTCTCTAAATGACCATCCTTCCTTATTACAAAGACAGGATACCTGACTGAGCTAATGTAAAGGAAGGAGAGTTTGTTTTGGTTCCTGGGTTCATAAGTTCTCGGTCCACCATGACAGGGAAGGGGCATGGAGGGTAGAGTAGTGGGTATTTGGGGGTGAGGTTTGCTTCTCACATCCTGCTGGGCTGGGGAGTCGAGAGCAGAAGTGGAAACAAGACTGGAAACCCTCAAAGTACCTTACCCTACCTCTTCCCAATGACCCACCTTTGCAAGCCATGTCTCTTGCTACAATCTGTCACCTCCCCTGAGCAGACCCACTAGCTGGGAACCAAGTGTTCAAACACAAGTCTATGGTTTGCATTTTACATCCAAACCATAACAGATTTACGTATGCTATCCACATGATAGGATAAAGAATTCTCTTAGGCTCTTCACCATTAACATCCGAGCTATCTTGGTGTGTGACTCCCGTTTTCCACAGTCACTCACCTCACACTCAGCCTTGACAGATGCTTGAGGAATGACTTTTGAGTTCAGAACAGCCTGTACTATCTCAGGGAGAAAGATGGGAAAATAGTGGCCTGATTTTCATGGATGATAAAACTTAATCAAAGAAAAAGAGCTAAGAGTGGTGGCTTTCATAGCTGTGTTGTTGATACTTGACATCCAGCAAGGCTTTGTGTGGAGGTCCGTGCCACTAATGGGCCATGGTCTTTAGGGCTAACAACTGGTTTCCAATCCACAGCGGAAGCTCATCCCCGGGCGCGCTCAGAGAACCCATGAGGTGTAAGGATTGGGGAAGGAGATTTCCGGGCTTCATTTCTGTTTTCTGCATATTGAACCTGGTTCCTCCTTCCCCTCCCATGGCTGGCTTCCCCATCTTTTCTCATTACTGCCTTCCACCCCCCACCCCCACCCCCTGCCTCTCACCATTTCGGATTTCCCACAGCTGTTCTCAGGAAGAGTCACCAAAGCATCTGCAAGGCGTCCTGCCTTTCCTCCCGGTGACTAATGGGCAACACCTGTCCCGTGCAGTCCCTCTTGTACTCTTACGACTGGATTTATCACTGCTGTAGTTTAACCATAACTAGAAAAATGTAGCTCTCTAAAGCCCCTATAATGTTGAGGCTCCTAATGTGGTTTAAGTTATTCCTTGCGTCATAAATAACATAGACGGCGCTATTATGGACCGATATTCTGAAAGGAAAGGCCCGGAGATCATAAATAATACACACAATAGGGACTTGAGGGGACTCAGGGGAGTGCTGGAGAAGGGTGGGGTCCTCAAGTGTGATGAGGAAAGGGGTGGCTTTGAGAAAGGCTTGGAATGTCGGGAGTCCAAGCTGAAAGAGAAATGTTATCCTGTCTGTGAAACCCCTCTCGGTTCAAACTGACCCCATTGTGCACTCAAGGGTTATGCTTGCCAGAGACCAAGGTCAGTGAGGGTTTCTTCCACTGTGAGCTTTTCTTATCCTGCATATCCCTATTATTACCAGAGAAGGGAGGAAGATAGAAATGAGTCCATGTCGTGAATGATCTCTTTCCCCAGAAGGACCAAAAGCCATCTTTTGTGACTACCTATTCTCCCCGTCTGCCCTACCCCACGTCAGTCATCCTGCTTGTTACTGGATTAGGTCTATCGGATTATACTGTAAAGATGAAGCAAATGCTGTCCCTCCAACAAAGCAATTTCTCCTTTGCTTCTTATTCTTTTTGCTTTGAGGGCAGGAGAAAGAGAGTGCATGCCCGTGTGTGGTGCCCTTTATTTGGACTTTTATCTTAACCCGGGAATACCCGAGCTTCTGTTTTCTTCCTTCTCATGTAAGGTCTTCATTGATTTTCTTTAAATCAAACAAGCTGCCATCACAGATTCTTACAAAAGAAAGTCAGCCATGAAGGAGCTCTGAGCTTGAAATAGAAGCTGGTCTAATTCCTGTCATCTGATTCTCTCTGAGAGGTGGGAAAGTGGTCAGAAGTTCATCCTGGTGTGTGCTAGCAGGACTCAGCAGCCACCACCAATGTCACATAGCCACGTGGGAATGTGGGCTCCTCTCGGATGACAACTGCAAAGAGTGCTTCTTAGTGAGGGGCCTTGTCTGTCTTTCATTCCTTGCTTTAAAAAAACAAAAACAAACAAAACCCTAAATCTGATTTATGGCTTCATCTCTGTTGACATCACGGATGTGTAGGTCGGCTTCATTTTCTTGAGCAGCTGAGCCACAAGCACCTGTTAGTCTGTTTGGGGGCTTCAATTCCTTCCCTTTGGCTGAAGTTGGAGGCCTGGTTCAACTGTGAGTCATTAGCACGGTTTCCAGGACGTGTCCACAGGCTCTCTGACCTTCATCTACCATCCCTCCAAATCTCATTATAAGGATACTGCATTATTAAAAAAAAACTGAATTGTTTGATTTGTTCATACTCATAAATTTCAGAAGCTCTTGTAGGAATATTTAAAAAGAAGACATGGATGAAGAATCACTCATACATCTATGCCCCATCCTGAAAAATAGGGCTGGCCCCAACTACTTAATGGTATAATTAGAGCTGGGTCAGTGCGATGGATTATAGGGTTCTCAGGCCAGTGGGGGAGTTTGAGCTCCAGAGTTTCTTGTTCCTTCTTGTCCGTCTTTTCTACTCTACTTTCTACAGTTCAAATGTATTTATGTCATTCTATCTAACTTATACTGATTAGTATTTTGAACATGAGACCTTGGTTGGCAAATGCCAAATGTTGGAGAATAATGTAGAATTTTCCAGTAGAAAGGGTGCTTAGAGATTAATAAAGTGGTCTAGATATGTAATCAAATGTATGGGGTGAGGGGTCAGGATTCAAACCTGAATCTTTTGTTTGATCAGCTGTTTTCATCCTTCTTCAATTCATTCATTCACTAATCATTTACAGGAGACTCCTGGTTTTCCATTTCCATGTGTGTAGAAAGAGTTTGACTACAATAACATCTATAATAACGTAATAACATTACATTATTCCTGCATTTATGTGTATATATACACACAAGTAAGTGTAGACCAGTGATGACCTCAGATGTTGTTCTCAGGAAGCTGTCTACCTTTTTGCTGAGTTAGGTATCTCAATGGCCTGGGAGCCATTGCGTAGGCAGGGCTGGCAGGTCCCTGAGCCTCAGTAATCCCCCTGTCTCCATGCCCTAGAACTGGGATTACAAACACACTCCATCCTGTCTGGATTTAGGTGTTTTGGGTTTTATTTTGGCTTTGTTTTGACATGAGCACTGACGCTTGACCTCTGGTCCTCATGCTTGCCGCCTCGTCCTGCAGGACAAGTCTTGTTGATTGAACAGAATCGTGTATATGAAGTGTCTCTATAGTAAACACCTGATAAAACTTACAGATAATAACATTACTGTTAACATTTAGTCAAACTGGTATGGGAGGGGAATGAGAGAGAAATTGGAATTATGTGAAATATGATAGATTTTTCCAGGAACTCAGATATGTAGGCAGTTCATACACACACACACACACACACACACACACACACACACACACACACACATTTTCACAAACCCTGTCTTTCTTATCTCTTCCTTTGATCCTTTGTTTATTTTTCCTTTCACTGAGACAGACATAGTAGAAAAGCCTGCTGCAGTTCAGATCCACAAAGACCAGGCTGACCAGGAACATAACTGCAAGATGAAGGAGCTTCTCCCGAGACTGCAGAAGCTGTATCCACTGGACTTGGGCTTCTTCAGTAAGCTAGCTCTGTCTCATGGCAGACAAGACAACTGCACACAGGGAACATGTGGCTTCTGGTTCCATGAGGTTGGTGATAGGACTCAGAGGAGCCGGGGGGGGGGGGTCAATGCCATACTCCCAAGGACAGCAAAAAGCTGCCGCCTCAGGATCATGAGTCTGTGACTTTTGAGTCATAAAGCAGGTAGACCTCTCCATTGGAGGGTAAAGAACGTAGCTTCCATGCAAGAAACCCCGGGCTACTTTATTCCCCTTTGCCATTAGAATGAAAACTTGGGTTCACCATAATACTGTATTTAATTAGGTTTATAACATGCTCAAAGATGTACGATGAAGGACAAGAAGATAATGGATTAAGTTCTAGAAATTTGTATTAATGAAAACGTTTATGGCTGGGCAGACATGGGTTGTGTAGCTAATATATGCATAAGTATGTCAGTTCTGGAGATACACCGTAACTGTATAGTGATATGAGCAGTTATAACTTCTATTGGATATTCGGTGTTACAATCAGTAACATAATAAACTTCATATATCAGACATTTGAGCATATATGGGCCAGTAACACAACCCACATCCATCTAGCTATAAATAGTCACATAAAAAAACAAATAAACAAAGAAGCAAAAAAACAAAACTAGAGTTGGAAGGAAAGCTTATCAGTTGAATGTATATACTGCTCTTGAAGAAGACCTGAATTAGGTTCTTAGAACTCATTTTGAGTAGCTTACAACCACCTGTAATTCCAGCTCCACCGGCTCTAATGCCTTCTTCAGGTTTCTGTGGGCAACTGTCCTCATGAATGTATATTCTCATATATAGAGGCACAAACATACTTATAAATATTTGAAAATATTCTAAAACATACACAGCATGAATTTTCTAAAGGTAGAATTAAAAAGAAAAACAAACAAACAAAATAAAGTAGAAAGTTTGGGAACAGTCCCAAAGGGTATAAAATAGTATGACATTTTATACCCAAGTACGTGTGTGTGTGTGCACCACCCCACACAGGAGCACCTGAACATTCATGCACGCACCCCCCACCCCCCCCCAGGAGCATGTGAGCACACATGCACACACATTGTTGATTCTCATCTCTTGCAGCAGCTCTGGTTGGTGAAGTTCCTTCAAATATTGAGTTAGTGCACACTGAACCATTGCTCCTAAGGGAAATACAGGGTTGCGGCCCTGCCAGCCTCTGGTCACAACATTTTGTCAACCTATCAATATATAACCTTGTTTTATGTGTTTCTGTTTAAAAACACCTTATTTAATATATATTGTTGGTTCATTAACACTGCACTCGGAGGGAACAGTGCTATAACTCATGGCCGAACAAAGCTTATCTAACACACATATTTTCTCGGTTGGGCACATCACAGTGCCTCACTGCACGCAGGGGTCATTGGAAGCTACAAAATCACTAAGAAAAAGCACACACAAAAAGTAGCCTGCAGAAGGACACCCGTTCACTACACAAGTGCTCAAAGGAACGCACAACCTTCATCCAAGTCATTTGGAGTCGCACCTGAGCATCTCAAAAGTCAGAATTGCTCTGCGTATGTCACACCAGGTGACCCATGGATGCACCGAGGGTACTGAGCTTGGAGTTGCAAGACTGTTTTAGCCAGCAGGTAGAGGCATGAAGATTGTACACTCGATATCCCTGAAAATGTGAGAGGATTCGAGGCTGACATACGGCTAGTCGGAGATGAGAGTAGATGTTTGTTAGTTTTGTATTTCCCGTATTTCCTAACGATGTGCGTTTCCTAAGGTACCGAATGTGTGTGTGTGCGTGTGTGTGTGTGTGTGTGTGTGTGTGTGTGTGTGTGTGTAGATGTCCCTTGGTGGTGACATTACCTTGCTTTTGTTTGGATATGGCCACTAGAGTTCATGTCTTAGACATGTGCTCCCATACTAACTGGTATTTGTACAAGGGGGTCTTTTGGAAGTCTCCTAGAGGATGAGCCTATAGACGTATAGATAGGTCCAGTGACTGTCCAACACTGGTACAGCGAGTCTATGGACGCGATTGCAGGTGTCTGTGACACAGAGGATCTTGGAGCTCAAGAAGGGCTCAGAGGTAGGTGGAGGCTCAGGGCCTTGAGATTAGGGGCATAAGAAGCCAACAGCCTCAGAAGACAGCTTGCTCTGTGTTCTGACTCCTGGTTCTGTGTTTTTTTTTAAAGGTGAGACACTGTGGCTATAAAATATAAAGCATTATTAAATATTTAAAAATGTGTATGTGTGTGCATGCATTAGTGTTCATGTGTCTGCAGGTGTGTGTGTGTGTGTGTGTGTGTGTGTGTGTGTATGTATGTATGTGTAGATGAGAGGGCAACCACAGGTGTGGTTTCTTGGCTGCAGTCCATCTCTTTTTCTTTTGAGAGCTGCCTCTCACTAACCTGGAATTCACCCAGGAGGGCAGGCTAGCTGGGCTCTGAGCCCTAGCTCTGCATCTCCTTAGCACGGGGATTACAAATGAGCATGTACTACTATACCCAGCTTTTCAAATGTGGATCCTGGGAGCCAGAATCAGGTCCTTGTGCTTAAGAGGCAAACACTCTACTGGCTGACCTGTCTCCCAGCCTCTCTGTTCTTAAAATATTTATTTAAAATAAAAATATATGGTAAGATATGTATATGAGTATGTCTGTATGCACGGCACTCTGTATACACACATGCATGGTCATGCATGGGTTGAAGTCTCAAGTCCTTGGGGACAAGGATTGGGCACACAATGTTGCCCACTGACTGGGGTTGTGATTCCATGTTTTTAAAAGCACAGTGCATTATCCCACTTACTTAAAACCTTTCAATGGTTTTCCATTAAATAGTGCCTTTTCTGCTCAAAGCTCTCTAATCTATTTTACTGCTATAGTTGTATAATTTTTTGTTGTTCAAAGCCTTATCGGCATTGTCAAGTACAGCATAGGCACATAGCCCTCCTTGTCATTAAATGCCCCTCAGGACTTCTCTTCCAATGAATGGGTGGTTTTGCAGACCCAGATTTGAAGCCCCCCATTCCAGTGGCCTTTGGGTTTCTTCCAGAAGTTGTCCAACACAATTTGAAAAATGATTTTGAGTCATGCATAATTTCTGGAAACCCAGGTCTGAGTCTTCCCCGCCACAGAGTCCCCCCCACTCCTGCTTTGATTAAATGGATCCAAAATGTTGCCTTTCTCTCAAGTTTTCAAATGGATGCGACTCAATGCACGCTTTAGAATTACCGCCTGGGCCAGTAAACCTCCAGCCACCCCCCACCCCCCGTTTTGGATTCTCAAGCTATGTAGATGGTTATCGCTGTCCCTTAGGTTGTTATTTAGTCAAATTATGTGCATTTTATCGCCTGTGTCTTTCCTCATATTTCACTCCCTTTGATTTGTTTTTCTTTTCTCTTCAAAATTCCCACCGAGGCATCGCATTACCCCTAATTGCCTGCAGCATTCCAGTACTGGTCTCAGTGCCGAGGCAGAGGGGCTGACTCTTGAAGTCCCGGCTGGGGATGCCCCGTGCGCCTGGCTCAAAAAATAGGACTGTCTCTGAGAGGTACTGAAGGGAAGACTCTGTTTCTCCACTCTTCCCTCCCAGTCCTATGTAGTTCTCCGGAGTTTTAACCTTCCCTGCCATCGAGGAATCCCATTCAAGTCTGATGCTACCTTCAAGCATATTCATCCCCAGACGGAGCCGCCGCATTTGATGCTTCATTGTGTGGATTTTGACGTTTCTCTGAGAGCCACACTCCGGCGGTGGCATTGTGTGCCAGTCTTAGCTGCTCTTAGGAACACCTCCCAGTTTAGTGTCATCTGCAAACGCCATTATCATGATAATAGTAATAAGATCTTCCCCCTCGCTTTCTTGATTCTTAATAAAGATGATAGAGTGGAGCTGGGTGTCTGCAGACGCTGCACCCCAACTTCCTCCACCCCACACTTTCACAGTTCAGTTTCCTTTCACTGCTGGGCTTGGGTTGGATGCACTCTGTCACCATCTAGGGCTCTCCAAACGCAACCCCACCAGCTCAGAGGAAGCTGTCAGCCTCTGCTGGTTTCTTCCTTGCTGCTGTTGAGTTTCCTCCTGTGCAGTTTCGCGTCTCAGAGGTAAGGTAATCTCCTCACCCTGCAAAGGGGGATGTTCACGGTGGAATAAACGAATGGCTGCATGAACGAATGCAATGCTCAGGAACTGGCATGTTCACCGTCCTCGAGGTTAGTTAGGTGTGTTGCAGCAAGCCCAGTAGATGGTTGCTTCCCATTGGTTTAATGACCCCCCCCCACACACACACACACACTGTCCTGTGGGCAGTGTGGCCCGTGTTCACAGATGTTGCCGTTCAGGGCGATCCAGGCGGCCTTTCGAGTAGAATCATTTACTGTTGTCTGAATGGAACATCACATTTCTTCCTTTAACTCATTCTTTGCATTTACCCACTTCACGGTAAGACCAGATGGTACGAACTCCCTGTACCCATGGTGTTTGGCTTCAGACTGCCACACTTTCTCTAGGGCTGTCTCACGTATCCCACAAAGCTTGTGATTCGGTAGGTTTGCCTGGTTCGTTTTAGTCATACTGATACTTTCCTTTTCACTTTATTCTATCACCATACACCTCTTTTTGAAAGCTTCAAATTGTATTTTATAATAACACAATTAAACCTAGCTATTAATTAATAGCACAAGAAAGACATCTGAGCATTATGGGAAAGCGCCACAGAAGCTATATGTGTAGCGTGACTCCCAGTGAGGGAGGGACTAATAGTTGGGTGAGGAGATTCTGAGGGGTGCAGGAAGGGAGTTCTAATACACACGGGAATGTTCTTAGGCTGGGCCCTGGAGCATGAAGGGGGTTCAGCGGGTAGTCCAAGCAATGAGGGTCCAGAGAGCATAGCTAGATAAAAGCACAGCATGAACACGGGAAGTGGTGAATCATCTAATAGGGTGGAGGATGTATTTGAGAGATTAGAACTAGGGATGATTTAGAAAGGTGAGTGAGGGAAAGATTCCACATAACATGCCTTCTGAACAAAGGCAATTGCATTTTATTTATGATCCAGTGTGTGTGTTTGAAAGGCAAGCTAGGGAGCCACGTGAGAGTGGGGTGAGCTAGAAGCTGGGCTGGCTGGGCTGGGTGGGGTATAGGTGGAGATGCTGGGAAGACTTGACTGAGCTGAGGGAAAGTGATGGGGAAGAACAGGGAGGGACGATGGCTTCGTGTGAAGGAAGATGTCTCTAAGCTCTATACACTGTGAGCAGTAGAGTGATTGGGGGTGGAAAGGGGCCTCAGGTGGGAAACCAGGAAGGCAAAACTTTACGATGTATCATTGATGAGCTGGCTTTGGTCGATTGGAAGGGATGATCTCTAAAGTACAATGTTAGCGAAACCAATCTAAGTTGATAGGCAATTGAGGTACCCAGAGAGTAGAGGCAGTCACATCGGGGAGTGTTGTGTTTTATAAAAAGAAAGAGAAGAAGGGGTATGTTTGGTGAAGGTGGGGTATGGTGTGGGGGAAGGGGGTTCCTCTGTGAGCCCATGCTGAGGCATCCCTTCCCCCTGAGAGACGGAGCTACATGATGGTATAGTATAGAATAGAGTTTAGTCAAGGCATGAAGAGAGGAGTTGAAGAAGTAGAGACAGAAAAAGGCAGAGAGATAGAGATAGAAAGAGAGGGGGAAGAGGTCAAGCAGCCCCTTTTATAGTGAGTCAGGCACACCTTAGGTAACCGTGGGGCGGAGCCTAGACGAAATGCCAAAAGAGAGCAGAAGCATTCACTTCTGCAGCACAGCATGACAGGAGTTTCTTTCTTTTCTTTTCTTTTCTTTTTTTCTTTTTTCTTTTTTGGTTTTTCGAGACAGGGTTTCTCTGTGTAGCTCTGGCTGTCCTGGAACTCA
>NC_034609.1:31458384-31498384 GCF_900095145.1 Mus pahari
GAACTCAGAAATCCGCCTGCCTCTGCCTCCCGAGTGCTGGGATTAAAGGTGTGCGCCACCACTGCCCGGCATGACAGGAGTTTCTTATTTTTGTATTTTGTATTTTCTGACTTGCCTAACTAAATTGTGAACGTCTAAATTTTTAAAAAATACTTTTGGGAGGGGGCAATTTATAATGTGCTATCTACTCTTTCCCATTTCTCTGATGGAGAGTTCCCCCATGAAATTTTGGATTTTAAATTCTCTCAAGTAGATTTTGAAACAATAACTCAAAGTGGTTCCTACCAATCCGTAGATAGAACGTTATACAGATCGCTCTGTGAGAAGTGAACATCAGCTGTAAGTTTTGAATACTAAGCAAGTGTGTACAGCACTGATGGCATTTAGTAAGATAGGAAAACTGGTGGAAAAATATTGTTTGCGTGCTAGTTCATTTGTATGTGAACACAACAACTGGATAAAGAAGATTTTCTTTGGCGGTGTCACACTTGGAATGCTTAGTGGTCATCTTGGTGGAGATGTTACATTATATGCACATACCACATATACATATCTGTCCGGACTTAGCACATAGATTCAGGAATTGGTATCAACACCGATGTTTGTTATTGCTAAATTAGTCAGGGCATACTAGGCTCTGCTGTGGAAACAAAACAATCTTGCAGACGGCAGTGCCTTAGCACAGTAAGTTGTTCTTGCTGACTGAGTCTGATATCATTGTTTGTGGATGAGTAATTCTTGGAGAACTCTCGGGAACACTGGCTACTCTTGAGTGGGCTAGCTCTGTTCAGCGGTGACGGGGTCTACCCACACACACCTTCTTGTTAAATTAGCATGCCCATTTGCTTTCCATTAATCCTTCTACTTTTTTTTCTCTAATTCAAAAAAAAAAGATTAATGAAACTTTTAAAATTCAATTTTAGAATTTTATTGAACATTAATAATGTGAAAACATAGCCCTTGTTTTTTTGCAACAGCATACTTCAGCGGGAAGAGGAAGAAAGGACTTGTCTGTTAATAGTCAGGGAGCTTAGACTCTGGCTAATTACATATATGGAGGATTTCGGTCTGTTTTGTTTTTACATAAATGATAATTTCAGGTTATTTGTTATCTTGCCTAAGGAATGACTGCGAGTGCTGGGTAATTTCCTTAATTTAGCTTTGATGTTGGGGAAGCCCAAACAGAGTCACGCCATTATCTAGATGGCTGTAGCTCCATTGCCTTGATATTTTAAGAAAATTGGCCTTCCATACAGGAAATAGTCTCATCAATGATATCCTACTCAGCAGAGGACATACAGTCCTGGGAGGGGGCTGGAAATACGCCAGGGGCTTCCTAAAAGAACCTCTCTAATGGCCCTGCAAGCTAACCTTGGATTTAGTATTCTGCCAAGAGTCTACAAAGGTGCCACACTTACACATGGTCCCTGGGAATGGCTTAAAACTAAGTGCTATTAAGCCTTCTTTTGTTCTCTCTCTATATATATATAAAAAAAGAGATTTATACTATGCATCATAAACAGGAGTCGGAGAAACTCTGGAGCTATTCTGAGGGGTTTTGTTCCTCCACTGCCAGCCTGCCTTTCCCTGCTCAGTGATAGAACAATTTATGAATCTGACAGATCCTCCCCCAGACAATGGCAAGAGCAACTTGCCCAAGGAGTGCCCAGCTGAGTAACTCCGGGCCACTAAAGTTTATTAGACTGTGGAGCAACAGCAGCAGCATTGAAACCATAATCAAATGACATGCTTGATTTGGGCTCTCCCCATCTCTCTCCCCACCCATCTTCCTCCTGTTTCCTTCCCTCCCTTTTTCCCCTCTGGCCTGTATCAAAAAGAAAAAAAAAATAAAAATTAAAAAGCCCAAACCAAAGATATCTAAACAGAATTTGGAACTTAGTAGATGGTCAGGGGCAGACTCCCAGTTTCCACATATACTCAGAAAGTAAAAGTCTATGCCAAAAGAGTCATTAATATTTAAAAAAGGGGGGGGCATAAACACATTGTGACTACATTTTTTTTTTGGTTTAAATCCTGATAGCCTAAGAGGACAGAAGAGAATATACTTCCAACTGTTCTACTCTTAGGCCAACGCTGGATCCTATACTGAGTCAGGGTTGTCGGGAAGACAGAAGTCTAGCTATTCGAGCTGGAAATAAACAGTATTGTAGTTTGAAAACTGTGGGATCCATGGGATATGTTCATAGCAAAAGCTAGGAAGCAAGTCAACCTTGTGCTGCACCATGGCGGCCTGATGGTTGACTCCCGCCAAGTAATTCTCTAGTTTGGGTAAAGATGGTTCATAAAGCAGAATTGCAATGCCTTGCAGACAGGGTTTTATCTTTGGCACGCAGCACTTCACCTCAGCTTCATAAACCACTATTGTCTCTTCCTTCTACACAAATTTTACCTCCCCTGTGAAGGACAGCTCTGTGTTTGACCCACATGCCCAACACGTGCTTCCGGTAGAGGCACCGTTGGAAGACTCTCAACCAGAGAGATTAGAAATCTTAAAGTAACCTCTTCATTCTGTCCCAGAAGGGGATGGAATTCTATAGAATCTGCTAAATGTCACCATTGTTCTGGAGACACTGGAGACGTTAATGTATTACGAGAAAACGTCTTGGCTGACACCCAGCTTAAGAGACCTTCAGCTTTTTTCAAGATAGTGAAAGAAAAAAGGTCTCTCAAATATCAAGAAACATACTTTATAACCAGAATAGTCTGTGATGAATGGGGTAATAATATTCCACCCTACCTATAAAGAAAAGTGGTGTGGGCATTATTGCTTTTTTGGACACTGGAGTAACTGTATCACTCATTTCTGAGCGGTTGTCAAAAAAAAATTGAAGGGTTTAAATATATGACCTTTTACAGGAATTACTTCAACAATAGCTTATTCTACCGAGTCCGCCCAAGTTGTGGTTCCAACAGTGAGCTTCCTGTTGCGAGATGCAAATGATGGGCTAATTGCAAGATTTAATCCCATCTGTTTGGGGCAGCTCTTGAAAAATTGGGTTCGTGCTACACTCTTTTATGGGTCAATACCAACTATTCTGTCACCAAGAAGAAATAATGGCAGGGAACTTAAAGGAGAGAGAGAGAGATGGTAATCTTTGGAATGCAGAAGCTGTCAGAAATATGGACTGGTCTCAAAGCAAATGGGTTTTGCTTTGCAAATCAAGGCAGTAATGGGATGAGACAGAACACAGGCAAAGGCAAAGGCTCCAGGAATCAGGGTTCAGTGTCGACACCCCATGAGCGCAGTGATGCAAAGTGGGGGCACGCCAGAGGTTCTTCTCTGGTTGTTTCCTTCAACCCAGGACACAGCACTCATCCGCCTGTGTTGATGATACCCACGATTTGGAAACACCTAGGCATGGTGGGAAGACGGTGTCTGGTGGAAGAGGTCATTGAAAGCTCTGCTTCTAGCCTGTTAATGCTCTGCTAAATAATTACCTCGGAAGCCCCGAGTAAACTCTGTCCATAGACAAGTCGTTCGGCTTAAATGGTGTCACCTGCAGCCACTGACAACTCCCCGGATCTTCTCTGTCAAGTGCCACATGTGCACACCCGAAACGTATCCAAAGGCTACTCGCAAGCATCTTTGGATAATGAGTGCAAATTAATAACTACTTTGTACGTCACCAGAGATCATCCCGTTTTAATGCTATGCCCTTTGGGTGAATGAATGGGACAGAGATCTTTCAGATCCTAATGAATCGTGTCTTACAAGGATTAATTTGCTCAAGTTTTTTTTTTTTTTTTTTTTTTTTTTTTTTTTTTTTCTGGGTTGACATCATATGTGAAGCCGCTTGATTCATCGGGTGTGCGGAGGGGGACGCCTCTGAGGAACCGAGAGAAAGATGGGTTTGGTCTCACTGGAGTCTCCACAGAGCAGCTGCTCACGGAGTCTCTGTGTGGGGCTTTGCTAACTCTGTTCTCATTTGTATAGATTGTGATCTATGTGAATAGTATCCCTGGAGCTGTATATGCACAGCAAATACAACTCTTTACCAGCTTCCCCTGGAAGCCTCGCCAGCTTCCCCCAACCGCCCATCACTTCTTCTGGAGTGACAGCATGTTATATTGATAGCAACCATGATGCGTCATTGAGTTAGTAAGAGCTTGGTTGTCAGCAAGGACCCCTCTGATAGATGTGGTAGCATTTTGGTCAGGAGCTACATGCCTACGTATTTTCTAATAATTAGAAATTGATGTTTTTAAGCGACTAGAATTTTGTAAATTTGGAAATGGTTGTTACATAAAACATGCTCCAGGCCTTTAACCAATGGCTCCGTGGTAGGGCTGTAACAAAAATATCTTTATAAAAGTAGGAACACATAGATTTAAGGATCGCCTGTTGTGGCTTGTAATGACAAGGGTAGTGCTGCAGTTTGAATTTGAAAGATTCTTCCAAAGGCTCTCTCATTGAACCTTGGTCCCTAGCTTTGCTGATGCCTGGGAAGGTTGTGGACTCTTTAGGACATGGAGCCCCACTGGAGAGAGTATGACATTGAGGTGAGCCTCGTGTTTTAAGGATCAGTCTCGTGTCCTCTTTACTCTCTGCTTCTTGACTACAGATGTAGTGTGACCACCCCCCTGCTCCCCACCCTGACCCTAATCCTGCTTCAGGATCCGTGCCTTCTGCTACTGCTGCCGAGTCTTCCTGGCCATGGCGAACTAACTGTATCATCTGGACAAACAGCTAAAGGACCTCCTCCCTCCTTAAAACACTTTTGCCTGGTGTTTTTGTCGCAGCAAGAGAAAAGTAACCAAGACAGACAGTGGAATGTGTAGACAATGTTCCAGGGTGGGAATTTGATCAGATCGACTGTGGCATGTGAAATGAAATGTCAAGGTTAGTGGAGGAGCAGTCTCACTGGCTAGTGTGCTGTGGGTGACATTTGTAAGCAGATGTGGCAGTTCTGCTTGTTTATAAAAACTGATATAAGACTATACACACACACACACACACACACACACACACACACCCTAGGCTATGATCTCATTTGCATAAAAGTCCAGTAAATGAAACACACACACACACACTCACACACACACACACACACACTCACACACACACACACACACACTCACACACACACACACACACACACGTGCATGTGCACTCACGCCTATATATCAGAAGTGAGTATGTGTGAATACATGCTATGTTATTAACTAGATGAATGTCTGGAGGATAAAGTTATAAATGTTCTCTTTTCTTCTGTCATATATTTCTGTAGCTTGAGAAAAATGCATTTGAATGTGACAAAAATAAAAAAAAATATCGTAGTCAGAAAGAAATCAACTTTCTCACTTTCTCATTGAAAGTGAGTAGGTTTTACATGGTCATGTTCACAACCAGTCATGAAGTCTGGTGTTAATGCGCATGTCCTGGCTGGGGAGACGAAGCCATGGAGTTCCAAGAGCAGCTAAGAGATAATCCCTGATTCTTAGAAGAAAGGAAAATTTGGTTCTTCTTCAATGAACACCAGTGCAATAATGGAGTGCTTACGTGCTCTGCATGCTGGGACCCAAAACGCTGACACCTACACACCTTCCCTGGGATTCACACTTCACTTGTTACCAAGCAGGGTCACCCTATAAACTCTGGTCTTTGTAACTTTTGTATTTTGACAACAGGTCAAAGTAAAGTACTGTGAACTATGTGCCTTACTTAGCTGGAGGGCCAGAACCCACCCAGTCCCCTTTGGAATATGGGTGATAATGTGGAGCCTCTTGATTGACACTTTGGACAATCTGACCAGAGCTATGGAGACAGTCATCAGCCTGCTTGTTCAACACCTTAAAAAGCTGTTTTGTCCATAGTTCAGGAACTATCAGCCCTGCTAGAGGTATTCTATTAAGGTGCTAGTTTTCTTTTCACATTTCACAACGGGCTACCAGGTTAACTATGATGAAACAGATACACATTCCTGACCAAAGACATATTCCAAATTAGCTGTCACTTCCGGAAGTTGATATCACTAGCCAGGCAGCTTCCTTCTGCAAAGATTTAAATAATAGAACATTATTCTAGGTCTCTACATTGGCTGTGGATATTGATGATACACACTCCACAATGGGGATCCACAGGAGAAATTTCTGCTTGATGTTACTACCTGGTAATGTTAGTAGCCTCTCCTGGTTTGTTCTAGTTTTATGGATGCTGGAGACTCCGTAAATGATAAAGGCTTTCCCTTTGAGTGGTGCTACTGGAAAAACTTAGAACATAATCCATGTACCAGTGGCAGAGACCAAGTCCTACCCAGCATCCCCTGCTCTCCGAGTCTGTTCTGCATTCCCTGACTTTTCATTCTTTCTCTCCATTTCTCCCACCTTACATTATGTGTGCAGTTGTGAAGCAGCTCCAAGCGTTAATTAAGAATAAGGAGGTGATTCCTTTAAGGGAGAGGTGAATCAAGAGTGTGGATGCTCCTGGCAACGAGAGCATCCCATCTTGTACTTGGTGAGGCCCTTGAGTCCAGTTATGTAGTTTTCACCAGAGAGTCCAAGGATGCTCTAACAAAGCTGCCTGGCTTCAGAAATGCAAGCAGAGGCCATCTGGGTAGCATCCACTGTACTTTCTATTCACATCTCAAGTATAGGAAAGAGAAGAGGCTGGGTTAACTCTATACATGTGTGTGTGTGTGTGTGTGTGTGTGTGTGTGTGTGTGTGTGNGAGAGAGAGAGAGAGAGAGAGAGAGAGAGAGAGAGAGAGAGAGAGAGAGAGGAGAGAGGTGAGAGACAGAGACAGAGACAGAAAGAGAGACAGAGAGCAGCGTTGCTTTGGGCCTAGGAGTGAAGCATCTTCAAAGGGAATATAGGCTTCAGTGACTCGAATGGATTTCCCCCATTGGCAGTTAGTTGCAGCTTTAGTTGCGGCTAGACTCACACAGGTGAATATTCTTTTGAAGTTACTTATTCATTATGTGGTTATTTCCTAAACTATCTGCTTGAAAGCTGTTCACATAGTCAGTGTGCTGGAAACCCTTCCTGACATCTCACTTTAACATGTGCAAAGCTGGGGAAGCCCTGAGTTTGACCCTGAGCACAGGTGTAAGAAAGCTGTCTGTGGCCTTGTGTGCCTGCAGTCTGAGCGCTGGGATGGGGAGACAAGAGGATCCAGAGGGCTCATTGGCTGTCAGTCTAGAAAAAAATGACAAACCTCAGGCTCAGTGAGACTCTCTCTCTTGAGAAGAGCATTCAGTGTCATCATTAGACAATGCATACACACACAGACACACAAATTCAAACAGACATACACATATATACACATACACACATACACACACACACACATATATATATATATGTATATATATTCACATACACATATCCACTCATACATACACATACACACATACATATACACACATACACAGACATACATGCACATACACACATGTACACATACACATACACACATACATATACACACACATATGCACACACACATATACATACACAGACATATACATACATATACACATATAAACACATACACATGCATGCACACACACACACACACACACACACACACACACACACACACACGCATGCACAATATGCAAGTCTAGTTGTATAGGTCCTTTGGCCAGATCTCCACCACTTGGGAAGTCACCTCAGAGTGTTCATATTACAGCTTCTTTCCCAGATATTTTACATCACCAGCTCCCTAGCCTTCTCTGTAGGGAGGAGCATGACTGAGGCAGAAGCTTGCTATCTTGAGTAATTTACCATGGGCTGAGAATCTGGGGCTTGGTGGTTCTTTACCCTTCCAGAACCATCTCACCAGTTCTGAGAGAAAAGCAACAGAATTGTGTTGCCTCATCTCTTAAGTATTTTGCACGTGAATTTGGCTTAGGTTTTGATGAACACTCAGTGGGTGGTAAGATGGCCACTAGGACACTACAAATGGGGTCATACCCAAGGAGGTGACAAGATGGCCACTAGGATACTACAAATGGGGTCATGCCCAAGGAGAATACTAGTGATTTTTTTTTTTTTAATGATTTGGGAAACCAATGATTTGGAAAATGGAAAGGGCTAGAGACGTGGGATTGTTGGCACTAAAGCTGGGCAAGTGCAGCTGGGCAAAAGTAACACAGATAATATTCCATCCCCCATCCCAAACTCGTCCTCGGCACACCTAGCTCTGGCCACAGCCCTACTTAGTGGTCAGACATCCAGGTTAGAGAACATTCGTTTTACCTCTTGGGGGCAAGATTTTCCCAGTCTCCCAACTGCTTTGGGATGTGGGGTATTTGTGCGTGCGCGTGCATTTGTGTGTGTGTGTGGCTGTGTGGCTGTGTGGCTGTGTGATGGGAGTTAGCAACACAAAGCAAACCCAGCGCCCAAGGAATGTGTGGAGGAATGTTAATTCTAGGGGTAGCCATAACTTGATTTTCCTGATTTCCTTGAGTTTAAAGTCGCAGCCACAATATTACATTACCAAAGTTATTTGCATTTGAAATATAATACCTGGGGGTTGACATTTAATTAAATTACAGTGCTACCTCCAGGCTTCCAGGAACCAGGCTGGCATGCTGTGTAGAAGATGCTGGCAGTCCCTTCACGCCCTTTCTCAGTGACATGACAATCAGATGGCCATGTCCCCCTCTGGGGGGTGGGAAGAAGGAAACTCTGGTGTCCACAGTTGGCTGGTTTGTGCTTGAAAATGAAGCTGTAAGGTGAGGGGCAGTCATGACGTATGGCTCTTCAAGAAGATGCTTCTTGTTCTCTCGTGCCTCAGAGCTCCAGCCCTCATGCTTTGTAAATGTTCTGAAGGAGTCATGTGCTGGACCACAACATCTGGACGTCTGTTCACCATGTGAGGAAGGCAACCGGTTCTTTGGTCTTCTGAGTCAATTCGAGGGAACCTTTCTCCTGTCCTCTTGGGATTTCTTGGTAGTCAGTAGATAGAAGGCGGCTCCAGGGGCCCCTGATCACAGCCTTTGCTGACTAGCTCCCTAAGGTACAGACTCACTAAGGAGATGTGGAGGAAAGGGTAATTGAAAAGCCGAACCCAGCTCTTGGCATCTCTTCTTCTACAGCCTCCTGGGAAACACTTTAGTGTCCGGGGACATTATTGCTTGGGAAGGTACTGTTGGAGTCTGCAGAGTAGAGAAAGACCAGGGGTGTTGCTGAATTACCCACAATGCACAGAACACCCCCCCCCCAACCATGAAAAAAAATTAGCCAGCTTTAAGATTTAAGATCTACAGAAGAGGGGCCTGGTGAGATGGCTCAGCGGGTAAGAGCACCCAACTGCTCTTCCGAAGGTCCTGAGTTCAAATCCCAGCAACCACATGGTGGCTCACAACCATCCGTAATGAGATCTGACCCCCTCTTCTGGAGTGTCTGAAGACAGCTACAGTGTACTTACATATAATTAATAAATAAATAATTTTTTTTAAAAAAAAGATCTATAGAAGAGATTAGCATTAAGGGATACTATTAATGTGAGGGGGCAGGTTATAGCTACTGAGGCAACCCAGGGGACAGCCGGGGCATGTGCTCATACAGGGATGTGTATAGGGCGTGGGCTTCAGGGAAGCCACATTTGTATTTAGAGTGGAGCACATTTGATGCCATTTAATTCGAATGGGTTTGGGGAGGCTGGAAAGCCTGGCAATGGACTGTGGGCCAAGATTGTTAACAACGCAAAGACATTGTCATTCCTTGGCCAAGGGATGGAAAGAGAGAGAGAGAGTAGTGTTGGTCAGTGCCTAGTGCCACGATTAGAAACACAGTACAAATTCACAGGCACTCCCGCTCCTCTAGATAAGAGATTGCGGGGATAAGGAAGGTTCTTGGAAGGACAATTTAAGGAAGAGGAAATGGGGAATAATCTAATTGGTCCCTCCCTCCTTCACGCCCGCCTTCTCTTCCCTTTTCTTCCTTTCCTTTCTTCCTTCCTTTCTCTCTCCCTTCTTTTCTTCCTCCCTCCCTCCCTCCCTCCCTCCCTCCTGTGCGGATGTGTGTGGATATGGCTGTGTGTTTCCTCATGGAAATCTAAGCTTAAAGAATATGCTAGTCCTCAAGGAAGAATGGGCAGACCCATTGGCTTCCTTTGCACTTAGTTTTAGGTATGACATGGCCAGGCCACCCGGCTGGCAAAGCCTCCCATGCAGGGGCAGGGTGGCCTTGTGATATGTTGGAGAACCTTGGGTCTCTAATGCAGGCATCCTAGTTCAGTAGAAAGCCACGGCTGTGTGCAGAGCATACTTAGTGTATGGCGCTGGTTTTGTGGCATGGACGGCAAACCCAATTCTTCATTGTCAGGCTCCAGCTCATTTTCACGCCAATGACCCTGCTGCTTGCTTCACTGAGGCACGTCCTCACCACAGGTCCTGCCCCTCTCTAAGCTGGAGTCACACTGCTGAAAGAACAAGGTTGTCAGGAGCTTGAGGACCTGCTGAGATGGCTTCTCTTTTTCCTTGCAGCCCATTCTAAAGAATCTAGACAAAAACCAAAGAAATTAATTTACTTGTTTTCCATTAGAACTGCCCAACAGGTCCCCAAACACCCAGGGATAAAAGTGATGGATTTCTACAGAATATCTTCTTTAAGAAAGTTCTAGAAATGCTTAATTATTTTTGCCCCACTTTTGATTATCTCTACTAATGGAGATGTGGACGGCACGAATCAATAAAGTCCCTTGATAGTTCACAAAAAAATCTCCATGCTGCCATTAGTCTTGCCCCCTCCCCCACCAAACCTTTTATCAGAGCTGCTAAAAAGTGCCTGTGTACCCCCTGGGCTCTCGGTATATTCAACTTGTTGACAGGCTGACTGATAAAATTGTCTGATTTGAGTTTTATCTCTTTTTCCCTTCTCCTGCCCACTCTCTGGGGGAGGTGTTAATGAGCAGTAAAGAACAAAACCACGGGAAAAGAGGCTGCAGAGAGGCCCAGGAACACACAAAATGATTAAATAGCTCTCCTATCCCTGAAACTTTAGAATATCAGCCTTGTGGAGCTTTCCCTCTCCCCCCCAACCCAAAGTAAATTGAAATAACCAAAATGGACCAAGTATGTGGGACTCTTACTGACCCATGCTTTGTAACGCTGAATAGCATTGAATAGCTTATATGGTGTTCATGTCTTAGGGAGAGGTTTTTAATTGTTAATCTGTAGAAATGACATCCATATTACTCTTCATTCTGGTCAAATGCCTTGGCATTATCATCATTATTATTATTATTATTACTATTAATTATTATTATTATTATTACTAATTACTGTTACTGCTGCTGCTACTACTACATGGATTTTGTGTGAGAGAAGAAGGGTACGCTTGTCAGAGCTCAGAGGACAACTTTTGGGAGTTGGTGCTCTCCTTCCACCTTGTAGGTTCCAGGGATTGAACTCAGGTCACTGGTGTGGCAGCAAGTACCTATACCCAGTAAGCTATCTTGATCTACACCCCGCTCCCCAGGTATTTTCTCAACCAATTCTAGGATAACGGAGAACTGAGAAGGCAATACTGCTTCATACTTGGAATACTTGGAATGATTGCCAGAAGACAATGGCTGCGGTATTCAGTCTTTGTACATGCACGTCAGGTCATCCAAGGTGAAAAGCATGAAGGCAAACTCAGGAGTCACCTGGATTGGAGGAATCGGGTTGATGTTAGAATGCTGAAGCACAGAGACGGAGCCCTCAGTGAGCCACGAGTTGCTACAGACCTTAGTCTTTGTCTGGTTGTAGGAGCTAGTAGATTGCTCCATGCTAGCTGTTGCCTCTATAGCTAGTACTGAAATTTAAGTAGCTGCTGGTCTGTTCAGCTTGTTAGAAAGAAAAGCTAGAAATGGACCAGAGGGAAGATGAGTTTTTTTTTTTTAAAATAAAGATGTTTGCTGAATCCTTGAGTACCTCTGTCTCAGTGGCAAGAGTGGCAGGAAACGGAAGACAACACTTCTCTTTAAAGAGCTACAGGTGCATATGGCTAGGGGCTGGGGGGAAAAAGAAGCAGATGTAGCAGGAGCAGCTATGAGACCAAAAGCTACTGTAGTCATCTGTGTGAACTAACACTCCCGGTGATCTGTGTGAGCAATGGCTGCACTCGAGCCCAGCCTGGGGTGCCAGCAGTCAGAGCATTCGAGAGGGCTGGGGCCGATACTTCCTTTCCTCCCAATTCATCTTAGAGCAGGCATTACTTGTGGGCAACACTCCCTTAGATTCGTGGAGGTGAGAGAACACCGAGAAGCATGGGTTTTGACCAGGTTAACACAGGTCAAAGCCCTGCAGTGATGAAAGATGGAGTTGACTCTGGGGATGCAGACATGAAGACAATACATCTTGATTTGGAAAGAGGCTCCTTTTCAGAAGCCTGGCTTCCTGGTCATTGTTTGATGACATTCTCTAGCATATAGTATCCACATATAATTTGTGTTCCAGGATAGGCTATTTGAGTGGCGATAAATCAGAGCATAAGATGTTTTTGATTATGTTATGCATTTTCATTTAATTTTAGTTTTCTATCGAACTATGCAAATATTTCAGCCATCATATTTTTTCCCAGGTTGCAACTTACTGCTTTCATTGAGAGGAAGCCGATGAAAAAAAGTTACAAGACAAAACACATCAAATTACTTGTCTCTTTGTAATTCTTATACATGCTCTGCCAAATGGAGATGAAGCAAGAATCAGAGGCATTTTCAGGTTTTCGTTATCCCAGGAAAATTTATATAATTTCCACATATTTATGTGATTTCCAATGAGCAGGTCCATCAAAATCTTCTTTCTACAATTTAAGATATTCCTAAACAATTTAAGATATTCCAAAACATACCTAGAGACTTTGAAAATGAAACACTGCAATATTGTTTGAGCTGCGGGCCTTTAAAATATTCAAATTATCTTGCTTTTGGGTGGGGGATGCATTTCAATGTATTTTTCTTCATATTTTCCTAACTATCATACATCACTGAGTCATTCAGACTTTAGGTTTTATATATATATACATATATATGTGTGTGTGTGTATATACATATATATGTATATGTATATGTATATATATATGACATTTATTCATATATTTTGTACATGGGTATCTGTAGGCAGGCTTGTGTGGAGTTTTAGGGATCAATACTCGGTTGTCAGGCTTGGCATTGGCAGCAAGCCTGTTTTCTGTTGAGCCCTACCACACCCAACCCTTACCCTTCGTTTGTTGAATCCTTGCTCAAAGCACTACAGTTGTAAAGAAAATACAACTATAATTTTAGAACTCCCATTTATTTATAACATGACTATCATGCTATAAAATATCTAGGTTGATTTATAAGGTTTCAAATCTAAAACCCAATAGATAAACATAAGAAGGTATTAATAATCCTCAGAGAGAGAAAAGCTACTCAGCTCCGGTGAGGTCTTTTTATTTCTCAAAAATTATTTTTATATCTGTAGAGTCACAGATTTCCTGTCCCTTCAATTAATTGTGATTGTATAAGGATGGCAATCCTGACAGCTGTTTCCATGGAAATTAAAATGAGTGATGTTAACTTAGCAGGCCTGTTGTTTGCCCTGAAAGAAAAGTCGTGATAACTAAGTTGAGATAAGACTTTTTCAGCAGGAACATGTTTTCACCAAAGATTCCTCTGAGTCTTTCGTGACGTGTGACAAACCCTGGCACGTGACATACAAACATGTTTCCCGCTTAACTTTCGTAAGAAGTAGAAATTCACACTGATTTTCTCCCCCAGACCCAAGTAAAAATAAATTTATCCTAATTAACTTACAAATACAAACATCACATGGTTGGCTTGAAGAAAAGCACTCAGGCACTTGCCCAGCTCCAGCTGTCCACCTCAGTGAACATCTGTGCGGATAGAATGGGCATCCTGAAGCCATGGGGCTTTTCTTAGGGTTATAGACTTCCATTTTCTTGGATTACATTTATTTTTATGGCTCTTCATACTTCAATACCTAAAAAGATGAATTCACTTATCCACCAAGGAGTGAGAGGGGCGGGGTTATTTATTACAGAGCTGAGACTAGAAGAAGCAATTTGCTTTGTAAACTCTTTAGCCACCTACCATTATCATCTCTTGATCTCCTTTCTAAATTTTATACCATACCCACACTGATACCCATTTATGTAATTTTTTTTTCTATAAATGCTCCTTTTCATGATTTTGAGCTCTTGGAGAGTCTATTTGCCAAGGAAAAAGGCAGAGTTGAGTATACCATAGTCCAAGTAAATGATTCTAGGGGCTAATCACACAAACACCAAAGCACAAGATCCTGTAGAAGAGATGCCCAGGATTGTTGTAACTTTTTCCTTGGCCAGCAGATCCTGCGACCTCTGTGCAGGTGATAGGCACAGAGCATGACACAAGAAGCCAGAGAAGGCACTAGTGACACACCCTTTTTTCTACGACACCACCCATCAGAGAAGGTAGCTCCGTGTCAGTCTTTTCTTTCACCTGTATGTGTCTTGCAAGGTCTCTGTGGAAAAGAAGTAAAAGCTGTGCCCGGGAAAGGTCCAGTATAAAGATAACTATGTTAACATTGGTTATCTCTTAGATGTAACTGCTGGGCTTCCACGCCAGGCATTCATCTCACCCACCGTCACAATAGGAAGATGAATGGTCCAGACTCGAGGCACAAAAAAGCAGATCCAGGGTTTTGTTTTGATTGCCATGATGACCCCCAAAACTTCATAAATAAGAGACTACCCCTAAACAAGCAAGGCCAGCAGGCATAAGCTTGTATTTTCTTGGATAAATCAAGGTCACCGTTCCCAAAGGCAGTTCTGTGGCTAGGGAATGTGTTTCTTTATTTCATTGCTCATTTTGAGAACCTGATGGGGATCTACCCAACTCCCAGCTTCCTTTGTTGTCAAGTCAGACATTCTAGGGGCTCAGGAAGCACACCCAGAACATAAGATGGTAGTGGCCTTTGCAGACTTTGTTTGGTTCATTTTATGAGACAGCATCTATTTCTGTAATCTCCAGTTGCCTCAGACTCATTGTCTATAGCCCAGGCTGGCCCCAAATTCAGTGCCCCTGCTGCTTCAGCCTACGGGCCCCCGTTGCCTTGATTAGCGACAAAACCAGCACCTTAATAACATGTAAGCCAGGTGAGAATTTCAGTCAGCTTTCCATCCATTTTCAGGATTGTTCATCCTATTTGGGTTGATAGCTTCAGATTTGATTTATTTCGGAGAGCTGTACACAGTTTTTCCCCCCACTGACCTAATTGGTGGAGATGGCTACTAACTGAAAATAGTTTCATTCACGTTTCAAATAATTTCTAAAATTATAGCAATTCCTACAAATAAAAACATATCGGATCTTGACAACTCCAACCAGAGTTCACATTTTTTTTTTTTTTAAACAAATCAGCGGGCAGTGAAAGAGGAAGGAAAAAAGGAAAAGAAAAGGCCATTCTGCTAGTCCATTTTACAAACTGTTCTCTGCTCACGATGCCTGATTCCTCTAGTCCATCCTTCCCAAGTATATATCTTTAACCCATTTATCCTTCTGTGAAGACAGGCTGCCCTGTGATTAAATCCCAAATATGCCAGCTCACAGGAACATATTTTAGGCTAAAGACAACAGCAGTGTTGTTTGAGTTTATTTTGAACATATGCTCCGTTGGCATTTCCTCACTGTGTGTCATCTGTCACTTGCTTATTCCAGAAACTTGGCTTGAGGAATTTGTATATCCCCTCGCCCCCACCCCCCCACCCCCAGACACACACCTCTGCTCAGCACACCTCTGGTTGTTCAGTGTGTATGAGCTGCTGTAAGTACGGTAGAAAACACTATAGTTGCTTTAGAAGGATGACTTTGATTGTGGTTTTTTTCCCCCATCACAATAACACTTTGCAGGTGATTATTAAATTAGAGATTTTCTTTGTTTTTCTAACAAAAAAAAAAAGCCCTTTTTATGTCAGCGCCAATTATGAGTGGTAATTTTTTTTTTTTTTTACAATTTACAAAAGATTTTTCTGTCCTACCTCCACGCCCCTCCCCCAGATAAAGAAGGGGTTTGACATTCTATGACAGGGGGGGATTATTTTCCTTTTCTTTCTTTTTTCTTTTTTTTTTTTTTCCTTTTTTTTGCAGACAACAGTGCTTTTGACTTTTCTTTAAAAAAAAAAAAAAACTGTTGACTCTATTGAAAAGTGACAGGACAATATTTAACCTGAATAGAAGCATGTTGACTCCTCTTATTAAAACTGACAGTTAAGGACATTTCTCTCTTTATTCCTTCTGATACACGCAGACATGTCTTCACTGCTAACTAGTATACAAAATCAAAAACAAAAAAATACCGTGCGTAGAGATGACTACCTGATAAACAATATATGAATGACAATCGCAAGTTTAATCTAGCAAAGAAACCTTTTTTTATCCTTTAAGAAAATTAAAGCCCTTTCAAATTAGTTTGATATACGAAGACACACTGACATCATTAATTTTCAGGTAGTCACTCTTCTTTAGCCTGCTGTTCCTCTTGATAATACACAAGGTTCCCATCGGGACAGGGCCACAGCGACACCTATGGAGAGGCCTCAGGGCCTCTCTAGAACCCTGTGAAGAGCTTTACATCCTCCTCTATTCTAATTCCCCTCTCTTGTTTGTGACAAAAATGGTGACCCTGGAGGTTGTCCCCCAAGACCAGTGCTAACTGATGCTGTCTTTGTTTGGAAAAAAAAAAAAAAAAATGGCCAGAAATACCAAGCTTTTGAGTCCTTTCTCTCTTGTTGGGCTAATAAAGGGTCTCATTAGCATGAGTGAGGCTTGAGTTTCTTTCAGTTGGACATTGAGTGCACGCACCTCTCAGCAGAAGCAGAGTAAGAAGCCAGATGTCAACTATCAGAGGTAGACTGGAGCCATACGGAGCTCAGATGGCGCTGGGTACTTGCTTGCGCTTTTGAGCATCCATGAGTGGTCAAACTGATTGCTAGTGGAGAATGTGCTGGAATTTTGCATGGCCACTGAGACGTGGGAGTGAGTATGTGTTGCGTGCATGCGCTCCGTGGGTGGGGTTGGGGTGGTGATATTATATGAGGATTAACTGTGGTGTGATTTTTTTGTTGTTGTTGTTGTTGGAATGTAGTTTGAGCTTTTGTGAAAGCTTGGGTAGAACTGTGTGCAATAATTAGAATTATTCTGATTTTTGCATGAGCCTCCCATCCTTGCATTAATTAAGGGCCCTTCAAATGGTCAGAAGTTTTACACATTTCCATTATGAAGAATTCAGAAACTCAAAGTTTATTCCATGCTAAGCTTCCATATTGATCGTGGAGGAAAACTGGCCTCTGGGTGGTCACGAATTCACTCCTGTTGTTTGGGGAATTACCCAGTTTCTATTCTACTAATTACTTTGAAAGGATCACGTGTTCGGAATCATCCGTAGATTATAACATGGAGCGAGCTCTAGGTTTCCTCTCTCTTAAGAAGGGCCAAGGCCAGGTGTGTCCATGCTTGCTGTTAGTACTAGTAGTTTAGATGCAGAGGAAAGCAGGTCGCTGTAAGTTCCAGGTCAGCCAGGGCTACATAGTATGAGAGTGTCAGAAAGAACAACAGAAAAAAAAGAAAGGGTGAGGAGGAAGGAAAGAAAAGGGAAGGGAAGGGAAGGGAAGGGAAGGGAAGGGAAGGGAAGGGAAGGGAAAGGAAAGGAAGAAGGGCAAATCATTGTTGTCTCTTTGAGATCTAGTATACCTGTGATGAAGGAGAACTTCCTTAGAGATTCAGGTCTTAGACACATCAAACAACAACAACAACAACAACAACAACAACTACAAAACACTCAAAATTGGCATAGGAGAGGTCCAGCTTTTAGCCTTTGTGTGTGAATATTGAAGGTGAGGCTATTATATTTATCATGGCTTCTTCCTTGGGGTTCTTCCTCAAGGCACATCCAGGAAAAGCACTTTTGTGGAAGTAGTTTTTACTGGGAAATGGCTCCAGCTATGCCCTTTGAGTCTGGGGAAGGGGAGAGCAGCCAAATGGGAGGCCAGAAAGGTTTTGGGTGTCAACCGTGAGCACCTGAAGCTCCCTTCTTTCTGTTATGAGTCCTCTGGGAGAATGAGCACTCACCCTTCAGACGAGGAGCACTGAGGGACCTATGTCACCCCTTGGCTGACAACTTGGGTACTTTAAGTTGACTCCATCAAGAAGAGTTTTTGCCTAGACTTCCTTCCCTTGTAGGGACGCCCATTCATTTCTTAGGTGGTGTGCCACACAAATCAAGGAAACGGAAAAAGATTAAATGGCTTAACATTTCCAGAGCTGGTGGTGTGGCTCAGTTGGTAGAGTACTTGGCTAGCATGCAAGAAGCCCTAGGTTCCATCCCTCATACCATATACACTCAGCACAGTTGTGTATACCTATCATCGCAGCATTCAGAAGGTGGAGGGAAAGAGGAGTCTCGACTACATAGCCTGGCTTCTATGAGATTATGTCTCAAGGCATACTCCTACCCCGCAAGTTATGTATTTTCAACATATCTCTTTCCTTGTCTGCTTTGGCTAATTTAAGTGATATTGCAGGATTGGTTGAGAGCATCTGATGCCAGAATGCATAGCGGTTACTTCAAGGTAATGTTTTGGGGTGACTGTCCTGGTCTGTAATTCAAAATCCTCAAGGATTGAGGGAGACTATCCCATTTTGTGCCATGCAGGGGAGGGGGGGGTGGCAGAAAGTTTAGGTAAGGATGTGCTATAGGCGCGACTACTATCTGCCTGGGTTGCCAGCTGCCATTTTGGTCTGTCTGCTATTGAGAACACCCAGAAGCTCCATTTAGCATTGTGTACCAGTAGGGCCTGTTTCTGCTGGCTGGATAATGCTGTAACCTCTGAATGTGGGTACCCATCCTCACTGATGTCTCCTTGGGGAAATAGAACCCTTTGTATTCAGTTCTTGGCAAAAAAAAAAAAAAAAAAAAAAGGAGCATTTCAAGTCAACCGGGCCAAGAAATACAGGCCTAGTTTTCTTTTTATATATAAAATCCCTCCCTTTAAAAAATTCTTTAAATTTGTTCCTCAAGAAGAAATAAACCTTTATGAGACCCTGTGTATGGCTGTAAATTTGATTGACCAGATGTTTGTCAGATTTAATTCATGCTGTTTTAAAAGGTTGCTTTCTACATCTCAGTCCAGCACCGTTCTGGTAAGGGAAGGAGTTGGTTTATAGGAAACAATGAAATGGGTTTTAACACCTTACAGGTGCTCTAATCCTATTACAGACTGGAGTGTTTAGCATTCCTGATGTTTTCTCTTTCTTGTTTCGTTTATGTGGTATGAGAGATTTTGAAGGGAGAAAGTGTTTTAACGGGCTATGGAGGGTGGTGGGGAAAGAGGCACTGTTAGCGCAGCTGGGGACTGTTACAAGCTCTTTGGGTTGTGATTTCTTCGAGCATTTCGCTGTGTTTCCCTTGCCTTCCAGCTCTGGTTGTTGATGATACAGAAACACCATTGCCAGGATATTGATCATGGATGCCAAGCTCTTGAATGAAACTCTAGGAAGTTATCATTCTCAAAGAACTTAGGAGTTGTTTCTTTCCAACCTCACTGAGCAGAGTCTATCTTCTATTATCCTCTGGAGTTCTCTCCCAAACTGTTAGTATGTCCCCTTCCCCCAAGATGGCATATTGAAGTGCTGAACCAAACTAGACAAATCAACAACAACAACAACAATAACAACAACAAACAACTGAAATGAACTATTTAGCCCATTGAGGCAAAGTAGATACCGCAGTCACTATGATTGGGTCTTCAATCTAGCACCACATCGACTCATAGGGATGTGCACCCTGTAAAGAGATATCTCCCAATGGTGAACACAAACGACTCATTTACAGGCAATATTTTGCCCAAGAACCTTGGGTTTGTGTTGTAATAAAATATGTATAAAGAAATGTTCATCATGCATGATTTGGAAATCATCAAGTCTGAATTACTGGGGCTAACTAAATGGTTTTAAATTTTTGGAACATAGGGTCTGGAGTATAACCAGCTCCTCAGCTAAGAGCATTTGTTCTTGCAGAGGACTAGAGTTTGGTTTCTGGCATCCACAATGGGTGGCTCACAACCACCCATAAGTCCAGCTCCAGTGTCCAACTCCCTTGTCTGACCTCTGGGCACCTGCCTGCACACGTACACAAACACACACACACATGTACACACAAACAGTGCACATCAATAGAAATGAATTTTATATTAAGAAAAAAAATTAGAACTTGGAACTTAATTTTGTCGCATGAGGGTATTAAAATGACAGAGTTACTATTTGCCACCAGTTTTCATAAAACACAGAGCGTTTAGATATTTCCCATCTACTGGGAGTCTCTTCTTCCTGCAAAGAATAAGAAAGAGATCATTTCAGACTTAGGAACAGCCCCTTATGGTGCATAGAAAAATATCAAATCATTCTTTTCTCATTCCCTAGGGTGCATAACATCCCAAACTAATAGTGATCTGAACACCACTTTCAGACTTACTTTGCCTGTTGGTATATGTGTTTGTGGTTCTGCAGAACTGAAACAGTTAAGATACACCTGGATTTTGTCTTCTTCATACCCCTCTGCCTCTAGCTTCTTGCCTTAAAGACCACTAGATTCAACAGCTCATCTTACATTTAAAGAAATTGTGTCATGGGCCACAGAACTCATTAACTTAATTAATTGGGGTCTGTCACTATTTATTTGACATATGAGAGAAAGAAGACTTTCCAAATTATATATGTAATATAAGCAAGAAAAGAAAAGAAGAGAAAAAGAAAAGAAAGAACAAATAAATGTTGTCCCAGTTTTGCTTCTAGGGAGTGGCCCCAAAACCCTTTTGGTGTGTGAACTTCTCATCTTTGTTGTAGATGTATATGTGTTTGTGCCTTGCTACCTGTACTTCTTCATAATGTGTTAGAGGTTTTTTTTATATATACTTTAATAATGTATTATGCATGTTTTCTTTTCTGAATCATCTCCAAGAACACATTTAAATAGCTAACATTACATTTTGTGACACAACTTAATGTTTATGGTTAAATACTTACTCTCATTTTGAATTTTCTGAACATTAGTGTCAATGTCATTGTAGCTAGAGAAGCCATCATCTATGTATTTGAGTTTGCTTATCCTTGCCTGGATTCTCATAGACTGCCACAAAATTTCTTTTGCCGAAACACAATTGCAGTTCACCTGTATTTGCAATCTAAATCGTTTGAGAAGTGGTCATGGAACCATCAATGGAAGAGAATTCCTTGACCAAACTGTTCGTTTGTCATAGTGACTATCAGTAGATAATTTGCCTAATGTGGTAAAAAGGATGGCAAAGTGGTCCCACCACATCTCTCTGCCCAGCTTTA
Organism: Mus pahari; assembly: GCF_900095145.1. NCBI lineage: Eukaryota > Metazoa > Chordata > Mammalia > Rodentia > Muridae > Mus > Mus pahari. The sequence continues at coordinate 31,479,713 of NC_034609.1, forward strand.
AGTCCATGCATGTCTGAGGAAGCCTCATAGACCAGGAAGGATGAATTCAAAGTTGAAACAATGGGAGATGTAAGAGTAGAGTTTGGAATGGACCATCTGATTTAAATATTCTGCTTGGGAAGAGATGGGGGGACGAACCACTCTCTTAAGAGCTGGTTGTTGTTTGTGTTGTACTGTACTGTTTTAATAGATGTTGTGTGTGTGTGTGTGTGTGTGTGTGTGTGTGTGTCCACCTTTCACAGAAAGATTTAGATTCTCTTTGTGAGAGATTCAGCATGGGCAGGAACGTGGTAAATCCTCCTCATGTGCTCCTCTAATCCAGATTAAAGGAGGCAATTTCATTAAATGTGCCGTGGTTTAGATCCCCATTCAGAATCTTCTCACCATATAGATCACCTTTACAGTTTAGTTCTTCCTTACAAAAAACGTGTATTTTTTTTTTTTCTGGAGATTTGGGCATATCTAATTTTCATGCCATTGTATTTCCCAGAGTGGTCTGTCTACTGTAGTTTGAGCTATCTTCTATGAATGGGAGATGAGGAAGAAAAGAACTCCTGCCTTTGAAAGGGCTTTAATTTTGCTGCCTAAGAATCAGAGCCATGTGTGAGAGGATTTCTTGGTTCACAAAGTCAAGGTTAATTTTAGGAAAATAGTGTTGGTGTCCCAGATAGCTTGAAATTAAATTCAAGTAGTTAAAATTGGTTTCATTCCCTCTGTATTTTTCATAACCTCACACTGCACACGAGCAATGCTCCAAGGTGAGTGTTGATTGAATATCACATTATCCTCCTTGACCTTTTGAACAATTATCTCTGTCCACTGAACACTTGGGTATTGCATCTCAGTTCCATGAGGGTAGAGAATAGGCCCAGTGCCTAACCTTGCCCTAAACATATAGAAAGTGTTCAGTTGTTGCCAAATGAGCAAATAAATGAATGAGCCATTCAAACGAGTATTTTATTGATAGATTATCCACAATGCTAAAGTTAATTTTCTTTAGCTATTAACAGATTGCAGAGTTGAAATACTATTCTTATGGAGAATGGATCAATAGCAGTAAACTAAAGAATGCTAATACTTCCTTGTAAGCATATTTAGGGAGAAAGGACACATCCACAAAGAAAGCATATATGTCATATATGACACCTCACAAAGGAGGGGGGGCATCTTATTCCTGTGGGCTCAAAATGGGACCATGCCCCCAAATTCCAAAGTACTCAGTACCATTAGTTTCCACCTTGGGAATACCTTCTCTGGCTACTGCCTATACCTAGGAGCACTTATTTGGGCATCCTTAATATCAGATTAATCCACTCCATGTATTCTATATTAGACACATTTCTTTCCACTTTAGTAATTTAGTTCTGTGCTACAGTTGCTTTATACAATCAACAGCTAGAAAAAAAAATAAGAAATTAAAAGAAAGATGGTGTATCCGTACAGGAAAGATCATCCATCCCCATCCCCTGCCGTTCTTCTTGATGCTGCTCCAGGCTTGTTTAAAATTGCAACCAGGACCTGAAGACACAGCTCAGTGGGTGAGAGTGCGACTGCTTTTGCAGAGGACCTGAGCTTGCTTCCCAGCACCCACCTCATTCAGCTCACTGCTCCCCATAGCACCAGCTTCAAGAGATCGCATGAATTCCTCTTGGCTGCCATGGCTACCTGCACTCAGGTGCATGTGCCTCACCCCCACCCCAACACACATCATTAAAAATAAAATGAATGCTGTTTAACGTTTTAAATACATTTTTAATTAATTGGCTTCTTAATTAAAATTAAGCAATAGTTTAAGAAATCACCATGTAAGCAGAGTTCCCTTATTAGGAATAGCAAGGGAACCTAGAATAGAGGTTCCATTGAGTTTGAGAGGATGATTATAGCAAGGAAAGGACCAGGTGTGAGATGCTATAGGCACTAGCTTATAGCTAGACCGTAGAGTTAACCCGTATGTGCTAATGGTATAGTAATAGCAATGGTTAACTCTAACCATCGAGTTAACCCATTATAATCTCACGATGTTTACAGTAGTGGTTTAAAGCACATATGGCGCTGTGCATGTGGTTTATGGCAATGCTGTGGTATTTCCAGAGGGACCTTGAGCTTCCTGTGTGCTGTTATCACAAGGGGGTCCTAAAGCCAGTGTCCCATGGTTATCCAGGGACTTAGAACTCAGTGCCCAGTATCTGTCGATTTCAATGATTGGATCCGTATTGTGTTTGTTTTCAACCAGCTCGATAGTGGAAATACTAATCCTTTAGTATTCAGAGGACCGAAGTTCCATTCTGAGGCCTGTGCATTCCAGTCAGAAATTCTAGTTAGCACAGAGTAAGAATCTAGCTCACTAGCACAGACAAACGGCTGTCAAGCAGATGAAAGAACTGGGGAGCCGAGAGCTGATACAGAGCCTGGGAAGGACTAGGTAAGAAAATATGGAGGAGTGAGGGCCATTGTGGATTGAGCAGACTCTGCCCAGAGCCATTGAAATTTAAATTTGACAAAAAGCATCTGGCCAAACACCCTGTAATCTGTGGATTATAGGTGGCTCCCAGGCTGTTACTGTACTGGCTGTGAATGAAGCCAGGACTTGTTTTCCCAAAGAGAACATGAGAGTTATTCACCTGGAAGGACGACAGATAGGTTCTTTGGTCAGAATAAAAATGAACCTCTCACCTTAGACATTCTATATGCTTTCCTATTTTTTTCAGTATACTAGTAAATATGGCTCATTCTAAAGTGTCTGGAAGACTAATAGGGTATCAGAGAAAAGGAACAACATCTCATATCAAGGTGACCCCTTTTAGAGTTTCTCAATGCAGATATGCAATACAGACATCAGGGTCACACAGAGCAGAGACCACGACCTACAGCCTGTTTTATTTAACTCAAAATTATCATGTATCTTCCAGTGTCATTAAATGCTGCTTGATTTAAAAGTGTCACGGGACATTTTATCAGGTGAGTGGGCCAAATTTTATGTCAGAATTTAACAGTTATCCACAGATGTGGACATTTCAATTCTATATAGTATTGCCCTGCTTTTAAACGATATTGTGATAAAAATGATCTCATGTACGTGTCTCTGTATGAAGTTCTTTAAGCTCTAGGGTCAGCTCGTGGAAAGGGGTATGAATGTTCTCCACAGTATGGACAAACATGGGCGAATGGTCCCTCAGCAAAGCTTTTACTGTCTTTGCTCACAATGCCCATGCCTATAACTCTTTCTATATTAGAAGTTGTCATATGGTGTGAAACAGAGTTGGAGATGTAGTTCAGTTGGCAGGGCACTTGCCTAGTCTATGTGATTGCCTGGGTTCAATCCCTCACTCTGAAAAAAAGAAGCTGTGGGGGTGTGGGGCAGAAAATGCCATCTGTCAATTCTTATTTATGTTTCATTGATTACTGGTATTTGGTAGTCTGTTATATTTTTTTGTGAATGTTACCTGAGTACTATTATTTGATACTCTTTGGTTTGCTCATCAATTGCATAGGCATTTATTACAAGGCTTCCTGTCCCAGGCACTGCTATAGCACTGAGGAGACAATGCTGAGAGAAACAGCAAACACATTGTCATGAGAATTACATGAAAGAATCTCCGTAGCATCCTTAATGCAGTAACATTTGGCTCACACAAGATCTCACCAAGTTATTATCCATCATTTTTGGTATCACTGTAAGACTGTGTTTATAGCACTGTCATTTAGGGATCCAGGGGTATGTCTGGGAGGGTTTTTTTTTTTTTTATTGAGTTGACTAGCAATATCTATGCTTTCCTGGCTATGCCTAGGAGACTCATATAATCCACCACTGGTGACCATTCAAGGATGTCTGGCTGTGGGAGAAGCAGAGAGTTTGACAGAGCCAATGTGAGTGGAAGCAGCAGCCTGAACTGAGGGGTTTACACATCTTACTTTTGAAAATTTGGCATATATATATATGATTCTATATAGTATTTCCCCGGTTTTAAACGATATTGTGATAAAAATGATCTCATGTACGTGTCTCTGTATGAAGTTCTTTAAGCTCTAGGGTCAGCTCGTGAAAAGGGGTATGAATGTTCTCCACAGTATGAACAAACATGGGCGTATGGTCCCTCAGCAAAGCTTTTACTGTCTTTGCTCACAATGCCCATGCCTATAACTCTTTCTATATTAGAAGTTGTCATATGGTGTGAAACAGAGTTGGAAATGTAGCTCAGTTGGCAGGGCACTTGCCTAGTCTATGTGATTGCCTGGGTTCAATACCTCACACTGAAAAAAATGTGTACGTGTGTGTGTGTGTGTGTGTGTGTGTGTGTGTGTATATATATATATATATATATATATATATATATATATATATATGCATGCAATTAGTCAGTCAGTCTCCCTCCCTCCTTCTCCACCTTCCCTCTCTTCCTCCCAGTTAATCCAGTTAATCTTCCTCTGGGTGACCTGGCTCTCCCCAGTTTCTATAGGGTTGCTCAGACCACACACTCATGCAGAATGACCAAGATCCTTCCATGCATTATTTGATAAACATTTTCAAATCCAGTGCACATTGCCATCCCAAGAGCTGCAGGCAGGCGTATTGTGGAGAATTAGCACAGAATCGCCCACAGTGACAAGTGCAGGTTTCCCATAACCAATCCTACCCTCGTCCTTTAACTTACCATGCTTTCTGTAGGATCTAGCGAAGAGGGGCTGGCTTTCGTTCCCTCCATATCATCTCCTTCATGACCTGGCTGCAGACGACCAATGCCTGAGCTCTTACAGGCCTGCCTATTTCAACAGGACCCCAATATCACAACACCCTATCCACTTGGAAGTGTTTTTCCAGTAGGATAGGGAAGGAGTTGGAGAGATAATTGTGTTATTTCCAATACCAGATTTCTTGAAGTACAGAGGGCCTGTGTTTGGTGCCCAGGACCCATAACAGGTGGCTCACAACTGCTTGTTACTCTAGCTCCAGGAGTTCTGACACCTTTTTCTGGCTCCTGCAGTCACTTGCACACACGTGGAAGACCCCCGTGTGTGCATAGTACACACAGAAATAAAAACGAAGATCTAAAAAAATAAAATAAAATAAATCTTGAGAGAAAACAGCATCACCAAGTCCTTGCCTTTTCCTATAAGCAAACTGGTCCAGCGTGTGTGTGTGTGTGTGTGTGTGTGTGTGTTTGCACGCGCATGTGTGCACGTTCACACACGCATGTGCGCACATTCACACACGCATGCGGAGGCTACAGGATAACCTCAGCGGTAGGCAGCTGCAGTTCTCAGATACCATCTACTTGGTTTTTGGGACAGTGTCTCAGATGGGCCTAGGCTTGCAGTGTAGGCTAGGCTGGTTGGCCGGCAGCCCTGGGAATCTGCTATCTCCTCTTCCTCCTCAGAGCTAGTGTTCGTTTTTGTTTTTGTTTTTGTTTTTGTTTTAAACATAGGTTCCTAGAAATTGAACTCAGATCCTCATGCTTGTACTTTACTGAATTATCTCCCTTGACCTAAACAAGGCACTTGCCATCCTCTGTTTTAATGGCTTTGAACTGCTGATGTCAGAGGCTGGTGGGCTGTCTTCATCGTACAGGGTACCGGCATCCTTCCCTGTGGTCTATGCACAGCAGCGGCTCCGAAGAACCCTAAGCGGCTATTACTTTTCATGGTTAATGAACTGAGCAACTGGGAATGGGACCCAGAGCCAGTGCTTGGATTAAATCTTCAGAGCCTCAAATCTGGCTCTGATTAGGAATTGGGGCAAAAGGAAAGTCCTGAACCATGGATGATGGATGATAAGCTCTCACCTTTCCCAGAAGCCCCGCAACCTGTAAGGAAAGCGTGCCAGTGACCAATGATGCCAACGTGAACAAGAGGTGAATACCAAAAGGCTTGCTGAAGGCTCTACAGTGCGTTTAATGCAGTTCTCGCCGCCACTGTTTTTCCACATGTTTTTTTTTTTTGTGAGACTCCTTTTGATGGTAGGAATATTTGAGGTGAGGGTTCTGTGCGCTCATAGGCAGATAGGTTTCTAAGTGGTACAGCTTCCGGTGATCACAGAGAGAGTAGGCTGGGGCAGGGAACCACAAGAAACTTCCAGCAGAAAAGAATGAAGTGCAGTAGGGTTTGGTGGCCTCTGAAGGGTGGGTGGTCTGTGAACAAAAGAATTTCAGGACAGATTCCTTGGGGTGCAAAAATGAAAGTAATACACACACACACACACACACACACACAGGTATGTGCACAAGCCATACATGCATATACAAATTACGCACATGCATACACACAGCCCATACATGCATACACACACATGCACAGACACACATGTGTACCTATGTATACAAGCACACACACACACACATACAAATACACATACAATTCAATTTCTCATTCTTCAGTGAATACAGTGTCTGTAGGAGCTTCACTCCCCAGGGAGGAAGGACTGACCTAGTCCAAGAGTAGCTGCATTAGTAATATTTCTAATAGGCCACTACCAGCTTCTCCTCTCCTCAACCTCCCCCTACCTACCCCTGTCTCTTGTTAATTTTTCTTGGATGTCTACAAAAGTCCCCTTTCCTCCCATCCTCCTGCGGTTCTGTGATGCCTGCACTCATTTCCAGCGAAGGACGTGGACATTCTTCCGTACGGCAAGGTGAAAATAATTTTATTTTTTATTTTCATCGCTTTCCTTGCATCGCGCCCCCCCCCCCCAACCTTGTGATGGATTTCCTTGGGAAAAAAAAAAAATAATGACGGAGCTTCACAAACTGGCCTGACAGTTGTGATGCGGAGAGCGAGCCGGCTGAGTGAGGACGGTGAGGCATCTCTGTACCTATTATGGCAAAAATCAATAATGCTTTCTGTAAATTGCTCCTCCCAAAGGAGACGAACAAATGCAGGAGACAGGGGAAGCCATCATTCTGTGTGAAGGCTCTGCACACTCGGACCAGTGCAATTATGAACAGGAGGGCAGTTAGCTTTGCCAGCGTTGTGTGAATGTGGTCAGAGTAAGAATTCGGGGTGGGGGCCTTTTTTTTTTTTGTCATAAAATTTTAATTGTCTGCTTCCTTTTCTCAGACAGGCATATGTTTCTATCTGTCCCTTGGAGGAGGGAGCACCTGAGTCTAGACACCCCAGTAAAGCCTTTGGAAGTTGCAATGGATGGGTTAAGGCCAATAGCCAGTTTATTTAACTGTTGATTTCCTGGAGAGAGACTAGATGCACTTGTGCATTCCTGTAAGCGCTATGGGAATTTCGCACTAGATCTATGTCTGTAAACCATCTTGTAGATTGGGTGGTGCTGGTCTTTAGGTTCCAAATCTCAACAATATCTTTAGATTCTGTCCCTTCCCTACTCTCTCATCCCCACCCCTCCCAATAGCCACGATACAGGGAAGTTGGAGGTCCAGCTTCAGCGATGTGTCTTACAGACGGCTGCTCTATTTTTCTCCTAGTAAGCAAAGCCTCAAAACCAATTACCGCCATGACACACACGTTGATAGACACAGATAAGTAATACTGTGAACGCCATCTTCAATCCAGGTGTCAGGTTAGGGGAAGGGAACACATTGAATACAAGGGATTTATGCAGATTTTTGGATAAATAAGATATAGAGGGCACTGAGTCTATGCGACTGTTCCTGGGAGACGTGAACAAAGGTCCCTTTGATCCAGGTAGAGCAAGGAGGTCAGATAAGAGAAGCTCCTTGCAAGGCTGCACGGGACGGCTTAACGCACAGCCTCATGGGTAACTCAGCTTCTGCATCCCTGGAGATGCCTGGTTCTGTGGAAGTCTCCTCTTCCCCAGCAGTTTGAACAGAGATCGTTGGACCTCGAGGAGGGAACTTCCAAGTGTCACAAGCTTCCCTCATAAGCAGGAACTGTTTTAACAGAGGAGATACACCACACACTATATAAACATTGCTAAAGTCATAGAGTATAGAGGTCAGAAGACCTGGGGTTTAAAGACTAGCTGTGCTGCGTGTTCTGTGACCCATAATAAATTCCTGCCTCCGCGTCCCGATTTGTGAGATGGACAATGACAACTACCGTGGCTCCCCCATGGGCTGTAAAAAAAAAAAAAAAAAAAAGTTGTGTGAAAATTGTCAGCATAGACACGTGGCATGGATATAAAGAAGTGTTAATGAATAGAAGCCAGGTTAGCCCTGGGCATACTTGAGTGGAATGGCTGGGTCTGACTGTGGCCACATTCTGGATTAGGAAGCCATTTATTAAAGTCGCTGTCCAGATATGGAGTTATAAAAGAAACGTTGGTATTAGCCCATGTTGGAATTCAGCTGTTAGGTTGTTAGAGGGAGAGATAAGTAGCTATGAGGAGGCAAGTGTTTGAAATTTCAGCTAAGTACTACGGCGCGATAATGCCACATTTCCCGTGGTGTCCTGCTTAGATCCAGCAGGGAGATTAAGGGTTGGCATGGTATTCTCAAGGGAGGAAGGGCTTCAACTTCAGGCGTGCCTGAAGAATAGAACTGGCAGAGATAGAGAGAAGACAGAAAATTCCTTTCATGGGCGATGGATGCTGGGCGTGGTGAGACACACCTCTAGCCCCAGCACTGAGAAGGTAGATTACAGAGGGATGGAGAGTTCTAAGTCATCCTTGACCATAGAATGAGTCTGAGCTAGCCTGAGCTACACAAGAACTACCCTTTAAACTAAACGAAACGGAGCAAGCCAAGAAAAACAAGGCAATGCAGTATTCTCCTCAAGATCTAGATTTTATCTGAAGAAATGAGCTTTCTTGCTAGGCTTTCATTTGTTTTGTTAAACTCTTCGGGTTTACCAGAAAGAGTAAAAGATTAGCCATTGTGAGGATTGGCATGCACTTCTGAATGAGGGACTAAAAGGCAGCCAAAGTTGGTTGATAACACACGGGAGGGAAGAGCTGTGAACAGACTTCAGAAAACGTCCACAGTCAGTACTTTGCCCTTCTTTCTGACCCAAGGCGATCACACAGTCCTGGTTGAAAATACGGTCTGGGCAATCAGGAAATAGAGGAAGAGATGTTAGTATGCATGTAGAGATGGCTTAAATAGATACTTTGATGCATTGAAGAACCAGAGAGAAGGTGAACGGGAAGACCTCGTGATTTGGAGGGTGGTTGGGGGGGGGGGCTGATATTAGAGGATGCGCATTTAGAAATACCTTGGGGTAAACAAGGTTCGTGCAATCCCACCAAGCCACTCAGATTCCAAGGTCTAGCAGTCCTCTGATAGGAAAGGAGATAGGGTCGAGGGAGGTGGAGTCTTCTAACCCAGGCTTTGGCAGGATGGGAAGGTGAGTCGTTTCCAGGGGAAATGACTGATGTCTGCCCCCTGCTGGATGCAGCCGCCATCCTTCTTAAAGAGCGTGAGAAATCAAAGGCAGAGGGATAAAGAAATTGACCCACTAGAGTCAATAATTCCATGATGCTAATCTATCCAAGTGCTTCCGAATCGCATATTAAAATTGCCAAAATTGTCTTTTAAAACCTACCAATGTGGGTCACCCAAGCAGCTTGCTCCCGGTAGTTAATAATTAATACTGTACATCCTAGGGAGGAATCACTGCAGATAATTGTAGCCAGTGAGTACAAGTCTGGCAGCCCAGTGTGCTGTGGGTCAGAAAAGGGCAGCGAGGAAGGTATCATACATCACGCTGGTGCCAGCCGCTGGGTATCGGCGATCTGCTTCCTCTGGCTGTACTTATTCTTGGATGCGAAAGCCTTCTAAACAAGGCTGTGAATTGGTTTTCATGCTCGCATTGACAGATTGGGAAAGCAGTTTGTTCTACCAAATTTAACAATGATATATCATTATCACAACTTTGGGGGAAATCTATAAAATCAATAAGTTTGTAGCCTGAACAGGATTTGTACGGCTCGCTTGCTGTGCCGGTGTCAAAGCGCGAGCATATGGATTGAGTCACAGCCTGAGATCAATGGAATTTGTGGACAGTCAGCTCAATAACAAGCCCTTCTGAAAAGAAATAGATGTAAAAAGCAAATTTACTAGAGTATAAAAAAAAAAAAAAAAGCTAATATCTTTTCCGTGCCTGGCTATAAAGTCCTGTTTGGCTGCTGTGGGCTGCGGGTACTTTGAAAGCTGGCTAGGGTATGTGCTTGCAATGCCCAAAGCTCCTTTGCTGGCTTCAGACTCTGCATGCATAGTTAGGCACTTCTCTTTGCAGGGTTCGTCCTAGGAAACTGGCCAAGAATAGGAGAAGGAAGGGGGTGGGGGATAGCCCCTTTATATTGTGAACGGAATAAAGAATAAAAACAGTTAGTGTCTGCCGAGGGGAGAGACCATGGTGGCTTTATTTACTTTGTGCTAGTAGCACTTGCTAACAGAGAAAAATAAGAAGGCATAATTAAAGAGTTTAATGAATTCGTAGCTCTTTTGTTTGAGTGGGACGGAAATGCATGTTCCAGAGAGGCCTCACAAAGAGTGTGGCTGGCAGTGACTTAAAAGTAGGAAATCAGTTCTTTGAAGGCATTTTTATACTTCATTATCCCAGCATGTAAAATGACTTGTACTAAATGATCGAGAATTTTATTTCTCTCTCTCTCTCTCTCTCTCTCTCTCTCTCTCTCTCTCTCTCTCTCTCCCCCAAACAAAAGAGAGCATGGGGCGGCTGGTGTCTAATTCTCATTCGGGGCCCTGAGCCTGGAGATTAGCCTGTCACCAGGCTGGTGGGCCAGTCCTTGCAGAACAAGTACAGCCCGGGGGATCTGTACATCTGATGAGCTCCTGTTGGTGGGGAATGACCCTGGGCAGTACCATAAGCAACAGAAACAGCCCCGACGGCTACTGGTGGTGCTCTGATGCCCAGAACAGGGCTGTGAACTGAACTGGGTTTTATGGGATGGTTTTGAAGAGTCCTAGATACCTCATCTTGCCCTTCTAGGGTGGAACAACAAAAACAACAACAACAACAAAAAATCCCCGGGGGTTGATAAAGCTAAGAAGGAAGAGTATGTACCCTGATTCTAAGCCGTGGCTTGCTCTGTTTCTCTTCCATCAGGAGAATGTTTCTAGGGCAGGGGACAGACCCTTAAATCAGAACAACTCTCCGTGAGTATCCAGCCACCCCTTCTATTCTGGCTACAGGGTTTCCTCAAAGAAGCCTCTAGTGGGCACAGAGTGGTTGATGAGGCATAGGCAGGTTCCCCAGATTAAGTCACAGAGGGCTCATAATGTATGTGAAGACACCAAAAAAAGCCACCATGGAGGTGACCTTCTGGTACAAACTTGGGCAGAAGGCGAAGGATGGACCAGAGTCTTCAGTGGCCTGGGTTTGGGTTCAGAATATTTACTGAACGACCTTCTAAGGAAGAGGCCCACAGGAAGTTGGCCTTTGCTTCCCGAGGAAGTAGAGGGGCTTTGAGGGTTGCCTGGAAACTGAGCATGGTCCTAGGGGTTGGTAGTCAGTGGGGGCACCCAAGAGCTGTTGTTAAAAAGCCACACCAAGGAGTGACACCTAAGCTTAGCCTCACAGATGAAGGAAGAAAGCTCAGGAGAAAAGGATGCTCAGGGTACCTCCCAGGGAATCTATAGACCTCAAGACCAGCCTACGGATGGAGAGAGAGAGAGAGAGAGAGAGAGAGAGAGAGAGAGAGAGAGAGAGAGAGAGAGAGAGAGAGAGAGAAAGAGAAAGAGAAAGAGCAGAATTTCTGTTTTAAGGTCTTGATGGTTTTGAGCAGTTGACAGGTGTCTGTCAATCACTCTCTCTCCGGGATGTGTGTGAGACCAGGGCTTCCTGGAGGATGCAGTCCTGAGTTGCTCTAGAGCCGGACCACACACAGGTGTCATTAGCTCTCACTTCAGCCTTAGCACCAGCTCATTTGGGTGTGTGTGTGTGGGGGGGGGAAGCTTCCTGTGGCCGCACGCGCGTGCGCACGCAAGGCAGCAACAGAAAAACAAGCCAGCCGACGTGGTGACACACTTAATCCATCTTTGCAGGAGAAAGGCCCTCTTGGGTCTGAAAATAATTATTGTTCCTGTCCATCAGCCCCGTTATTTCGCCTCCCTCTCTCCCTCCACTGTGCACGCACTTTGGTCTTTCTTCCACATGGAGAGCCACAGCATGGGTATCTAGGCTGTCTCTCCACTCAACCTCGTTCCAGGAGGACCCCTCAGTAGTGTTTCCTCACCCTCACTGCAGAAGGTCCGCTCTTGGTGTCTGTCTTGCATTCTTTTTATTTTCTTTTCCCCTTCCACAGGCAGAGTCAGCTGCCTGCATTTCTTTTCTTTTCTTTTTTCTTTTTTTTTTTTTTCTTTTTTTCTGCCAGGTTCAAAGATTTGCATTCAGAGAGTCTTTGTGTGCTTATTTGCTTATAAACAACCCTCCTTGTTAGCTTCTTGTTAGACTTTTACCTCATAAACAAAGATTACTAAGGAAGCTGTAGCCGATAATTGGTTAAAACGGAATCCTGACACCCCCCCTCTTTGTTTCATTTTACATACCTATAACTCATTGACTATAAATCCGTGGTTTTAGCATCCTTACCGGATGACAGCTTTTCTGACTTTTCTGGAAGTAATTCTCTGTGTGTTGGAGAACTAGAAATGTTTGGACTGAAGTATAGAAATAACCAGGCAGAGAAGGCCTCTGTGGGGATGGGTGGAGTCAGCTAAGGTTAAACAAATCCTAAGTGGACAAGCCTTGCATTCTCTTCTGGTTCCGTTTTGATGGCGGTCGGTCCTGAGAAGCAGGAAAAGAGACACTGTTCACAATTAGCCCTAACTTTTGAATGACGACATTCCTCTCAGTAGAATGAGCCGGCAATGTGGTAATTTACAGCCAGTCCCTGGCCTGGCTGAGTAGCAGAGAAGTGACTGTTAATATTGATCATTGAAGGCTAGAGAGAGTTGGAGACCCTCAGCACGGCCACTTAAAGTGGGCAGGAAACCCAAATTGACCAGTAATAAAGTGTTTGAGGTTGTACAAGGCGGCTCCTGGGGAACTGCTGTTCTGAGAGGGAGGCAGGGGTGGGGGCAGCTGTCAATTATGCTTGTTTGATACCCAGTTACTCAACAGGACAGAGCAGACCCTGAGCCTGTGGCAGGAGGCAGTGGGAGGCAGGCACAGGCCCGCCTCTCACTGCAAAGCCAGTTCTGTCAGAGAAGGGAGGCAAAACAAGGGACCTCTTTTCCTGTCCCTCTGAGGTCACCTGCTCTGCGGCTTAGTGTCTCTTTATTTGGGGGGTGGGGGAGCGAATCTTGAGGTTTGTAACCTTTTCCTCACCTGTGAACTAGGTAATGGTGGGTGATGAGACTTTGATTTTTTTATAACTGTTAGTGCTGTGGGTGAAAAATAAGCAGGAAAGAAGGTAGATTTGGGGATGAAAATTAGCTTCTCATAGGTGTTAGGTAAAGTTGAGAAATGAGAAGGAAAAAAGAAACGGTGACTTTTTTAAGTCCTTAAATTCTTAAAGGACCCTGTTCTTGTTCCCATTTGACACATTTGTGATTATTGGCATTTTGTTGTTATTGTTATTATTACTATTATTATTATTATTATTATTATTATTATTATTATTATTATTGATGTGTGCTCTAAATCCTTGATGTCACAGGGAGGGAAAAAACAAACCCTCATCCTTTTCTCATCCATCCCAAGGCTCCCAGCTGCCACCCCAATAACAATGGCCAGACGAACAAAGGGGGAAAAAAAAAGCCTTGGCAGTGTATTTAATCAAAGTTGTATGTGAAATGACAGCGTTCAGAAATGAAGACTCGGAGACCCGGGAAAACTGAGTTATTATGCTAAATCAGATGGAGGAGACGGTAATGGGGAAACCTGATTGGAGAAAAGAAGGGTCATGACCTCTCAGAATAAACTAGGGAGATCTCTGTGAAACCGACTGTGCGCAGTCTTCTCCATCCCTCTGTGTAGTATTCCTTTCCCTGGGATGGGGCGAGGTTTCTCTACAATGAGAGTCCCACGTTGGGGAAAGGCTGATAGGAGGGTGGGCGCCTTTACGAAACGCGCTTTTGATTCTCAGTCGTACAACCTGTTTTAATTCTAGAAAGAACATGGTGACGGCGGTGGTTGTGGGTGCTCATTTATTGAATGAAAGGACCAAAGACAGTGCTGGTTAATGTCTCCACCACTTGGGAGAGAGGAAGAAGACCGTTCCGGGAGAGCATGTTACCCATGGGGAGTCTGAGGACGCACGCCCTCCTCGATCTCGGGGATTACCACAGGACTAATAGGTCCCCTTTAATAGCATACGTTCTGTGCCAGCCATCACTTGATGTTTGTTATGATCAGCCTTTCAGCTCATTGGGTTTTTATTGTTTTAAAGCAGCTTCATATTTTCAATTGAGATCGTGAGTGATTTTAGTGCGGGGCAGATAACTGAATTGTCCACTCCAAAATGGGTGATTGTGATCAACTTGGTAAAATTACAAAATCAAAAAAAAAATTGTATTGATAAAAAGGGAGAGTTTAAGGCTTCAGGTAGTAATTCTGCCTTTTTGAATTTTTCCCAGTGCTACTTGGCTCTCTTTGTTAGGTCATAGTTCTTAGGCACGCCCACTTGGAAATCTCTGCGATACAGTCATACATGCCCCTCCCCAATCAAAAGCATTTCTTCTATACAAAAAAAGCAAAGAGATTGCTATCTATTTGAGCTACCAAAATTTGTCAAATCTAAACTTTTTTTTCACATTTGTTTTATCCAAATATGAGGCTTGAATGGCCCTATAATTTAGGCCATTCAAGAGGGTGAGGCAGGAGGATTGCAAGTTCAAGGCCAGCTTAGTCAACTTAGTAATATCTTCTTTCAATATAATGCAGACAGGAGTAGGATGTCCATTGTGACAGAGCACGTTCACACTGTGAACAGGAGCGAAGGTTCCATCCCCCAGGACTAGAGGAAAGTTAGGCAGCCTTCTATGTGGGCCTCTCCTTGATCTCAGGCCTCGTTCTCTTCCCTTTCCTTACCCGACCCAAGAATTAATATTGTTCCACATTTGGTATTTCTCGCTGCTGGCATGCTTTCTCTTTTGCCAGCATGCCATGGTGATAAAGGGCATGCAGTTTTGCTTTGTCTGTTCTTGCACTTCCTGTGGAGGTCACCGTGGTGGGTGTCTATACGTCGCTGCAGGTTGCTCTTTGTCACGCCATAGCTCAGTAAGTCATCTGTATCCACTGGACTGAATTTAGAGTTGCCTCAGAGATGGTAAGGCACACTGCTGGGGGCGGGGGGCGTGTCTATAAGAGATTTTCCAGGCAGGACCGACTGAGGAGGGGATTCCCACCTGTAACGTGGCTCTCTTCAGAGGCTCCCTGGCCACACACCTACCCGCAGAATAGAAAACAGAAAAGGGGAAAAGTCAGTGGAGACTTACATTCCTCTATTCCCCTTTCCAGTTTCTTTCTAATGTAACAGTAGCTTTTCTCTATGATCATTGTTGTATTGGGCAGAACCCTCTGAAACCATGAGCCAGAACAGATCCCTAGATTACTTGTCTCAAGTATTTCGTCAAAGCTGTGGGGCAAACTATATACTTTGGCACCATTTTTAAGGCATCCGTTTGTTGATTGACCTCGGGACTTGGCTCCCGAGCACCTGAAGGTCCATTTCTTCAGTACGTCTACGTCTATCCTGACAGAGCACAGGGAAGCATACTTAGTTGGCTCCACACACAGGCGTTACTCTGACTGGTGTATTGTTAGCTTCAGTCCGAAGGGCAGGGGCGGGGAGGGACTCAACGATGAAGAAAGACAGATAGCATTTTTGTTTTTTTTTTTTTGTTTTTTTAAATCAACTGACCATTCAGATAAGTTGAATTAAGGTTTGTTTTGTTTTGTTTTGTTTTTATCTCTGACTATTTCAACTACCATGTTCTGAAACACAAATAGGTTTTGGACTTCCAATCTGGACTGTCTTATTTGGATCGACATGGGCTGCACATTAATTCAGCAGGCACTGAAGTCCAGCACTTCACCGCCAGGCAAGCACTAGTTGGCAGAAGCATCATGAATGAGAGAGAGACACACACAGAGAGAGAGAGAGAGAGAGAGAGAGAGAGAGAGAGAGAGAGAGAGAGAGAGAGAGAGCCACTACCATGGGGATTGGCAAGCATCTGGGCTCCCCGTGAGAAGCAGGTGCATTGACAGGGTAGACTGTGATTGCTTTCCAAGGATGGAGAAGACATGGAGAAGATACTTGGTGGAAAAGTACAGAGGAATTCAAATAAGACATTGTTAGGGACTCACATGTACTTTCATTTATCACTTCATCCAGGTTGGGAAGGGGACTGGTGGGGAGGGTGGCAGGGCAGAGAGAGGTTGAACTCACCCTCTGGAGTCCTCAAATACACCTTTGGGGCCAGCTCTGTTCTGTAATACATGGATGAGTTATGGATTATGTGGGTTAGCCCAGATGCAGATATCCTGCATATCAGATGTTTATGCTACGATTCATAACAGTAGCAAAATTACAATGATGAGTGAAGTAGCAATGAAATAATCTTACGGTTGGTGGGAGTGGGTCACCGCAATATGAGGAACGGTATTCAAGGGTCATAGCATCCAGAAGGTTGAAAACTGCCGGTCCAGAGCATGACACCATGAATGAGATTTGGCAGGCAGTCTACAGAACTTTCTCCAGGCTTGGGGTAGGAGGACAGCAGGTACCATAACAGTTCCAGGCAGCAAGAGGCAAGCAAGCTGGGCAGTAGAGTAACAGCTCTGTAAATAGAAAGACAGAAGGTGTAATGGTTTGCTGAGTGGAGATGGGGCCAAGGGTAGGGTTATCGGTTAGGCTACATCCAGTCTTAATGTGTGAGGGCCGGATTCAGTGAATGCGGATTCAGATCCCAGTAATCAAAGAGGAGCAGAAGGCTAAGTGATCAACTCATTCTTTCTGGTTAAGAAGCAGCAGTGCTCCTTTACTGTAAGTCAGAGAGGAGTCAATTGTCAGGAAACACAGAAGGCCTTGCATAGCATTTCTGGGGGAGCGCTCTGGGCCCTCCCACCTCTACCACAGCTTCAGGGTACACATGCAGTATCTGCCTGTTAGAACACTGCCTCTGGTCTTGGAGTTTCACTTTATCACCTGGGCCCCAGATCAGAAATGTCCCCTCCACTCCCTTTAGGGAGATCCTTCAATCGTGACTTGAGTAGAATTTGTAGTCCTGGGAGTTTGAGAAAACCACTTCGTGCCGCATTATAGAGCTGATGATTAACTTTGCAGGGATTTTGTGCTCTGGTTGTTAAACGCAGCTGTTATTAAAAAAATTAAATTACATACAATTAAATAAATTATACCAAAAGCAAAGGTAATTGATGACTACTTCCTAGTTATTTTGCTACATCTCGCTATTCTCTGTGCTCTCGTCTTGAGATCATGAGCCTCGTGCCTGTTGGTTAGATGTGCACACTGGATGGTGCTGGGATGCCCGTTGGTTAGATGTGCACACTGGATGGTGCTGGGATACTCTTTCTAAGCCCTTTGTGTTCAGTACTGTCCTGTTGGTAGCTGGAAATCAGCTACGATGGGAGTATGTAGATCACGGATGTGGACAAATGCCATTAAGTATGTCCCTGCTGACCTCCTCCTCTCTGAGCTGGTGTACCAGAATCTCGACTTGGAGAGACTGGCTCATTTTCTTAAGTGCTTGGTGTACATCTATGAGGATCAGAGTTTGGTCCCCAGCACTGACACTGAAACAAGGGGGAGGTGGTGATGGCTCACAGCTATGATTTCAGCATCCCTGGGTAAATATATCTGATGGCTTACCAGCTCGTCTTGCCAGTTTAGCAAGCCCCAGACACCACCACCACCACCACTACAGGTGAGCGTGAATACACACACACACACACACACACACACACACACACACACACACACGTCTCAAATGGGGTGCCTCTGAGGTGACATGCTCTCCTGGTCCCCGGTGTATGCAGTGAGACAAAGCATAGGCAGTCAACTGGATCCCTCTTCCTAGCTGGCTCCCTTACCATTGAGGTTAATCCTGAAACAAAAGACTTAGAATTAATTCAGCTTTGTCAGCTGAAAGGAAGTGAAGTAGCAGGAGTGATCCTTCTCAGAGGTAAGAAGAAATAACAAGGCAAGAACCACAAACATATTAAACCCGGTGGGTGGCAGGAGCTCTGGCTTGGCTGGCCAGAGTCTCCTGTCTAGGAAGCACTGTTGTTGCAACTCTAGAATATCTGACATTCAGCTTCACCTTATTTCTTATTGTTTTATTTTATTTTCTTTTGAATAAAAAAAAAAAATCCTTAGAAAAAGTCTCACATAGCTTGGGCTGCCTTCGAATTTGTTATGCTGCTGGGAATGAGTTTGAATTCTTGATCCTTCTGCTTCCTGACTAACGGAATTAGAGGCCTACACTAGTATGCCTTTTTTTCGTGTGTGTGTGTGTGTGTGTGTGTGTGTGTGTGTGTGGTTTTGGGGATGGGACCCAGGCCTCATGCATGCTAGGCAAAAACCGCTGATTGAGCTGCACCCCCTGACTTATTTTATTGTTTTTAAGAGTGCTCTGCAAGCAGTTTTCTACTTCTGAGATTTGTTTTCAAGTGTGTGTGTGTGTGTGTGTGTGTGTGTGTGTGTGTGTGTGTGTATGTGTATGTGTGTGGTATGTGGTGTGTTTGTGTATGTGTCTGTGTGTTTGTGTGTGTGGTATGTGGTATGTGGTATACGGTGTGTTTGTGTGTATGTGGTGTATG
>NC_034609.1:31503384-31515934 GCF_900095145.1 Mus pahari
ATTCTGTTTTTTTGCTTTTTTTTGCTTTTTTTTTTTTAACTTCCAAACTTCAGGCATGATGACTGTGGTATGGTGGTCCTGCCACTGTTTTATGGTTGACTCAGTAGTGGTTAAAAGCACAGGCTAGTAGCATGACCTTCTCAGATGGTTTAACTATCTCTCGTATGTAAAACTTGGAGGAGAAAAAAAAAAAGAATATTGTTTACCTCCCAGAACTACTAGACACATGCAAGAAGCTAACAATATAAGATGCTTTGTACAGTGTTAGAAATATAGTAAGTACTTCATATGTGCTTTTCTGTGTTGGTTTACATGTAGCATGATTGATTTCCCTGGACATATTTTAACAAAAATTTTATAAGTAGGGCCAATAATAATGATAATAATCGTGAGGATATGATTGGCTATTTTCTACATTTTGCCCTAAATGAAATGACTAATTCTGAAGGGAGCCCATATAATGTTGTCCTTTCATGCATATGGAATATGTTAATTTCTCATTCTCTCTTAGACTCACACTTTTTTTTTTTCCTTTTTATTTTCAGATAATTGAGACTTAGAGAGAAATGGCTATGTCTTGGAGATTCTCATCTTCTCTCCCACCATTCCTACTCCTTCTCCTTCTTCATCCTCTTCCCCCCTCCCTTTCACTCCTCTCTCTCTTCCTCTATTCCCCTCTCTCCCTCCCCCCATTCAGCCAACATTGATGAGATTAAGTAGAGCGAGATTAAGCCCTTCTTGTGACTGAATAGCTGCCCTAAACTCCACATTACATTTAATTGTCATATGTCATTGGTCTTCAGTCTGTCTTTAATGTCTGTGACCTTGACAGTTTTGAATGGTACAGGTTTATGGAATGGTGTCTCTTTTGTTTTCCTCAGCATATCAAGACTATATGATTTGGCAAGTACCCAGAGAGGCTGCACCTTTTTTTTTCATGCCACTGTGTTATGATCTGTGTGCTTTATTCCTGGTGACATTACCTTAGGAAGGTGGCTGCAGATTTTCTCTGCTGAACAGTTGCTAGTTTTCCCTTGCTGGTATAAAGATGAACTTTCCGGAGCTGAAGTGGTTCTCCTGCTTCTTCTCAGCTTTTCATCTACCTATTTTAACATCCATCAGTAGGTCTAATGGAACCAGTTCTTGCTGTGAAAAGCTAAGAGTGATTTTCTACCCATTCTGCACCCAGATTACCCTTAATTGTCAACTTGACACAGCCTAGAGTCACCTGAGAGTAGAGTCTCAATTGAGTCCTTATCAATCTGCCTGGAAATGTCTGTGGGGGATTGTCTTGATGGTTAATTGATGTAGGAGGGCTCAGCCCACTATGGGCAGTACCATTCCCTAGGCACATGTTCCCAGGCCATATAACAAAGTTAGATGACTACGAGCCTTCAGGACTCGGTAAACAGTGGTCTCTAGGATTTCTGCTTCAAGTTCGTGCTTGATTTCCTGCCTTAATTTCCATCAGAGATGGACTGTGACCTGGATGTTTAAGAAACAAACAAACAAAAACAAAACAGAACAACTAAACACCAAACCTCCTCCACATGTTGATTTCGGTCTGAATGTTTCATCACAGGAGCAGAAAAGAAAGTAGAATGTCTTTATCCATCCTATATTTAGTAATTATAAGAGCTGCCTGTTTTCTAAAACTAGTTAGTTTTTCCCCAGATGACTTTCAAAATTAAGAATAGTTAGGACTTTCTCTTTTCAGTCTACATGACTTTTTTTTTCCTTATTTTTCCCCACCTACATTAGTTCTCAAATGTATCCCCCTTTGATGGACTATACACACAATTATTATAATTAGTTGCTACATGCTAAATATAACAGTTACTATTGATTGCCGTGTAATTTACGCTTGGTGTTTTCTGTGCCTTTCTTTCAACCTCAGAATCTCTGTTAGAACCAAGCCTGGTGGCTTTAAGCCTGTGATCCTAGTGCTATGGAAGCTGGGACATGAGAGTCATTGTGATCTACACAGAGACAGCCAGCCAGCCTGGGCTATGCTGAGATCCTGTTCCAAAATTATCTATCTATCTATCTATCTATCTATCTATCTATCTATCTATCTATCTATTATCTGTCTATCTGACTATCTGTCTATCAACCTATCACCTATCATCTATCTATCTATCTATCTATATCGCTATATATAAAACTAGAGGAAGATGTTTGACTGCCACTCGCTGTGTTGACACATTTGACATCTCTGGTTGAGTTGACACCACATACAAAGGCACACCAAGATAGCAATGACCGTAGCTAAGCCACATCTGCTTCCCATTCCTGTTGATGTATCTTAACCACCAAATCATATGAGGCACTTTCCAGGCTTAATAGGTAAGTGATGGTGTTTCCATACAGAATTCTTCATAGAACAGCCTGTTTTCCTGGCTAATGTCCATCCCAACAACGTCCAGAAGTGGCAAGTGTCACAGTATCTGCTTCAGGAAGAGTCACAAGTGCTATTTATTAAGCAGCCTCTATAAGTTGAAAGCCACATTGGTCACCATGGCAACCCAGGAATGCTTTGTCACCCATATCTTATAGGTATCCATGTCTCTATACTGAACATTGCAGTAAACAGCTGTAATCCATAGTGATTGGGTTTGGGCTGGCTGAATGTTTAACATAACTGTGTATATAATAAGCTGGACGTGTCACAGTCTTGATGTCACTAGACATAGCCCTTATCCAATGACCAATGAAAGGTTCATAGATGGACCTTCATTTTCCCTTGTTTGGACTAATATGTTACCTTCAATGTCCCCAGCATGTTCCAGCCACAATTTTTATTCATGCAGAAGTCTGTAAATGAACCATTTTTATTATCATCATAGTCTAAAGATTTTCTTTTGGGGCTGAACAGACTCCTGCAAGGCCAAAAAAATAAATAAATAAAATAAAAATAAAAAAGTAAGAGTTCATGTTCTCTGCACAGTGTAAGTGAAGCGTTGTCACAGATACTTTCTCAATCCTCCTCCTCCTCCTCCTCTTCCTCATTCCTCCTCCTTTCTCTTTTTCCTTCCTCCTTCCTTCCTTCTCATCCTCCTCTTCCTCCTTCTCCCTCCCCACACTCTCCCCACTGAGTGTTACCCTCTGGGTTACTCTGACCTCTTGTCTTATTAATTACTTCCATGAGAGCTTGGTGTGAGCTGTTGTGCAGGAGAGAAGGCACCCAAGGGTCTAAGAAAACAGACATTGTAGAGTCAGAGTAGGAAAGAAAATCATGACCTGATTAAGGACTGGCTGTAACCTGGGCCCTGGAAGAAGGGGCTAGGTGGGTCATCCATATTTTGGAGATGAAAAGGAGCCAGTATGAGGAATCAGCGATGCATATAAAGTTACAATCCTGCTAATAAGTGAAATGAGGTTTAGACCTCAACTGTAACCCTGTCTTTCCTGCTCTCTGGCTCTTCTACAAAGAAACTTGGATGAAATCCAGAAAACCTGGGCTCAAAGCCTAGATGTTGTAGGTTTTGGGCACAGAGACCCATTCGATCTCATAGAACCTGTTCTCTCAACTCAAGGATAGGAAACAACAGGGCGATAGAAAATAAATAGATTGCTTAAAAAAAAAAACACAACAAACTATTAAACTTTAATGTCAGCCAGTTAGGTGTATTGAGGCCATTATTTTCAAGCACAAAAGCAGTAGTATGCAAAATTTATTTAAAAGCACTTCTGACAACGATTTGGTGATTAACCAACCCATTGGAGACAGTAGGAGTAGATCTGCTCTGAGCATCTGGCTCCTGCACTTCCATGTATAAATCGCTTTGTAGTCAAGAGACAAAGCCAAGCATGGGAGCATCCCTTACAGTGAGTTGCTTCATCTTCTTGAGTTCTTGCCTCTTTTTTGTCCATCGGTCAGTGAATGGCTTAACCATCATGTGACCTATTGCTTTGTATCTGTCACTGTCAAGCCGGCTTTGTGTTTTGGAAAACTTCCAACACTCATTACAAGAATGAGACAAAAGTAAGAGAAGCTGGGGAGTGAGGAAAGTTTCCTTGATCAAAGTTCATATTCTCTGGACAGAGACTCAACAGACCCAAGGACGCTATGAGTGACATTTTTGCTCTTCCTCCTGTAAAGCAGTCACTTGAAAACTCTGGATCGTAGATCTCACTTTGGTTCTGATCCATTTACCCTGCTCTTTCATTTCTTCTTGGTCAGGAGTCATTGGCAGGTGTCTTACAGTCCATCAGGAGACACACAGGCTCACAAATGGCTTTCTTTTGTCACTGTAAGGGAAGCAGGAGGTTTCTAAGGAAGTCTTAGGGATGGAAGATGGACATTTGTTTTTGTGTATTGTAACTGGGATCTTAATTGAAGGGAGGGGGTGACCATCTACACCAGCATAGATTGCCTCTATGGGATGGACAGAGGTCAGCACAGGGCTGCTCTGCCCTCCATCCCTGTGATCTTTATGAGAAGAAAAGGAGTTGGCTTTGATCTCACCCTCGACGGTGCGGGATGTCACTTGGTCCATATTCTCGCTTGCCATCTTCTTGCCTGCTACGGCGCTGAGGGCTGCTTAGCAGCACTTCTGGATGGAGCCTCAACCAAAATATCTTAAAAAGCCTCAATCCAAAGTGAATCTTCTATAAATAATAAACAGCACATTGGCTCCACTTACTTCTATTAATCCCCAAATAGGTCAGTCACATTGTTTAAAAATGCAAGCATCACAATAAGGCACATTCCCCAGATGCAGAACTTGATGTGCGGGCGAAGATTTTCTGGACACACTACGGAAAAAAAAGTAGCCCACACCTCTACTTCTCTACTTAAAATATTTATATATTATCTCTGAAAAGTGCTACTTCTGAAATGCAATTTATTATAAGCTGATGGAGCTCAAGGGCTCTCCGTCCTCTGAGAAGCCCTTCTTATCCTGTGACTGCTGAGTAGTTCATGCTAACTTTACTTTCGCGGGCCCCGCGGCATCCTCGAGAGGATTGAGGCCCTGCCAAATTTCTCCCAGCCTCTTGCTGAACAGCTTGACTCTCATCCCTGGTCCTCTTTCACTTCTTCAGTGGGTCTAATTTCATACACTGGGGTATCTCATTGTTTGCTGGCCAAAATGAAACGGCATAGTTCAAAACTTTTTACACAATTCAGAATGCTACATCCCCCCCCCCACCCACCCATCCCACCCTCAGTCTGGAGTTTAGCTGCCTTTCCTTTCTGCTCAAGTCCAAGGTTAACTTTGTCTCTTTGATGCCAAGAATAATTAGACAATTATGCGTTGACACTTTGTATGTGAGATGTCATATTTTCTTTGATGCCCTCCCCCACCCCGACCCCTGAAAATCAGATGAGGCTTCACCAAGAGTGAGTGCTTAGAGGCAAGGATGTCTACTTGGTTAAAGGCACCATAGTATAACTCCACTGAGGAATGATGGTAATTACTTTCTCTGAGTGATTAATAAATATCTGCAGGTTACCTCCATTACTGTGTTTAAACCTCGTGACCCTTAAAAAAACGAGTTACTTCCTTTAAATTTGCTCGCATTTCCCTCCCATTTCCTCCCCAGTCTCTAGAAAGGCTATAATTAAGAATGAAATAAAAGTCCTGTGTAGTTGGGACTGAGTGCACATCTGGCTGGATCCATTCAAACAAAAGAGATAGAAGATGGTTTGCAGGCTACTTTCTAGAGTTCCTTCATTTGTTTCCCATATGAAGTTTGCACTAGTTTTTTAATAAAAAAGAAAAACCTCCGCGATCCCTGAGAACATCCTTCCTCCCGTCCCCACCCTTACCTTCCTCACAGTTCATTCACACTGCCTTCTGCTCCCACCTGTCCATCATGGATGAGTCTCTAACTCCAGGCTTCACTCAAAGAGGGGGATTCATTTATACTCCGGGAGGGAGATGTAGCCAATCATTTGCGGATATAATTCATGGATACCAGAATCCTAGAGAAGGATCGTAGGCAAAGAGACTTGGGGCAAGCAACAGGAAACGGCCGATGAGGGAGAAACTGAGTCATTTGTTTATAATCTTCCTGGTAAATCTGAAATGCTCACCATCGGCCCTCAAAGCTTCAAATCCCTTATGGGTAATAGCTATTTGCTCTCTCGCTCCAGTTACTGCAGATTGAACTTTAGAGTATGCATGTGCTAAGCATACACTTTGCCACGGAGACACCTCCTTGGCTGCTGTAAAAGGTATTCCTTGACTACTTTTTGCACAACTAATTAACGGGTCAGTAGCTCAAAAATATTTTAAAAAGCAAGTAACATAATACATGGCCCAAATGTCACATACCTTGGGAGTCAGTTTCCTAAAGTATCAAAGAAGGTGCCTTTTGGAGCCATCCTGTCTGGGTCAGATCTAGATTCCATCACAATCCAAGTGTATTGTTTTGGAAGCTTACAGAATTATTCTAAGCATTGTGTAGAGATGAGAATATTAACACAACCCTTCCCATATAGTTATTTAAAAGATTAGAGGTTAGTGATTATTAGGCACCAGATTGGATGCAAAATAGACTACTTAATAAATCTCACTGTTTTTACTCAACTTCTCTAGCTATTCAATAGCAGAGCTGGAATTTGAATCCATGCTTGTCCCAGTCTAAACCCCATGGAGCTTCAAGACCTCAACATTGCAGATGAATTTCTTTCATAGAAGTAGTTAGCGCTCTTGGAGTTCCACTTGCCAACATTTTAATGCATCCCAATGCTTGCTTCTTACCCATTCTCATGGCTTTTAAAAGCCTTAGGTGTAGGTAAAGAGTGAGGGGCTTCTCTGGAGTGGCAATTTTCCAGAACCTCTGGTCTGATTCCTAGACAACAGCAGGTGACCATGGCAGCGGTCTTCTTGCTTTTTTTAAGGCAAACTCGTCTCTACTGAAGCTGGCCTAATTGGGACAGAATCAGCGGTGAGGACGCATTGCAGCTTGGTTTTGATAACCCAGACAGCCTATGCAACCTGTGTCAAAGAGCATCCGAACAGTTTTTAATCTCTGTGGATATGGATGACTGCTTCTTACTTTATTAATGTGCTGACTCATCCAGGGATTGGGAATTGGTCTGTGTGCCATAGACTGTTGACACATTGTAGAATAAATAATACACATTCAAACCCCAGAAGCCAGAGATTGATTTGCCTATCAATCTTTGATGTGTGTGTGTTTATGTGTGTGTGTGTGTGCATGTGTGTACATTGTCACTTGCACGTACCTCTGTGTACAGGTATGCACTTGTATGTGAAAACCACAAGCTGATGTTGGGTTTCTTCATACTTCATTCATATGTGTGTGTGTATGTATACATTTATATACACACATATATCCTTTACAACTGAGTGGCTATGATAAGGACATCAATTTGGTGATGGGGTCAGCGATAGAATGAGCTCTACATCTCTGGTATCCATCAGGGTTTAGTCACATGATAGGTTCCAGATTCCAAGGATAGCCCAAAGAGGGAATGTCCTAGTACCCAAGTATATTTCGAGCCTCACCTTGCATTATGTTGGCTAATTGCTGTTCAGTTGGCCAAAGAGAATAATACAACCATGCCCAGGTTCAAAGGTAGAGAAATAAACACCCCTCCTGGTTGGGGAGCTTCACGGTCAAGTTGCAAAGGTATGAGACAACTCATTCTGACCATTTTTGTAAACAATGGCCGAAGCATGAAACATGGCTTTAAGTTTATGGCAGCAAGGCATGAACTGAATGAAGCTTTTAAACAACTGTGGAGGCATTTGTCGTCGTAGCTCTGAAGTTCATTGGTGCCCCCAGTTGGTTTGAAGTGTATTTGCTACTTCAGGCAGACTTGTAGGGGTCAGATGGCTTCAGTAAGGGCTCATAGAAAGCTTAACACAATGATATGGCCAACAGAACCTGGACTGATCGTGGCGCATGTAACAAGTCTCCTTTATGCTTCTTAAGCGTTGTGTGTCTATGGTTGTGGGTAAGCTTTGCTAAGGAAACCTGATGGTCACGGTTTTTGTGGTTTTTATGAAAACTAAAACCCAAGGAAAGTTGGTTAAATGTCACATATTCTATAGAATCTTTCTATGGCTTTCTGGAAGATGCTATGCTATGCCTTTCCCGGGCCACACTCTTCTGACTCAAGTTCCCTTAACTCTTTGTCTCAGAGAAGCTGCTATTTAGATGCTGAGCAAGTTGGGAAGGAAATCATTTCCTCCCAGGTTGAAGGATGCTTCTGAATAGAGCCTGACCTATTTCTACTCTTATTGGATTAGCTGATGTGCCTGTAGTGATCCCTTTGATTTTGACCATGCAGCTCTGACTAGCTACAAAAGTAGCCCCTGAAGTCAACCTGTGGGACCACGTGGCTACTTCTGTGGGTTGTTGTAAGTTCATTTAGGAATTTGAAAGCTTCTTAAAACACATGCATTTAGGGAGATCAGGAGGTGGCTGAGGGTGTTGGACCTTCATTTGAGGCGATCTCATTATTTCTTTGCCACCTGGCCTATGAGCTTTTGGAATTCTCCTCTCCCCCACCACATCTCCTCTTAGGAGTGCTGGGATTGAAGATGCCTGTACTCCTAACTCCAGTCTTTAGGTGAGTTCTGGGGATCTGAATTCAAACCTTCACAGTTGTACAGAAATCATTCTGCCCACTGAGCTATCTCCCTAGCCCTGGTAGCCTAAATTCTTACATGATACTTACTCAGAATAGCATGCATGGACCTTGTAGTGTTAGCTCCTTGGAGAAAGTATTCACTGCCTTGTGTTTTGCTATTGTGCCACTGATCCACTTGAGGGGTCCAGGGAATGGCCAACCGATGACTGGCCTAGCTTGAGACCAACCCCATGGGCAAGAACCAATTCCTGACACTATTAATGATATTCTGTTATGCTTATGAACAGGAGGCTAGCATAACTGTCCTTTGAGAAGCTCCACCCAGCAGTTGATGGAAACAGATGCAGAGACCCACAGCCAAACATTAGATGGAGCTCAGGGAGTCTTGTCGAAGAGTTGGGGGAAGTATTGGGGGACCAGAAGTGAAGGGGGACTCCACAAGAAGACCAACAGAATCAAGTAACTTGAACTTTTGTGGGTTCCCAGACTGAACAATGAACTAAAGAGCAAGCATGGGCTGGACCTAACTCCCCCACCCCCTTCTATTATCTATCTAATTATAATCTATCTATCTATCTATCTATCTATCTATCTATCTATCTATCTATCATTTATCTATCTATCATCTATTTTATATGTGTATGCATTCATGTGTCCCAGTTCATGAATGGAGGTCAAAGGACAATTTGTAGAAGTTGATTCTCTCCTTCTACCATGTGTGCCAGGGGAATTGAACTCAAGTCCTCAGGTTTGATTGCAAACACCTTGACCTGCTGAGTGACCTTACCAGACCCCGTATAGTCATCTTTTGTAATTGTTCTGGGAGATTATCCCATACTTAATGGGTTTGCAGGTAAATACAACTGAGATTTGTCATCTTACATTTCTATAGGTAGGTCTTGCTTGGCTAAAATCATGATGTGATAGTGGAGTGATCTTCTCTGTGGGCTCCAAGAATCATTTTTCTCATTTGATATGGGTTCTCTGGGTATCAGTGTTCCTTGACCCATACATCCTAGATCTTCAATGCAGATTGGTTCAGTGTCTGATGAGTCCAATTCTGCTTTTCACCCTTCTTCTCACCCCCACACTGTAAAAGAACCACTGTGTTTATAGCACCCGCTTCAGTAAACTGAGATAATCGGACTATAACGTCAGCTGATGACAAATTAGACTCCCCTTTGCCACAGTACCTAAAACATTCTTAAGAGTTGGTATTGGATATCTGTCACTATCCAGCAGGAAATTTACTCTTTTTACTTTGACCTCTAGGATGCAGGGGCATCAAGTAACTGGGCCATCTTTCATCTTATTCTCTGAACATTTTTCTTTTGGCCCTCTATTCTAAGTGCCCACATGTATATTAGCCATACTGAAAGTTGATGTAATCCAGGACATGGGTTAGTAAACAACAGCCCATAAGCTAATCCTGGCTCCCTTTCTGCTTGTGTAGGTAAAAATCTTTTGGAACAAAGCTACTACTTTACCACTATGAAAGTCATGTTGAGTTAGTGTTGTAAGTAGCCCTTGGTCTTGTCACTCTGCGGGGTCAGTGCATACTATTGTTCCTTCTTTATGTCTTCTGTGTTGATGGCTCCCTTAGCATTCTCGGAAAACCTTGCATAGATGCCTCCTTCGTTTCTTGCAGAATCTGATTGCATTTAGGGATTGTAAGATTATCCACGGACTTTGAGACACGTGGACTTATCAAATCAAGTGGTAGTTACAGATTTACAGATGGTTCTCTTGAGGCACAAGGCTCTGAAGAGACTCTTCATCAGGGATCACTCTTCATACCCTAGCACCCTAGTCTGCCTGACCCCACAGCTTAATCCCTGGAGCCCCGAAAGGGAAGTGAGTGGCATTTGAACTGGTTTAGCATTCTGTAAGAGGCACGATGCTGTGGCACTCACCCATAATTCACGTTGAGCATGGTTTCAAAATACAGCAGCAATACTTTAATGAACAGCATTTGTTTACTAGACAAAAATCTAATGAAAGACACCTGTGGGTGCATGCGTGCCAGGAGTCTCTGGTGTGTATAGTCTGTCTTTGAAAAAATAATCTCACAGTTGTCATTTACCTTTCCTTGAAACAGTGTAAGTTGGCGGGCTGTATAAATAATGGCATTCCTTGTGACTATTCCAAGGGAAGTGGGGTTGAATTTTCTAAGAGACGACTATGTTTTACATAATCATTCTTCAAAGCGCCTTTCCTGGGGCCTTATGCATAAAAATATCTTGAGTTTAGAGTGTGGTTTATACACATAGGGAGGATTATGTATTGAGTCTGGAGAGCAGGGTCAGTTACCTGTCTAAGATACTTCCTATCTTAGGAAACTTAGATTGAGTGACAGTAGGCTTACCTCATAGGAAGAGTGTTCACATCTCGAAGGTGGCTTAGAAACATCAACTGTAGCCACCCCCGAACGTGGTCAAGACTCCTAGTGTGTTCTGAAATAAGTTCTATCCTCTATATCTGTCCCTTTCTCCTTAGTTTTGGCCATTCTTGCACCCTTTAACCTCCATCTCCTTTTATTTCCAGCCGCTGTAATCGTGGTGATACAGTTAAGGTGTATGTTTGACTTTTATAATTGACTCTGCGCAATTCATCTTGCTTTGGCTTGAGGAAGTCCTTCTTGAATCTGTCTTGTAGAATAGAGGGCAACGAGATCAGTAAGCATTTCCCAGGCTTCTAGAGGAGTTGCCCCCACTTCCGTTCTCCATTCATGTATGTACCCATTACAGTGTAGGGGTAAGAATAGCAAGTGCTTCTGAAAATACTTTTGACACCCTCTGGGTATCTTGACTTTCACTTCTGCACTTCTAAATAAATCATGAGTAAGTAGGTTGTTCTCCCCATAAGATTAAATTGTGATTAATTCTTACACTGGGCAGCAGTACTGATTTTTTTTTCTAAATAATTTGGGCCGGTGTTATTCTTGTTATATTCTGGACTTTGGATTTTCTTCTTTGTAACTCTTTCTCCCCACCCTCGGTCTGATCCTGCTACCCCAGTGTTGTTGATAAGAGAGGGTGATTCTGACTTCTATACAGCTGCTAATGCTTTTATCTCTGTATCAGCATTAATGACGCATGTTAGGTGTTTCTGTGACTTACACATATAGCAATGACACACTAAAATCCACCAACTTTGCCAATACATGGCCTAAGGTTTGTCTTTTTATCCTCTGTGTGTGTGTGTGTGTGTGTGTGTGTGTGTCTATTTTTACCATGTGAAGAAAATTCCTTTTATTTTCTTTCCTCCATGGAAGCCAGTAGTTAAAAAGAACCACAAAATCCCTTCCATCCTTTCTCACGTTGTATTTAATGATGAATCAAAACGTATCCATGGCGAGACACTTACTATTCAATGAGAGTATGCGTCGTCTACCATCTTCCTTCTCTTTCTTGGGAAGAGAAGGCATTGGCTTTTCCTGAAACTGGAAGACTTGCTGTCATTCTTAGTGTGGCGCATCTTGCCTTTGTTGCGCCCATCTCATCCATGGCTTTGAAGACTCCCGACAATGGTCTATAATCTCAGACATGCCAAGTGTGTATGCTCTTGGTTTCTACAGATGACTTTTGAGTCCTATTTTCTAGATCTTTTCCTTAAACCTAACTTCTTTTTTTCATATTTACAGGCCTCTTGAATTTTTTTTTTGAACTCTTCTGAGACCAAAAGAAAAATAAATCAAAGAAGACCTCTGACCTTGGTATGTAGACACATCCCAGTCGGGGTGTCCCAGAAATGATCCAGGGCACCTCCTCTGAGTGTTTTGTTTTATCCATAGTTCAAGATCGCTTGAAGCTTGGAGCATGTGCTTCTGCCAGATTTCTCAGATTTCTTAGACATAGTGATTTGGAATACAAGTGATATAAAAACAAACAACTTGAACTTTAATGGATTTGCTTTTAAAAAACACCTGGATCTCTCTCCCTCTCCCTCTCCCTCTCCCTCTCCCTCTCCCTCTCCCTC
>NC_034609.1:31515964-31524376 GCF_900095145.1 Mus pahari
CTCTCTCCCTCTCTCCCTCTCTCCCTCTCTCCCTCTCCCTCTGTCTTTTTGGTTCTGGATAAGTGAATCTAGTTGCTAAAGATTGTTACCATATGTAAATAGAAGTGACAGACAATTTCTAAGGAAGGTGTTGAGCTTTTAAGATACCTGTTTGGATCATTTTGGTATGTACTCATGACTGGTCTGGGTGAATGCCCACAGATGGTTTAAAGCTGCATTTCTTGTTGAGACTTGGTGTTACTCTAGACATTCATGGTTCTAAATCTATGATGAAGCACCATGATCAATTCCCAGTGTCGTGGTTTGGAGTGTTAATTCTGTGTCTGCAGGTAGATGAGGATATTATAGATCCACTCACCAGAAGGCTGGTGAGTTTTTCTACAGGGGAAGCAGCAAATGTTGAAATGTCAAGATTTCCTGGAGGCAGAACTTGGTTGACAGTTGCTTTTCCTGAGCCTCTTGACTACCCTAGAGGAAGACAGTGTTTATAGAATGCTTTGGACCCTGGATGCATTTCACCCATCCAACATCTTTCTCCCTAGCCTGAAATATAGGAGGCAAAATTGTACAGTGCTTTGGTATAGACTCTCCATATTTTCAGTTGAAATGGTGGCACTTACACAAGATCAGCAACCAGGGTCTAGTGGCAGACATAGAAGACAATCATTTTTTTTGATGAAGTGTTGGGTAGCCCCGAGGCTCGCTATCAAGTGCTTGATGGCATATTTTAGAAACCAGAGCTGTTTCTCACTCGTAGAAAATAATTCCCTCTAGTGAGACTGTCTTGTGCCTTTGACCACTCTGTTTTCATTTAGTCTAAATAGCTTTGCAAAGGAAGTGTGGCTACAAGCACAAGCCAAGCTTGGACCATGGATTTGAAAGAGTTACCCGCTTGACCTCAGGTATTTGGCCCCTGTAGGTTGTCACCAGACCCTGTTCATTCTGGTGGGGCAGGATAACCTTGCCTGAGACAGAGCGTGGACCTTTGTATTTACTGAACCCCCGCAAAGACTTGGATTTTTCTAGCAGGGAGAATTCTGGGTGTTTCTCTTTGTGTGTGCTAATGGTATGGACTGATCTTGCAGAATCATCGCAGCAAGCTGTAAATGATGTATGAAATGAAAAATTCCTGCCCAGTGCACAGAGCGAATAGATACACTTCTATGCAATCACGGCAGTGCTGAGCTATTCATTTTAATATTTCCTTCAGACATACAGTCATTTTTTTTTTTTGGTGACTCACATTCATATGCTTGCCGTCGCCACACTACTCAGATTTCTTTTATATATGCTTCCAGTGAATTTCCGTGCTGTATACGCATATGCGAATGAATATATGCTGCACAGCAGAGGAACCGGCCTTTCGAAAATATTTCGTATAAAGACAACATCAGCACTTTCGGTTTTGAAAAAAAATGTTGAAAATAATGAAAAATCCAAATAACAAAAGCAGAAATGATTCAATTCCATATTGGGGAAATGCCTTTGTTAACATTTGGTCTCTGTCCTTGAAGGTATCTCTCCCCCTGTTACTAGATAACATTCTTATTCTTTTTTTTTTATTTTTATTTTTTAATCCTGTAGATATACTTTGTAAAATTTTTTATTCTCAATTACTGATAGGGCTTGAATTTTTTTTCCATGCTTTTCTACACTGTAACTTTCAATCATCATGTGGTGTCCAATTATGTGAGCCTAGCACTCAGTTTTACTGGTTTTATTGTTGGCTAGTATATATTTATTTTTCCTAGTTTTGCTAATATAAATATTTTGTCTCAGTACTGTCATGCTCACGTGCCAATAGCAATTTTGCTGTTTATTTCTATTAAGCCAAACTTGATTCAGACTTCTCTTTCAATACTTTCTGACAATTGTATTTGTTTTTCCATGTTGGATTTGGATGATGACTGGGTCGTATTTATAAATTACAGGATCAGAACTGTCATTCTTTGTGATATGAAGTCTTTTCATTAGAGAACAGTGTGTAGCTTCATTTACTGTATATTTCCAACACTAATTCATCTTTGCATTCTGGACTGAACCTCCCTAAGACAAGAGGCTTATTTTACTTAGTGCTTCTGAAAATTATAGTTACCCTTGTGTAGTTCTATTTTTATTATTAATTTTCTGGTCAAGAATAACAGTGGCCTCATATTATTGACTAATAAAGATTCTTCCATCTTTCCTGAGCTCTGGAGCAGGTCAAATAGCATGGGATGACCCCTTTTCTTTAGATGGGAGAGAATTAGCATGTGCAACTGTCTCACTGGGAGGCAGTAAATTATTTGAAGCCTCTAATTTTCTTTCAAGATTTCAATATGTTCCTGATTTTTTTTTAACCTCTGTTGGAATTAATTTCAGTAATGTATAGTCTTCTGTTGAAATATCAGTTTCTCTGGAGAAACTGATTGTGAACATGGTTCCCGCAACACGTGAGTTTACAAAAGTCAGTTTGGGGCAGATGGAATTGAATCACTTCCCTTGATCGTAGATGTCACAAGTCGTTACAAAGAACCAGCCCTCCAGATTGCTTACTTTTGACTTCAGTTTTGTATTTCCTTGCCTGGGCTCTTCAGCTGTAGGCTTAATTCATTTCTATTTTGTTTCTTGCTGTTTACTGATGGAAGTTTGTGAAACTATCAGCTTTCATGTGGTTTTCATTTTGGTTGCTGCCATACGGTCTTCTAGGTAGTAATGAAACAAAGGCCACAGACATAGTAACATGGTTGAAGAACAGGTTAGCAAGCCCGTGGCACACACAAAGTATGTATCTTCTTTGGTAGCTCCAGTCTCTCCATCCTCCTTCTCCCAGGGCACGGTCACTATTCTGAGTCTTGTCCTATGGCTCCGTAGCCTTTCAAAATACTAGTTGATTTGCTAGATATGTTGAATTAAGTAGTATATTGCTGAAGTGCCTTAAGTTTCAGGTATTACAAAGTCTCTATCATACTGAGTACAGTTTGATATAGATGACATGATGAATTTGCACTTAACCTTGTTTCTACGTTTGCACCTGTACTGACACATTCGTATATACTCTTGTCCTTTTTATGGCTACCCAGTAGGCCTCTGTGTGAAACCCTGTGTTTTTAAATTCTATTTATTAAATTGAAGCTAGTATTTTTTTTATTGAATAAACATAGTTCTTTAAAACGGGTTCTCATACAGTCCAAGCTGACCTCAAACTCAGTGAGACTGACCTTGGGTTTCTGATTCTCCTGCCTTCACAGGGGGACACCGTTAGGCCTGGTTTCTCCAGTGCTAGAAATGATAGCAGCTCTACCGTCTGAGCTGTATCCTCAGGGGGCTCTCCCTCATGTTGCTTTGAATATTGTTGTGTGCTCTCTGGACTATGCGTGCATAAGGATTTCTATAGCTTCTATAGGTACTTCGCCTCCATCAACATGGAAAGTGTAGAAGACTAGGGGACCTTACAATATTCCTTGCTGGGTCTTCAATATTTAGTGTTGGTCAGCTATATCATGTTCCCCTCTGGCCTTTTGGATTCTATACCATCACATCTTTTCTTATTTTACTATGTTTGCTTTATCCTCTTGATTACTTGCTTTAGGTGTTATTTTGGATAAGGTTTTGTAGCTCAGGCTGGCCGGAAACTCAGAATCTTGCCCTCACCTTCTGGCCCCTGGCTAACAGTTATGGGCTGTGTCCCTCTTGTCTCAGGACATCAGTTTTTCTATTTTACTATTGCCTACCATCACCTCTTCGTTGACATGATTTCTGTGTTTGGAAGGGTAGGTATAATTTGGCCAACTGAAGAGCATTCAGATGCTTAAATATTTGCTAGACATAAAAGCATTCTTGATAGTATTCATGGGAATGTAGGAAATGCTGTTTCAGTGTGTGTTTTAAAAATGCCCCATCCTGCTCTGTACCCTGAAGTTCAGAACTGTCAACATAGAACTCTTTAAAGCTTAAGGTCATTTTATTTCATTTGAGGGTGGCTGACAATATTTGAGGTCTTCTGTTTGTCTCTCCAGCTCATTACGTTTCTCTTGTCCTTGGAATGCTCTAGTCTCTTCTTTCCCTCTGGTTCCTGATGAATTCTGTCTGTAAGACAGAAATAAGCTTCAAGGTATGTCAGATTAGAAATTACATGCTGGACAGTGTTTTTCTAATTGTTCCAAGGGGCTACCGTGACCTTTCTTACATGCATAACTCCATCTTTAAGCCACCATTGATCTTTATTGACGTCTATTACCCATGCTGCCCGTCACGTAATTTTTATCTTCTTGCTTTTAGGTTCTACCAGTTTCCCTCAGTTGGTTTTCCTGTCTTTGGAAAATAGGGACAGAAGACACCGTCAAATGTGCCATTTAGCCTAAGAAATGGTATAGCGGCCCTTCCTTTTCCATATGTATATAATGAGAGCGATGTGTACAGGTTAATGTATATATTTATAGAGGGAACTATTACAGCTATTTTATGATATTTAAAACTAAATGCCACAGTTGTATTTTTTTTCCCCCTAAGTAAGTCAAAACTTCCCTTAAAGGAAAGCTGAGCAAGGTAGTAATTTGGAACTAGTTGGCTTAACTTAAAAAGCTCCCTGGTGTCACCAGAGCTCGCTTCATGCTATTGCTTTCTTAGACTTCCTCATTAAAATATTGACTACTCCTTTTCTTCAGTAAATGCTAATCCCAGCTCCCATGTACATGTGTTTACGTTTCACCACAGGCAGCCTGCCAGGCTAGAAAGAAACCCAATTTATTAATTTCACCATTTCCTTTTCAGCACAGAAAAGATACATTAAATTAAAGGTTTGCTAAAAATAACAAGAAACAGTTCCTGTCCATGCCAGGCGTGTGGCTCTCTCTCTGGCTGAGGTAGGGATAGCTCCCGTGGAGAAGTCTGTACGTATCTGCTCATCCATGTTCCCATCTTCTCAGTGTGGAGTTCTCCGCTCTAAAAGATCTCCCCTGTCGGTCCTGATGCTGTCGGTCCTGGTGTTGGCTTTTCTCCTCCTCCTTCTCTGTGTACATCGGCTGGCCCCTGCAGTTGCCCATCTGAGGAGGCAGAACCTTCTCTGTTATGGTTGTTAAAACACAAAGTGTGGCTAATCGTCACAGAGTTCATGCTGCCCGTGTTGGGGCACTCTCCCCCGAAATCTTGGAAATTTGGGGGAGCGAGGTGGTTTCCCATTTGGTTCATGATTCATACATGGATCGGTGTTATTACAATCCACAAAGGTCCTTCGTTCACCTCGTCCTTTGGAGGACTACCTATCCTGTGCTTCCTTTTATTGCTTTGAACAGAAGCATCCTCACAGAGCCCAGAGCTGTTCCTTACATAACCCTTCAGTAGAAAGCAGCTGATCACTCACCTGAGCACCTCGTCCTTTGAGGAACCGCGCGCGTGGAATGAGTGTGTGCATTGTGTTATCTAAACTTGCAAAGTCAAGGGAATTTTCAACAGAAGCCAACTATC
The DNA here is from genome assembly GCF_900095145.1 of Mus pahari. Lineage (NCBI taxonomy): Eukaryota > Metazoa > Chordata > Mammalia > Rodentia > Muridae > Mus > Mus pahari. The sequence goes on from NC_034609.1 coordinate 31,521,410, forward strand.
ATTAACCTTATCCGCATCCCTTGCCTGGCTGGCTGGCACTCTTCACCTTGTGGAATATTTAATTTATAAAATGTCTTGATGGATGCTGACTGCGAGACCCGTCACCCATACACACTAAGGAGTCGTTTGCAAATGAAGCTGTGTACTTCTGGTGCCGGGACTGAATGTGAAATATGTGCTCTAACAAGGGGTCTGCATGTTATCTTGGTTTTACCTGCTTTGTCCCCCATAATGCATTGTGCTTTCCTGTTGTCTTCTCTTGCTGATCAAATGGCAGCCTTCCCTTTAGTGAGGCTTGAAGAACAGGTATTATTAATAATCTTGGTGATCTGTTTCTGCTTTGGGGGAAATAGTTTTAAAAAGAAAGAGGGTTTTCCCAGTTTTCCCATTGATGGTCTTTGTTCTGTTTGTTTTTAAATGGCTTTAAGATTTGAAATCTTCAGCACAAAGTCTCTAAGGACGGTTAAGGTTCACAACTCAGGCAGAGGAGATGACTCACTCACACTGCTTGCTTTGCAAACATGAGGACCTGAGTTGGGTACCCTAAAAAAACATAGTAAAAAAAACAACAGATAAACAAACAAATAAACCACTATATGACCCCAGTGCTGAGCCGTGGATCCAAGAGGATTCCTGGGGCTTACAGGTCAGCCCTCCCACAACACACACACACACACACACACACACACACACACACACACACACACACACACACACAGGTGGGGGGTGGAGGAGGGAGGCAAGGGAAGGAGACGATGTATTAGAAATGCTTTCCTGCCAGAGACCCTGCATTATTTTTGCTATTTTTTTTACTTCTATGTATGTTTAACTGCCTTTGTGTGTGTGTGTGTGTGTGTGTGTGTGTGTGTACTACGCATGTACATGTACCCACAGAAGCCAGAAGAGGGCGTCACATCCGCTGGGGGTAGAGTCAGTCCCAGTGGTGAGTGGCCCAGTGCCACTTCTGAGAACCAAATGCAGGTCCTCTGGAAGTCTGTGCCTTTTAACCACTCCGCCCTTTCTCCAGCCCTATTTAGGGGAATTTTATTCTACCTCATTCTCGCTCCGTTCAAATGAAGTTGTCAAACTCCTCTCGCTCCTCATATTCATATCCGGGGCGGGTGTGTTGTCATGTTAGTTGCTAAAATCTAGGCAGACTCAAGGTGGATGCTACCCAACAGCTTAATGGTCTCTCTGCTGTAGCATTGCTCCTCAAAGTGGTCAACTTCAGGATGCTGCTCGGGAGGACATATTTAGCTGTGCCGCGTTGTTTCGAGAGGGAATCACGCCTCATCCAGCTGGTAAGCAATTTATGCCTTGAAGCATGAAGATTTCATAGCCCTTGTAATTTTATCCTTCCCGGTGTCGCTGCAGGTGCTATTTTTATTCATATAAATATTTAATCTTCTATAAAACTTATTAGGCTGTTGGCCTGAAGAATATTTTTTTTTTTTTTTTTTTTGGCAAATTCCTTAGGTTAAAGGACAGAGTCTAGCACGGGGCAGCTTAGCTCGAGATCACAGTTTTAAATAAAAGTATACAGGGCGATTTTCTGAGATTTAAAACATTGACCCCAGCAAAGCTGTTTGGGCTTGGCTGGGACGTTCCCCATCATCCTGTCAGTCTCCTGAGCCCTGGGCTGCTATCTGAGAAATCAGAGAGCAAACTCAGGGAAGCTGTAGGGAGGGAGCGCAGTTAATGCCTGCCTTTCTGTAGCAGTAACTACGGAAAACAGAGAAAGCATGCGATCAGCGCCCTTTGCTTTCTTAGCATTTAGCTCCTCGTAGTGAGCTTTTTTTTTTTTTTTTAAAAAAAAGGTTTTTTTCTCTCATTGCTTGAGAATTTCTTGCACATATATAATGCTTTTAAATCAAATCCATCCCTTCCAATTCCTTCCCTCTCCCCACCAACACCCCCACCCCCCAACTTTTTGTACTCTTAAAAACAAAAAATCCAAACAAACAAACAAAAAACCATTGATCTCACTTAGGGCTGCCTGTAATGGTCACAAGCCTATCAGGGGTTGCATCCATGTAGTCACCTGACTCCCTGCCAATCGTCCAATGCTGATTGCTTCGTCAGCTAGGGGCGGGGTTTCGTGAGTCCCTCCCCCATCCGTGTTCAGTACTTTTTAAAATCTCTAACCCTCTCTAAGGTGCTACCTTCTTTAAATGACATGTCATGTGACCTTGACTCTTGACTGACTTGGGATGCTAACCTGACCTGGCATCTACTGGTGGGATCTTCTTCCCTTGAAAAGACTGCCAAGAGTACTTTGGTTCCAAGTCCCTTAAAAACAAAACAAAACAAAACTGTCAAGTGCAGATTCCTCCCGTTGAATTCGTCTAGACTAGACCTACACTCGAGGTCTTCAAGGAAAGTGGCATTTTTTTTTCTTTTTTTTATGTGCGCGGATTATCTAGGTGGACAAGAACTTGTTGTAGTTGTACAATTTCATTGTCTTCCTGACACGCGGGGCTCTGACACATGATGGGTACTTGTATCACAGGATAGCTTGAGACCCACGGCAGCTCAGAGAATGCTAAGTACAAGTCAATCTCTTTTGGCAGACCCAACAGAGAAAACACAATTCCTAAGACATAAACGGAGAATAGCTGAGTTGCTGCAGAGATGGCTCAGCTATTAAGAACATATAGTGCTTTTCAGTAGGATCCCAGTTTGGTTCTCAGTACCCATGGGAGGCAACTCACAACCACCTGTAACTCTGGCTTTAGGAGAGCTGAGTCCTCTGGCTTCAGGGCCCCTGCTCTATGGGCACAGACCCTCAGTGACCATCATCCCCTAGTGACATATTTCATCCAAGAAGGCACCTCCTGACGGTTCCATTCCCTCCCCAAACAGCACTACCAACTGGAGCTAAAGTGTTCAAACCCCTGTCCCTGTGAGAGACACTTCTTTCTCTCTCTCTCTCTCTCTCTCTCTCTCTCTCTCTCTCTCTCTCTCTCT
>NC_034609.1:31524566-31586909 GCF_900095145.1 Mus pahari
TTTCTTTCTTTCTTTCTTTCTTTCTTTCTTTCTTTCATGTGTCTACTATTTTTTTTCTTATTCAAACCACAGTAGTCCTTGAGCACCTGTAATGTCCTTCCTCGTTGCATTTTCTATATCCCATTTTAAAATTTATTTTATTCTTCTTCTTCTCATTTGTATTAGTTCTTTGAGAATTTCACATGATGCATTTTAACCAGATTTGCCCCCTCTACTTCCTCCCAAATCTATACCCCCTCTTCTACTTATCTAACCTTGTGTCCTCGTTGTCTTTCTTTTTATACTGACCAAGTACAATTCGTGCAGCCCAAATACCCTTGGATGTGTGACCTCCCACTAGAATATGATCTACCTACTGGGAGCCGCAACCTAGGACTGATGGTCCCTTTCTTAGGAACTGTCAATTGCCAATAGCTCCTTAGCTAGGGGTGGGACTTTGTACCCACCCCTCCTCGCTCCATGCTGAGATTTAGTTGGGCTTGTGCTTGCTGTTACCCACTGTGAAGTCTATGTGCAGTTGCCCCCACCTTGCTCAGAAAATAGTTCCATGTAGTCATCCACTGCCTCTGGCTCTTACAGTCCTCATAGTTCTCCCCCTGTTTCTCAATGATTCCCCAAGCCTTGGGAACAGGGGCAGTGTGGTCCAGATATGCCATTCAGGTTGAGCATTCCACAGTCTCTTTTTCTCTGCAGTTTAACCAGTTGTCTTTGTATTCATCATCACTGACTTCCAAAGGAGGCTTTCAGATAAGCGTTTGGAACAGCACTAGTCTATGTGGATAATGATAAACCACCAGGAGTCTGCTTAATCCTGTGCTCACTTGGCAGAGTGCAGTAGGCAAACTCTCCTTTAGGGCCTATGACTTGTCCAGTCACAGGTGCTTGGCTCTGCTGTTGATGTCAGATGTGGCTATCCACTTGTGGAGCAAGCCTTAAATCCAATAAGAAAAGTGACTGGTCAATCCTAGGACATGCATGCCCCTGCTGTGTCGATTGGCATGTCTTATCAGACAGGTTGTTATTGTACTTTGCAGGGTTCACAGCTAGGTGAGATTTGTGGATCCGTTCGTTTCTCTTCTGGTAGAGCCCTAGCACTTTGTAATCAGTAGGGATGAAGCTTCCAGGTGTATACCAGCGTGATTCTTTTCCATGTTCTATAACTCAAGTGTATGATGTCTTCAGCCAAAGTGTTTTAACACTAAGTTCTGGAGGATAGCCAAGAGCCCTGGTAATAAACTCTAATGTTTCAGGGTCTATGGACCCCATTGTCCAACAACTCCAAAAGAAGTAGCCATTCCTGGCACTAGACCTTTTATTTGTTAGTCTGTGGTTTCCAATAAGAGCATCATTGTATATTATATGGTAATCCCATTTAAACTCTTTATATCTCTATATCTATCTATCTATCTATCTATCTATCTATCTATCTATCTATCTATACATGTAATATATATAGAAGCTTCATAGTGTGTATATATATATATATGAGTATATTTATATAGATATATGGAAATTTCATATTATATGTATATATGTGTATTTATGTTTATATATATAGAAGCTTCTACATTATTACATTTCCATATGACTATTTAAAGAGGTCTTTAGTGTTAATTATCCCTCCCATATTCATCTCCTTTTCTGCCCTCCCATCCCCCACACCATTTAATCATTCCTGTTTCATTATTTCCCTTTAACACTTTATGCTGCTGAATTCTATCTCCCCTGCCTTGAAATCCCTCCCCAATGGCCCCTTAGTAATTTTCTGACTTCAATCGGCATTTTAAATTGAGCCTATCTGTCTGAAGATTCACAGCTAACATCCACAGATTGGGGTGGGGGTGGGGGCTCATGGTTTTTGCCTTTCTGAGTTACATAATTCAGAATGATTGTTTCTGGCTCCGTCCATTTACCTGCAAATGCAATAATCTTGTTTTTCTCAAAAGCTGAACAATATTCTGGTATCTAAATGTAGCATATATTCATTATCTACTTCTCAGTTGATGGACTTCTATATTGTTTCCATTGCCTGGCTTTTGTGAACAGAACAGCAATGGACATGACTAAGTGGCATCTCTGTACCAGGGTACAATCCTTTGGGCATTTGCCTGACAGTAGTATATAGCCAGGTCATACAGTAGATCTCTCTCTCACCTTGTGAGGAACCTCACATTGGTTTCCATTGTGACCAGACCGGTTTGCATGCCCTACAGCAAGGAATAAGTGCTCCCCATTCTCAACATTCACACCAGTGCTTGTCATCATTTGAGGAGTGTGCTAACGTGTGTATGTAAAGATTAGAAGACCACTTGCAGGAACCACTTCTCCCCTCCCAGCATGAGTCCCAGGCCTTGAACCAAAGATGGCCAGGCTTGGCAGCAAGCCTCTTCAGCCACTGTGTCACTTCTTTGTTCCATACTCTAAGTCTTTTTTACTTCTTTCATTAGGCACTAAGATCTACAAGAGAAGACGACAACCCTTTTAACCATTTTTTTCTCTAAGACACTATTTTTGTTTCTTTTGGTTGGGTTGAAGGGATGTGATAGTTCCTTCAAACAAGAGCTCTATAGAGGTGTCAATGTGTTGAGAGGAAAAAAAAAATACCTGCACTTTTATGAAGTTATTCCATTTCCTGGCAAGGACCATATAGCTCTATGTGTTTTGTTTGTTTGTTTTTTGTTTTGTTTTTATACTTACTGTTAAGAGTTTACCCTGATTTTCAGATTTTCATGCCGTATATTTTCCAATTATTCATCACCTCCCATCTCAGATGTATTCAGACCCTTGGGATGTATCAAACTACAGGACAATAGTGAAGCACATTCAAGTCCGTGTCCTTGTCCTTTGCCCTTACAACCATGGAAAGACAGCAGATCTTTCATTTCATACTCCCACTAGGAAAGGGACAAGGGTTTGTGGCTTTCACTGGAAATGCACACGACATTCCTGGCCAGATTATGGCTGGAAAGCACAGCTTTGTGCTCCCAACAGTGCCCACCTTCCTTACGCCAGGCAGGATCTCAGAGGGAGGAGCAACAGTGGTCCAGGTGGCCCTGAATCCATCCCTGCTGCATCTGTCTTTAGATTGTGACATTCTGAAAGGCCAGCTGACTTTTCTTCATCCAGCACTCCACAAATGAAGAGTCAGTCTCAAAAATGGTAGGTAAGAGATCGAGTTTCTACTTTTTGGTATATATGTATATGTATATGTATATGTATATATATAAAATATACATATACATATGTAACATATAATATGAATATGATTCAGGGAAATAGTGTAAAACAAAAACAGCTTTTTCCCAACTCTGATGTCTGTCAAGACAAAACTAATCAGAATGGCTTTCTCTCTGTGCCACCCCACGTCTGTTATTTTTGATGTTTTTGGAAGGGGAGGGATGGCCCCGCTGTGTTTTGGAGTATGCCTATAGCAGCTTTTAGCAAATCACAACCTCAGCGGTAGGCTCGGCTCTGAAGAAAGATTTACAAATCCCTCACTGCTTTATAAATATCTGCATTTATATCTTAAAGAGGAAGAAGAAAAAGCCCCTCACGGTTGCTCCCAGCCTCCTCACCCTCTCTCCCCCGCCCACTTTCCCCCCTTTTCTTGCTTTCCTCTTTCAGAAATTAAAGATTGGGATGTGTGCAGGAAATGAGGGTCTATAAAATTGTGATAAAATGTTCCTGCAAAATTGCCTTTGAATTTTCGCCCTGAATTGCGGGCGAAATGAAATTGTTCGCTTTCAGCATTGCTTTGTTTTTGACCCCGTTTTGTGAATTCTCAAAGGAAAGAAACATGTTCCCATCTTTTATAGTAATCAAATTTATCTGGCATCTTTCAGCCTCCTGGATTACTTATGCTAGAGTTGGCTAGCCTCCGGAAGGCTGTGGCTGGTTTATTTATTTATTGTTCTAAAGTGAGGGTTTTTGACATGACGTTCTCTCCCATCCTCCTGGGGGTGTGCGTGGGAGGAAGGGGCTTTCTGGGGTATGTGTGTGCATGTGTGTGCCTGTCTCAAGAAAGGTAAACGGTGTCTATCTGATGAGAAATAATTGGGGGGAATTTAACAATCCCAGGTCATAGATGTTTCATTTCCTAGTTTATCATGGGGGGAAAAGAGCTCTTATTGTCACTGATAGATTTTACATAAAGAGAAATTCTAGCGACAGAGCACCATATGGAAGTCTTGGTGGTTGGCTATGGCCTGTCAGTGAGGAGCTGGGGTTAACACAGGCTTTTCCTGGAACAGGTGAGCCAATGGCTTTGTAGCATCCTAGCGTTACTGGGAATCTTTTCCATGATAAATGTGCCATCTGAGATGGCTTGCCTGTCATGCCCGTGCATGTCACCTGTGGCAGCATTCTGTTGCTTGCCGACCCAGAGCTCCGGAAAGGTCCTCGTGTCTTTTTGTTATTTTCAATCCCTTTCCTCTCTCGGTTCTGAAACGAGCAGATGGAAGAGGCTGAGGGCACAGACCTGCAGAAGCCAAATCTGGGTTTCAAAACAATCTCTTTCTTATGCTAAGAAAATAGCATTCGGGTAAATATACAAGTGTTACTATTTTTGCTGAGAATGTCCTTTAACCTCAACCTGGCTCCAGTTAAACATTAAGCAAAAAGACTTTTGGATTTTTTTTTTTTTTTTTTTTTTATCCCCCCCCTTTCCCCCCCCCGGGGGGGGGGGGCTTTTTGAGGCCGAGAGGACGTGGTGTGCCGAGCTTCCATGGAATTTTGATGGGCATTCTTTACTTTTTGATTTTTTTTTTTTTTTTTTTTTTGGAAAGGTGTCACCAAGATGTCACCTGTTCTTTATTAAATGTTGTTTAGGAAAGAAAATATGTATCCGACTGCTACAGATTTTTAATCATGCTTACAGACCTCTGAATTATATTGAGTCAACTCCAGGCTGTCTCCAAGCAATTAATTCTAATTTTTTCTATATTTTTTGGAATATAGGCAAAACATGTTTATGCAACAATCTATTCTGCATACCAATTTTTTGCAACCTTTCATTGTGGGTTGTTTTTTGTTTGTTTGTTTTTTGACTTTTCTCATATATGTTTCTTAGGCAGAAATCCACATGTGTGACAGAACTCCTCCTTTACAGAAATTAATATTAGGTCACTGAGGCTTCTGCATACATTTCAGAAACTACAAAATGAAGGTCCCCAGAACCTGTATGTCCTCAGTAATTTAAGCATCTCTCCTTTAGCTTTTGCTTAGAGCCTGGACAAGGTTTAGAATCATTAGAATGGAGACTAGGCTGGGAGACCATTTGCAACACATCTGCATCCGTCTGCACCAGGACTCTACGTTGAACAGGGTTTGGTAGAGAAGAAAGTCTGTGTGTTCAATATCCATGGGAAGGTCTATATGTGGCTAATTACATCCTATTTACTTGACAGTGATTCATTTGCAAGAATTAGTTTCTAATTGACTTGTACAATCAAAGGAACAAACTTTACCCAATGTCACATTAAAAAACAACAATAACAAAAAGCTTTTTTAGTGAAGAAGAGAAGAAAACGGTTTGTCAGGATTTATATGCAGAAGTAGAAGTTTTCAAAGCATTTCCTGTGGGGCCACAGATTCCAGGATGCAGCGTTTTTGCAGTCCATATACAAGACACTCATAATGTGCATGTATGTTACTTCTTCTCTCACAAAAAATTATATGTATATATACATACACATGTACACATACGTATATATGTACATATACATACACTTATATAAATGCTTAAATCAATCAGATGATTAGGGATTAGTGGATCCTTAATTGTGAGGATTCCAGAAGCACCGTGTTTATCTGAAGGATTTACAAAGCCTTTTTTTTCTCCCACCCCCCCCCCAACCCCAAGAAGGTGGAACACATTTCTGGGTCCTGCACAGTCATTTAAATGTGTCCGACTTGGCCCCTGAATCAATGCTGTGCGGCCGATCCAAGTAGGAAGGAAAGTTAAAGGCCGACTTTGAAAGCAGAGCAACCTTCCCGGTGGCCCTCCTTGCTTTCAAACGCAGCTCGTGCTTGACTATGAACCTTGAAAGCTTTCATCGAACTATTTTACTTTTTCTGTTCACAAAATTCACAAAGAGCTGTTTTGTAATCCCTTCTCCTATGCCTCCTGCCGCCCCCACCCCCACCCCCAACTCCTTCCTGGTTCTGTCCTAAATTTTGCCTCTGGGGAGTAAACAGCTACAGTATTCAATTTCTCTTTCCCAATGTATACGACAACACAGAGAGCTTTTATTACAAGGAAAGAAATCAAATCATTGTCACCTAAAGTGCTAATTATGTCTGATAAATGTATGGTATACACTTAATGCAAAGCGCTTAGGAAATGATACACCTTCAGTAATTACAGTGACCAACACGGCACCATCAATCTACATTTTCTTTTTTAAATCTCTGTTCATTTGGGTGGCTCTATTTTTTATTAAATGACTTTCCGAAGTCTCAGCATTCCCGGTTGTTGCTAATAGGGAAACTCGCACTGAGTATTGCGGAACTATGTGTCACTTTTTGTTTTTAATGACTGTTACACAATACATGCCCAGATGCATGTACACAGAGGGCCATGAACGACACATAAAAGCAGTTACATTCTGATAGGTCGTTTGCTCATCTTTTGTGTCCCTGATGAAATCTTACATGGGGTAATACCTGGGTGTCGGTAGTTCAGAGAGCCTGGAGTAGCACCCCTGGAGATATTAAGGGCTTGGGTATAGATACCTCCCTAAGACCTCTCATGTGACAACACTGCAAAATGACCCCTCACCCCCTCCCTCTTTCTACTCACTAGAGAAAGCCAGCATGCTTCCTGGAGCCCACTCGTACTCAGGATCAACCAAACCTGACATTTTAAAACAACAGATATAAAAGTAGGTTGTAGCTAAACCAGAGGACACTGGTTTCCTTTGATGCTGCAGTAGAGTCCTTCCTTGTTCGTGGCCCTGGTAGACAGGTAGGGCCTGCCCACATGCCGGGCTGTGGGAAGGGCGCTGGGACTCACTGGCCTAAGGTGCACCCAGCAGGACAGTGAACACCTGAGTGATGTCCTTACCACAAATGAGTGCGGGCCACGCCCCCCATCCCCCGTGGTTTTTCTCTTCTCTCCTTACTTTCCTTCTCCCAGGTCCTCCTTCTCCTTAAGTGCTCTCACCTCTTCACCGGCTCAGTTCCTCTTCACCTCAAGTGCTCACCTTCAAGGCCCCCCTCCTTGATGCTTTCTTTTTCCCTGGGAAATATTTCCTGAATGTTTAAGAGAAAACGGCTTGTTCTAAATATGGGGAGGTGGTAGAGAGAGGGGTCCCAAATTCTCCTGCTTCCTCATGCTTGTCTTTCTTTCCGGGCGTTGGGGTTGGGAGTAGACAGTTGCCTTTATGCAAATGGAGTGAGACTCCCATCACACCAGTCTCTTTAGGTTTAGTCTTAAATCTTTTAGAGTTGGGAATAGAGCTGGAGCAGGAGGATAGCTCTGTTGAGGAAACTGGTTCCCAGCCTTCCCCACTTGAAAAGCAAAACATCGTAGAACATAAAGGATATGCTGGGATTCGTTGTTTCATTTATTACAAGGTTGTGTAAATAAATCTGGGAAGAAGCATCTTTTTTCTAGAATCCTCTTTTTCTTACTCTTTGTTTAGAGTAAGCGCCCTGCTAAATTTGTAAATTGCCAGTTCATTTCAGCCTGCTTTCAGAAACCTGCTTTAGGATTGTGTGGGGTCTGGTCTGGTTAAAATACAATAACGTGTTTGGACTTACGTAGTTGGATTCTCAATACGTGATGGTCCGCAATAAAGAAAACCAGGAGGAATTTCAGTCTAGCTTGGAAGAGTCTCAAGGACTTGGGACTATTTTAAGAAAGGTTCCATGATGATAGAGAGTAGGATTCCTTGAAATTCATTAGTTCTAGCTGAACAAATTTAATTACATTAGTCAGAAGGATAAACATGAAGTTAGTTATAATGCTGTATTCTCACAGTAAAAGCTATATGTCCTTCTGGTGATACAGTAATGAGAGTTAGAAAACTAACTTTATTCACAGACTTTTCCCTAAAACAGTAAAGGAGAACTGTGCTTTTCAAATTATATTGTTATAGGTGTGAAGCAAATATTAAAGTATTCAGACTAATTCTGTTTAGTGTCATATACCCCACAGAGACAGAGCATGTATATACCCTACAGAGACAGAGCATATATATATGTGTGTGTGTGTATATATATGTATATATATATATATACACACACACACACATATATATGTGTGTGTGTGTGTGTATATATCCCATAGAGATAGAACATATATACACTCTACAGAGACAGAACATGTATACGCCCTACAGAGATAGAATATGTATACACCCTACAGAGACAGAACACATATACACCCCACAGAGACAGGGCATATATATACCCCATAGAGACAGGGCACATATACACCCCACAGACACAGATTTTATATATATATTTCCCCACAGAGACAGAACATGTATACACCCTACAGAGACAGAGCATGTATACATTCCACAGAATCAAAGTATGTATCCACCCCACAAAGACAGAGTATGTATATACCCGACAGAGACAGAGCATATATACACCCTGCAGAGACAGAGCATATATTTCTAGAAGTTGCACACAGATCTTTATAGTGGCAGCTCTCCTGCCAGCTTAAGCTGAGAAGAAATCAGATGGCTATCAGCTGACAAGTGGATAAAGAAATGGAGGTATATCATAAAATGAAATAGTGCACAGCCGTGAAAATGAGTGACATACAGGTATGTGATGTAATATGGATAGCCCTCAAACACATCATGGTTAGTTGGAAAAACCACACCCCAAAGAGAACATCATCATATAATTCATTGAGACTAGGCAAAGCTTGAGACTGAAAGTAGTTTGGATTTCTTCAGAGGATGAGAGAATGTTCTAAAATCGATCATGGTGATGGTGTTGCAGCTTCTACTGTGAATGCTCCAAAGTCCGTGGGGTTGTGTGTTTTAGGTGTGAGTGTGTGTGTGTGTGTATAGTATGTGTGTGTCTGTGTGAGTGTGTGTGCATGTTTTTATGGGTGTGTATAGTATGTATGTGGCATGTGTGTGTGAGTGTATGTGTATATATATAGTATGTGTGTGTGTATGTGTGTGTGTATAGTATGTGTGTGTATATGTGTGTATGTGTGTTTATGTTTTGTACTGTAGTAGTTATGCCTCAGAATAGCAGTCACAACTGATTTTAAGATTTGTATTCTGTTTAGAAGCACTGACTAGCAAAGAAAACCACCCCGTTATTTCTGCAAAGGAAAACCTCTTACCTAAAGGCACTTTGTATAGAATCAAATTTCAAGCTAGCACTTGGTGGAGCTGTGTGTTTATCAGTATTCCATCCTGGGTCTTCCACACTTATGTCGGGAAAACAACAACAACAACAACACCTCAATATTGTATTGCGTGGCTGCAACTCTGGAAATGGTGTTTCTAAAATTTTGCTAGGAATTATTTCTGAAGTTCAGGAAGATAAAACTTGGGTCTACCATGTTTTAAAAAATACATATGGTTATTTACATCTCTCGGCTACCTTGGAGTATTGTTAAAGTGTCTCACTTTAAATTGTGTCTTGAAGTTATCACTAGGAATTGGCAGGGCTGGTCTTTTCGGTCTATTATCTTTTTAGAATGAAATTTAGCACACCCCAGAGAATCATACAGTGTGTTCTCTCTCACACGCACACCCTTCATCAAGCTACTGAGTAATCCATGTTCCCTGTGTCTCTACCACAGATTTGGGACAGGCTTCCTCCTTCCCAAAAGTCCCCACACGTTCCTCTCCAGTGTAGCCTTTCCATTATACCAGAGATCTGTGACCATATGATGACACTGTTTAAACACTTGCTACATGCATGCTCCTCTCAGAACAATAGGATTGTCTGCCAGGCTGTTAGCATCATATATATATATCGCAGTTGGTTCAACATTGCACCTCCAGAGCTGATTTCTGAGGAAGTTGCTCTTTTATTCCATTAGGTGAGCTAGTGAAAGCTTCTTGGGTTTGCAGACTACATGGTTTCTGTTAGTAGTTCTTGGCCTGTCCCTGCTTGAGTGACTGCATGACCACTGTTCACTCTTTATCCTTGTTATATAATATTCCACTATGTAAGTATGCCACCATTCAGTTATTCATCCAGGAAACTGAACTCAGGTCACCTGGAAGGGCAGCTACTGCTCTTAACCACTCAGCTGTCTCTTCACCTTTCTCCCCCTCCTCTCCCTCCCCCTCCTCCTCCTCCTCCTCCTCCTCCCCCTTCCTCCTCCTCTTCTCTTTCTCTCCCTTCTCCCCTCTTTCTTCTTTCTTCTATTTGCTTTTGCCTGGTACCTCTGAAGCAATGTTGAGGAGAAGGTACAATGAATGTTCAGACTTTTTATTATTTTCATGGGGCAAACATTCACGTTTCCAACTCACCTGTACACTTGACTCAGTTACGCTTCAAATTCCAGACCTAATTTTCACCACTTAGCATTTCCAAATGTCGTGGCATCTCTAGTAGATTCCTCTATGGGACCATGGCTAGTTTCAACCACATCTCCCTTAAATCTATACGTGTCTTCTAGTCCTTCTTTTGTGAAGTGTAGTCCTGGCTGGAGTCTGGAATGTCCGATCAGCTGGTAGACGTCGTTGGTGACTTGAGTTTAGGGATCAGCTTATGAGAGGATTGTACACGCTCTGCATGGGCATGAGAGGGTACAGCCACGTGGTTAGATGGTTGAAATCTTCTGTATTTCTTTTGACTTTTCCTGCCACCCATTAGTGAGCCAGACAATTATGAATTAAATGTGTAGCATTGTAGAGTGACATTCTTTTATAAAGATTGTTACAGTTCTCTCTCTCTCTCTCTCTCTCTCTCTCTCTCTCTCTCTCTGTGTGTGTGTGTGTGTGTGTAAGCTAGTGGTTCTCAAGCTTCCTAAATCTGTGACCCTTTAATATAGTTTCTCTTGTTGTAGCCATGCCCAGCCATAAACTTTATAACTGCAATTTTGCTACTTTTATATGTCATAATGTAAATATTTGTGTTTTCTGATGTGAAAATGTACAGGGGTCATTTGGGTCACAACCCCCAGGTTGAGAACGACTGGTGTAAGCGCTCTCACACACCAGGTGTATATAGGTGCCCACAAAGGCCAAAAGAAGGCATTGGATCCCTGGTCCTGGATTTATAGGCAGTTGTAAGAGACCATACGTGGATGCTGGGAATGGAACCCTAGCCTCTACTAAAATATTTTCAAGTTTGTGTCTTTTCATTTGCTTGGGATAGAAACACCCTGAACCTGTGGATTTTGTCTTTCATCATGTCCAGAGCATTCTTTTTTATTTTCTTTACAAAGATGTATTTCCACACATTTCTCTCCATTTTCCTTCTTGATCCCCACACAGAATTTGTATCTTCTTAACATGTCACCCCGGATATAAGAAAGTTCAGCATCAACTATGATATTTTTATTGGAAGGGTTGGTCTAAAAATTCCTAGCTCACCATGTTCCAAGGGAATGCAATTTCCAAATTGATTTCTAATTTTCCTTTAAAGGTATTGGTTGATAGATTGTGTGATAGATCGATGTTGGGTCTGGACCCCAGGGACTTACACGTGCTTGTCAATGCCCTGTTCCTGAGCTGCCTATGGATTTCTCTGAGCCTTTGCTTGCTTGTCTGTTTTGTTTTAATCTGGGGGGGTCAGAGTCTTGCCCTGTAGCTCAGGCTGGCCTCACAGGTGAGAAACTCCTGCCTCCGCCTCCCACGTGCTGGGATTATTGGTGTGTAACACTGCATATGTTCCAAACCTAAGTTTTGAAAAGGTGGGTATTTGAGGGACCATCATTGGTGTGAGTCATTAATTATTCTGTTCAGCCTGAGGGGAAGATCTAGACCAAAGACAAAAACGTTGCATCTATCACTTTTGGATCCTGCCTCTTATCTTTGCGGCAACCATCGTCTTTGTGCTAATGTTAGGATAGATGTAGTTGTCCCCTTTCCAATGATAAAAGTGCCAAGATCCAGATAAGCAGTGGATTGTCACATACCTATTTGAAGTCATAGAGATGCAACTCAATAATAATATAATTTTAGCCTGGACATGGCAGTAGTACACACGACTTCTCTGTTCAAGTTCAAGTTTGTTCTTCCTTTTGCATGTGTGCTTCTCTGTATTGGTGTTGGATTCCATGTGATCTTGTTGGGTAAGGGCGGGTCTTTCTGCGGTTTGCTAAGCTCCTTGCCTCTGGTCTCAGAAATCCGAGTACTAACCAGTAGGAAAGGTGACTTATGTTACATGAATGTCACAAAGAAGCACTTTGGTGGGCTGGGGCCAGCCCTTCGTGATATAGTGTTTGTCATGCTTGCATGAGGCCTTGGGCTCCATCTAGCCAACTGGCAGGGACATGTGGTGCATAAACTTGAGCAGATTCCCATGCTCCATGAGTAGGCATTACGGGCCCCAAACTAGAAGGCGACCAAGTCTATTGAGTGTTTTCTAATATGAAACTGACTTCTCACTGTGGAAGTCAGAAAACACAAATGAGCATAAGAACAGATGACACCCTGGGATGGCACGTGGAGACAATCTGTAATCAGCCCTCTGGATACCTCCTGAGCTCACACACACTCTGTATACATCCTGATCTCAGAAAACAGTCATGTCACACCTGCTGGACTGTGGCTGGTTTTTTACCAATGTTGAATCCATTGGGAATATCAGTGGGAATTATGGTTATATACTGAACAGTGAGGATTGAGACTAAACCCAGAAAGCAACCAGAAGCCGGACCAGTAGCCTTTTATAAGACAGTACAGTCTTCACTTTGGACAAAGGAGGGGGGGAAGGGGGAAGGCAGGAGGGAATATAGTGTGTCTTATTTCCGTACTGTTCTCCAACATTATACAGTAATCACCGTTTGCCTATGAACACGGAGATAAACACTGATTCTCCTGGCAGCAGAAATGGTTATGATAGTTAACACAGAAAGCTTGGTCTCGTGGGGGTTAAGGCTATTGTATTTTGTTCCTGTTGCTCTTTCTATACTGAGTGAGCATAGTAGTTATTTGAAAGTCTATAATATAAGAGTGATCACTCTGATATATGAATGCAAAGTTATTTGCATCTGGGGAACTTTTTTTTTTTTTTCTTCTCTTTAACAGTTCCTAAAATCCCCGGAAAATTAGACCATGTTTCCACATCTCATTTGACAATCAGGCACTGTTGAAAAGAGCTGGTTGGTGGGGGCCCACACCTGTGGTCCCATAACACTGGACCTCTGGGGCTTGAGGCTCATGGGTTTAGAGCCATCCTGAGCTATATAGTGAGAGCCCCTCTCCAAAAGAAGAAAAGAAAGAGCTGGGAAGATAGAAAGGAGGAAGAAAGGGATAGAGGAGGAGGAGAGAGAAGGAGGGGGGGAAGGACAAGGAAGAGGGAGTGGGGAGGGAGGAAGAAAATGCTAAGATGTAAAGTTAACTCATTCCAAGGGAGAAAGAAATAATTCTGGAGACAGAAGCTGACTGGTGGCAAAGAGTTAATACATGTGGTCCTTTAGTATCCACAACTTGGGGACAGCAAACTCTTCCAGCTCCCCTTTCACATATGAATACTAAAATGTACACATATTAGAGTCCTACATTAAATGAGATAGTATTTTGTATCACCCACACCTCCCCTTGCACCCATTTTAAAATAAACCTACAGGTAATTTATTACTACTAACACAATGTATTAGTGCTGTGGAAAGAATGTTACAGGAGCCCACTCAGTGGATAGTAAAGGGAACAATTCACACCGGGTTCACATAGAAGGACTGTTAGCTCGCAATGTTTCTAGCATATCTTTGCCTGCATCCATGGATAGGAAACGTACAGATTCAGAGGGATAACAGTGTATTTCTAATGAGAGGATCATAAACAACCACAGAAATCTTACATGGTTCGCATTGGTGAGCCCTTGTATGGTTTTTAAAACTGTTGGTTTAGCAGAATCCTTCTCAGGCCAGTGGAGCCCGGTGATGGACAAACATCAGTGATATGTCACCGTTACAGCATCATGGTACTGAGTGCCCTCAAGCATCATCTGCATGTGTTTGATCACACTTCTCTGTGTGTAAATTCTCAGCACAGGGAACATATTCCATCAAAGGACTTGCATATTTAAGTTCTTGCATGGTTACACGTATGTGAGGTTGCATATGCATGTGTGTAAATGTACATTGGAAAGACTGGCTTTTTATGTGGGCTCTGGGGATTCAAACTCTGGTCCTCGTGCTTGCCTGGCAACTACTTTATACACTGAGCCACTGCTCCAGTCCTATCCTTTAGCAGGTAACGCTGATTTGCAATTTTACCAAGAGCATACAAAAGATTGCTAGTTTTGACATTTAATAGAAGGAACATTGTTTTCAATCCGATAAACTAAAATAGGATCATTTTTATTTTTGTCCATCATTACTAGTGGGTTTGATTGTATTTTCTTATGTTTATGATGTCCTCATATTTACTTTCTGTAAATTGATTTTGTATCTCTTGAGCATTTTGTCAGTTGGATTATTTCTTACTGATTCATAGGTAACATTTGGGAGGGTGTGCCATGTACACATTGGGTTTATTTATCGTTCATTGTAGGAAGATCACAAAGTGTTTTGTTCCTTTTCTCTCTTCTGTGAGCCTTGTCTGTAAGGCAGAAAGCCTGCAGTCGGCTCTGATCCGTAACTTTGGAGAGATTTGCTTGTGAGAAGTGGGTACAAATGATGTGGCTCTTTGTTGTGATTTTCCGAGAGCCACTCCTGTCTCCTCTCTTCCCAGCTTAATTACTGACATTACCTTACCATCTCTCTCTGGTTTGGATGACCCCTCCCACAGTCACCCTGATGAGATTGATGAGGTCACATTCAGGTTTTCCTGGGTCTGAAGCATTCAGGGGTCTGGGTCAAATAGTTCTGTTTATAGTGAGGTTGTGACTTATTCACATTCTATCACTTGATTTCCTTTTCAGCTAACTGGAAATATACATATTTTCTTAGAGTATGACTTGTGACTTTGATCAAAATGTAAATATGATCAAATGTAAATACATTCTTGAATTTCTGTTTTCAGGTTAATTGTAAATATCACCCCATTTTGGCTTCTACACATATGTTGTCAAGTCTCTTTTTTCGTACCTAGTACTGTCCTTTTATATATCTAATTTTTTAAATAAATTTTTATATTTATATATTTATTTTTCATTGTCGGCAGACATTTGTCTGTTTTACGGGATCTTTCCCTTTCATTTGTAAAATTTGATGTTTTTGTTTTCTTCATCTCTATTTCCTTTGGCTATTTTGTTAACTTCCTTGGTTTTTTGTTTTTGTTTTTTAGACTTTTAGGGTGAAGATACAGTTAATCTCTCTTGATTTTTTTTTTCTATGAAAGATGATATAGGTCGCAGGTTTTGATGTGTGTACCGCGATGGCCACAACTCTTAGATGATGGGTGGCTGTCTCTAGAATAATCTGAGATTTTTTTTTTTTTTTTCATGTCAGTCAACAGCTGTTCATCATGGTAGGCCTTGCGAGGACACACCCTCTTCTCTCTAACTCCACCGCTTAACTTTGGAAGGTTACACTCTAATTTTTTTTACCCCTCTATAATAAAGATCGCCCCCTTTGTTTATTTGTTTCTTAGGAATAAAGTCTTAGGGATGGAATTTCGCTCAAAGGAGGCAGCCACTGTGTTATCCATTTGATGTGTGGAAGAGTGCCCCCTAGCTCTTACGTTTTAAACTCATCCATAGACTGGGAGAGGACTTGATTCTAAGTAGCCCATGACAGTGGCAGGCTTTCAGGCCACCCATCACTGACGTGTGGCTATTGCTATGGTGTTGCCACCACCCTCTTCTGAGCAGAAACACTGGATTTAGTGAGACAGGACACAGCCCCAGTGTTCTCCAGCAAGGAATAGACCCAACTCTGCCTGAATGAACTACAAGGCTACAAGGGAACAACATTTAGTGCATGCTTTGCAACCTATCTAGTCAAGCCAGTAGGTAAAATAATTGTACACATCTGATTTTTGGCTTGTTTATTAAGTTCGCAGGCACCTTTGCATATTTGTTGTAAAATCCTAAATATAAATGTTGTCAGGATTGAGCAGAGCAAGGCCATTACCCTTAAAACCATCTCTAAAAGGGGGGACCATTTGTGTTTGTGCTCCCGAAAGGCTGGTGTCACCTAAAATTTTATTTTCTTTATTTTTTATTTTATTTTATTTTATTTTATTTTTTGAGACAGAGTCTCATTATCCTAAGCCAGCCTTGAACTTGCTATTTAGATTAAACTTTGAATCCTCCTGTCTCTACTCCCCAGGATGCTGGTGTTATAGGAACCTACCTCCAAGGCCCTGTTTATGATCAAAACAACTTCTTTGAAGGACTAAATCTCTGGATGGCTTCCTCACTTCAAGATAAAACTTGCCCCTTTCTTACTAGTGTAAAGGATGTGTTGGTGTTTTGCCTAAAATAGTGTTTTTAGTTTTGTTACAAGAGGTGCCAGCAGAGCCTTCCAATAGCAAATGTCACTGCTTCTCATTCCTCTATGTGACCTTAAGAGTTAAACTACTACACTGGGGAATTTTTTTCTTTAAAATTAATTTAACTGAAAAAATCTCTTCAAATTGTATTGTTGGCTTCGGCGCAGGCCATGAAATAATTTTCCATCGGACCCCACCATTCTTCGAAGGTCAGACTCTGAATTGGGCTGTTGCGGCCCCGCTGCAGAGTTTCCAAGCTACGTTAATTTTGGGTCTGCCGTTGATGGATGGAGCAGTTTGAATTCTGACATGTAGCAGGCTGACGTGAATGACCTGCATGGGCAGATGTCAGCCTCCTATTTCATGGCCGTTTGTCAGGAAGGAAAAACAGCGTCTGTTCAGGCTGCTCTGTTCTAGGGTGCCTATGAGAAACTGTGCACACATGCCCCACACTTCACGGGGCTGGAGCCAGGGCGGTATGCATAAGGGTTTATGTGACACATTGACTCATAAAAGAATAACACAGTGATGTGCACATTACGGTTTTATATGCTGGTTTATGTCTCGGTATATATAAATGTTTGTGTGGATGCTAACAGAGGGGGATGTCTTTGAATACACACATTACAAAATTGCTTTTGGAGGATAGGAGTAGAGCCATGAATCACGTCCTCACGCAACCTCCTATGGACAGCGAGATAGCTATAGGGTGATCACCCAGAATATCCGTGTGGGAAAGGCACAGTGGAGTGTGCACACCCCACAAGGCAGGGAAGTGACCCCTTGGAGGTAGGAAGGAAGCAGGGAATCATGCAAGGAAGTGAGGACCCAGGAAAGATGCAGAGATTAGGAGCTGGCATCTTTCAAAGACTTGGCCCGGTGCTGCAGACAAGAGCATGCATACGTAAGGGCTGGAATAGGCTGGTGGGCTGTCTGAGGAAGCCGTGCTTCCTTGCGATCTGGCTGCTTTCATGAAAGAGTTGAAATAGCTTGAGTTCATGAATCACAGTGACCTGAGGCCACTCAGGCCCAAGGATCACCTTCCCTACTTAAGTAGGAGCCTTGAAGAGGAGCAACAAATGAGGTGGGAGGGCTCCCTGACACTGCCTTGAACGTAGTAGCTTTCTCTGCATGTGGACCGCCCTCTTCATCCCAGCCCAGAATGGGCAGCCCTCCCACTCTGGCATCTACATCTGGGAATTTTGAAGAGTCCGACTCACAGGCAGAAGCATGCTTATGGACCGACGTTCATGGCTGTAAAGTGATCCCACGCGTGTGGTCGTTTTATTTTTGTAAGGTGATGGATGTACAGCCTGTTGAAAAAGCAAATAACACAGAAAGCTTATGAACGTAAATAGCACCTCCCTGACCCATCCTGATTCTGAGTTGCAAAGGAAGCTGCCCCCTCTCACTTACCTGTCTGTTCCATTGTTTCTCAGATGGTCTGTATAAGGCATTATCATTGGGCTTCTGCTCCAACAGATGCAGATACAGCTCCTAAGTCTTCATCACCCCTTCCTCCCTTCATCTATCATCCCCAAACTGGGATGTTAAGGTGTATATATGCAGTATGGTAATAGGCTCGGGGAAGTTATATTACTGTCCTTTAAAACATTTATCTGGCATTTATTTTTCACAATGATTCTTTGTGTATAGTCCAAATAAGATCCTTCAGCCAGTCATGTCGGCCATTATTCGGATGGGCGTGGTCCTCCTGAGACCTTTCCTGTCCACACACAACCACTCCTGTGGGGGGCTGTCACCTGATTCAAGATTCCTCCATTTTTGATTAAGAAATACTACTCCCTGGGTTGGAGGGATGGAGGGATGGAGGGATGGAGGGATGGAGGGATGGCACAGAGGTTAAAGGATCTTGCTGCCTTTGCAGAGAACCTGGTTCAATTCCCAGCACCACTCACTTTGGGTGGCTTTCAACTCCTGGCAACTCCAAGTCCAGGGGAAAACAGCCCCCTCTTCTGGCATCCCTAGGCAACTGCACTCACATGTGCATGCACACACACAGATCTACACATAAATAAAGACAGTTACCATTCCCTTTCTTCGATTGTTTTTCCTTGATATTTTGTTGTAATTTCCCCTAGATTATAGGCTGTCTACATTCTTAGCTTCATCCTTCATTTTTAAGAGGACTTTATAAGTACATTCCTCAGAAACAAACAAACAAACAAAATGGATACAAAGATAAGTGTTTTGAACACATAAATACCTAAAAACACCACTTCTCCGCCTGATGCTTGATTGGAATTTTGCTATAGAACTCGAGTCTTGAGAACAATTTTATGTCAGATTTTTGATGGTCTGATGTCTCATTTGTATTGTTGCCACTGAGAACAGGGAACATATTCGCTTTCTACTTGGTTTCCTATGGTCTTTTCTCACTCAGGGAGCCTCTAGAATATTCCCCGTTCCTCCCAATATTCTGTGGTTGTACAACGGCATGCCTGAAAGGTGTATTTACCTTCACTTAGCTAGATGCCTGGCTGGAATGTTTTAATATGGGGATTTGATATCCTCTGGTTTGAGAACCTTTTCTTGGGTGATTTCTGAACCTCTGTTTTTCCTTTTTCTCTCACAGAGGTTTCTGTTATTCACTGTCGGACCACCAGGGCATGGTCTCCATGTCTCCTATTGCCTTTCAGGTTCATTTATTTTCTTCAGTTTTATTTTCTATTTAAATTTCAAAGATAACATTTGTATTTATATATATGTATGTAAGCATATGCATTTGCATGATGTGTGTGTGTGTGTGTGTGTGTGTGTAGTGTGTGTGTGTGTATAATGTGTGTGTGTGTGTAATGTGTGTGTGTGTGTGTGTGTAAGTTTCTCCAGAGGCCAGAGATGGCTTTGGATCCCTGGAGTTGCAGGTTGTGAGCCACCTAATGTTAGTATAGGGAACTGAACTCAGGTCCTCTAAATGTACTACATACTCTTAGCCATTGGACTGTCTGTCCAGCTCCTGTTCTATTTTTTAAATTTTGATGAAACAGAATTCCAGTGTTGGGATTGTTTCTTGGTCTAAGGATACTGTTCTTGCACAATTAATCTCTGACCTCCATCACCCCTCCCATCTTATTTCAACCCTCGTTGTTCATCCTCTTCCATACACCTGGGGTGCTTGGACTCCTGTGCTCCAGTGAGACACTGGAAGGCCCACAGGTGGCCTTGCTTTCTGTAGCGTGGGACAGCAAGCCTGTGTCTTCACTGGGGAACTAGAGAAATATACCTTTGATGTGTAGCCTGGGAACCAGCTCTGTACAGCTTGCAAACTCCACCTTCCTAATGTTCTGTCCTTCTAGGAGCCTGAACCACTTCAAGTAGAACACTCCTGGTGACAAACCAGGAATCTATCATCTGAGATGCTAAGCAGAAAATCTGAATTTTAACAGCTCCTGACCACGGGCTTCCACGGCCTGCCTTCTAGTTTCAGACTTTTTTTCTTATGTGTGTGTGTGTCTGTTTGTGTGGTATATGTGCAGTTAATACATGTGCGAGTGCACACACACACACACACACACACACACACACGGAAACTAGAGGAAGGCTGTCAGATGTTCTGCTCTATCTCTCTCTGCTTAATAATTTGAGTCAGGGTTTCTCAGTGAACCTGACTGAGACCCACCCAGCCCCAGAGACCCCCCCCCCTTTCTCTCCAGTTCCCCTCATGGTGCTGACTTTGCTGGTACCTGTGACCCCACCCAGCCATTTAGATGGGTGCTAGGAATTGGAACTCAGGCCCTCCTCATGTTGACCCAGAAAGTCCTCACACCCACTCAACCATTTCACCAGCTCCTCCTCTTAGCCTGTTGGGGATTCTGTGAGGAGAACCCACTCCCTTCTTGACAGAGAGCTGCATAAGCTTGGGTGCTCTCCCAAGGCAGGTTCTCCCCGCTACCTTTTCCCTTTCATTTCTTCTAAAGATCTATACATCTTTCTCCTGCTCTTTCACCTCTCTTACAAGTTCCTTCTCCTCGTGGATTTTACCTTTAAACAAATCCTTTTACTGCCGTGTCATTCTCTCTCGTGCCGATTGCTTTGGTGGATCGGGAGAGGATGCAGAGACAAACACGTTTTTATTCTGCTGTGTTTAACTGGAGGTCCACGAGACTTTGCCTTCGTGGCTGCTTCTGATGCAGTTGGATTTGTACAGGGAGGGCTCCTGCCTTCTGACGAGGGAAAAAGCCTCATTTCTCATTCTATCCCTCGCCACCAGTCCACACGCAGCCTGGTAAGGTGGCATGTTCCTGTTTTAATATTAACTTCCAGGAAGGGATATGATTAGACCACGGTGCTCTCAAGAGAATGCCAATGAGAAAATGTTCGGCGATGGGGAGCCCTCTGGAGCCGCCATAAAGCCAGGCTTTAGAGAGTCTTGGCTCGGAGTTTTGTGTTTGTAGACAAATGGGTTTATCTTCTCCAAAACATATTAGTGGCTTCTGTTGCATACACAGTGAGGAAGAAAATCAAGGAGACAACATACACCAGTGGGATGTCTAAGCAAAGGCGACTACCTAGCAATTGGTGCAGGGCACCAGAGTGGCTGTGGGATAAACAGGTTATGGATAGAGGTTCTAGAATGTTCTGTGACCAGTTCTTAGCTGGGAAGAAAGTGGAGTCTGCAAAGAAGCAGGGCACAGATTTTGTCCCCTGGTTTTTACTTGGTGTGGTTTCCTATAGTCAAACCTCGGACTCAGTCAATCACTTGTGCACCTGGACTAAATTGATAAGAAACAATTTCTTCTTCGTTTGCCTCTTTTCAGATGCTGTCTGTCACTTTCGTCAGACATCAAACCTATGCCCTTGGTGTGCTTTTAGATGTGCCTTTATTTTGGACTCATGTTTGGGAACATGTGTGTAACCTCCCATTTCTGAAGTGACCCATTGGCCTTGTATATTGTTAACTCATTTAGCAAACCTTTGCACGTGTCCTGTGCTTTAGGGTGGGACCCAGGGAGGGGCAATTATACACACCTCTGCTATCAGAGAGCCACACTTTCCTGAGAAACACAAACCTTGAGGCAGCTGCAACAGAACAGTCTGCACCAACGGCTAAAATAGATTTATTTATTTATTTCACAAATGCCCATTAAAAGTAAATTCTGTGTAACACTCACTAGTCTACGAAATAGAACTCTTTAAGAATTTGGCCATTTAAGCTCACTTAAAGACCTAGAGCCGAAGTGTAAATGAAAATACCTCATGCCATAAATGTTAAAACACACACACACACACACACACACACACACACACACGGAAAACTTGAAGTACTTACATTGCTTCATTGACATCTCTGCTAATTCTCGTTGATACTCCACTGTATACAGAGTGCTCAGAAATTCTAATGAGTATTCTAGTGTTTACTTGCTTTAAAAAAATCTATTCGTCTCATGCATGAACAAAAGAAACCTGTCATAGAAAGTTCTTATGTGCCCATGTGCTAAGCTATAGATGGAGATTTGGACTCAGGTCCCCATGCTTATGAAACAAATGTTCTTGCCCACTGAGCTACCTCCTTAGGCTTCCAATAGACAGTTCAGTTCATGATTGTCTATAGAATAAAGCTCTATGAAAGGACAATCTCTCTCTCTCTCTCTCTCTCTCTCTCTCTCTCTCTCTCTCTCTCCTCTCTTTCTACTTTTCTCTCTCTTTCTCCCTCCCTTTCTTCTTCTTCTTCTTCTTCTTCTTCTTCTTCTTCTTCTTCTTCTTCTTCTTCTTCTTCTCTCTCTCTCTCTCTCTCTCTCTCTCTCTCTCTCTCTTTCTTTCTTTCTTTCTTTCTTTCTTTCTTTCTTTCTTTCTTTCTTTCTTTCTTTCTTTCTTTCTTTTGTTCTCTCTCTCTAAAGACAGGTCTTGCTATATAGCCCAGACTGGCATCAAACTCAAGGAGTTCCCTGCAAGTGACTTGGCCACTCCCAGCTAATTTCATGACTGTTGAAGGATACTTCCCCACCACCTTCCATATGTAATCTACAACTTCATATCATAACATGTAGGGAGGTGTGAGAATATTTTTTTTCTCCCTGGACCCTATCACACTATAGATTCTGTAGATTCTTGAGAGAGAGAGAGAGAGAGAGAGAGAGAGAGAGAGAGAGAGAGAGAGCATTGTGTTCCAGTCACAGCCTGTGTTTATCAAATGAGCTGTAAGTAGTTTAGTAGTTTCAAGTTTCTAAATTGTTTCATTAATATCTTCTTCTCATTGAACTGCCTAAACCAATTATCTGTCTTCTTTCCAGTTAGATATCCACCATGTTATACTGTTTCAAAACAGTTGTTGTCTTTTTCTGTTCAGAAAGAATGCAGGATTGATTTCTGATTTGTTCTCATGGGGTCTTTTTGTGTCTCGGTTTTACATCTTTGTAGACATACTTCTACATCTACAAATTTTCTATATTCACAGAATCTGGGTTTAATTTTTTTTTAAAGTAACAGTAGATTTCAAATGTTTCAAATGTAATGTGATAGCACCATGTACCCACCACCCGGCCTTAACTTTAAACACAGTGTTAAACATAGAATTGATCCAGTCTATCTTTTGAAAGGATAAAAACAGAGCTTTAACCTCATTTCTCCCCACCAATAGTCACTAACTCCTGTTTATTTGTTTAATCTTAGTGGTATCACCTATTGATTTGAGACTTTAAGGTATACAGTCTGTATACATATTGGAGGCTGCACTGTTTCTTCTCATGTTGTTCTGTGGTTTCACCCATTGCTAGACTAGAACTCCACCACTGTGTGTTCAGTAGCTGCCTGCATCAATAGTTTCTTGGATGGTCCTCCTTATGGATTCATGCTGCTTTATACTGATCTATGCTTTTCCCTCAATTTTCTAGCTCATCTCTTGCTGTTTATTGTTTTCCATTGATTCTTAGAATCATTCACATCTCATTTTCCTCCTAACTGGAAGACATAAACAGAGGAAGTAAACGAGATAGCAGTTTCATTGGTAAGCACATCAAAGCAAGTGATTGATCAGCATGACTGATGGAAGGGGTAAGGGGTAGACAGCCAAGGTGAGGAGTAGTTGATGTGGGCAGGCGGCTCATACGAGTGATGGACTAGCTTGTGGTCAGTGGGAAACAGTGGAGATCCCAGAGAGAGGGGGCCCACCTCTGGAAAGGAAAAGCCATGGAGGGGACTGTTTAGAGACAGGGAAAAAAGCAAGGTCATTTCATCTCCTGTCCCCCTGTCCAGTCTGTGGTAAGCTCATATATTGGCTCCCTTTACATGGTTTCTCTGAGGCTGCTGGGGATTTAGCCTAGGGTCTTGCACATGCTAGGCAAGCCCTCTTACTGGTGAGATATGTCCACAGCTCTCTCTTGTATAGTTTAGTAAGGCTCTGGGATGAATGTACACATAGATAGATAGATAGATAGATAGATAGATAGATAGATAGATAGATAGATAGATAGATAGATAGATAGATAGATAGATGGATGGATAGATGGATGGAAAGATAGTGTGTGCGCATGTGTGTGTGTGTGTGTGTGTGTGTGTGTGTGTGCATGTGTGTGATTTCATAGTGGCTACCTCTTGGCTCGAACAGTCTAACACACGGTTCTTTGTGCCTTGGAATGAGGTTGAGCAGTTGCTCTCTGAGTGAGTGGAGAGCATCACCACCAGTGGATTGAGTAGCATTTGGCTAGCGCTCTGAGCACATCCCTCGTTCCACCCTTACAAGGACTTTCTGAGCTTCTCTTTCTAATTATATGGCATAAAGACCTTTGCCTGAATTTATTATTTTTGTGTGCGAGGGAAGAAACTTTGACAAGATTACCCAGGACAAAAAAAATACCATAGTTTGCAAATTTGAGTGTTTCTTCCACCTCTACCAGCACAGCCCATCATCTCAAAGTATTGATTTTATGCTAATGCTGTTACCCTGCCAATTGTAAAGGAAATGACTTGGGAAGGCAGAAACTGCATTCTTCATATTACTGCTCAGGTTTCAAGGGACCTGAGCTTATATCTTTATGCTTCACATAGTGTTCCCATCCCTGACTTGGTAGGGCTTGCTTCTTTTGAGAAACTCAGCAGCCGATGGCCCAAGATACAGAGATCCCATCGGCCATTGGGAGTGGCTTCTACGGAGACCATAGAGAACCTATCCGAACTTCTTTTGAAAATGTTTTAACTTTAATTTTATGCATATAAATGTTTTTGCATGGGTATATGTGTCCCAAATGCACCTGGAAGCCAGAGGAGGGCATCAGATGCTCAGGAAGTGGAGTTACAGGTTTGAGTTGCCATGGAGATTCTGGGAACCAAGCCCAGGTCCTCTGCAAGAGCAGCTACTCCTACCTGCTGGGTCATCTCTCCAGCCCCCGACCTGCTATTGTTTAACTCATGGAGTCTGCCTATGCACGAAGTCCTGTGAATTTATAATCTCTATTTTGCAGGAACCATATCTATAAAACATCTGAATAAATACACAGGCCGCTTGGGAATATGTGTATAACTGTATCTCTGTGAGTATACCTGTCTACGGGCACACATATGGCCAGATCTTTGTACCCGGCTTTGATCACACGGCAGCCAGTTTTGATTTTTTTTTAAATATATACAAATGTCAGGAATATTATTGGTGGAGCTAAAGTTTTCATACTAAACTATATATGATTTTTTTTTAAAGAGTGTTGAGTTGCCTTCTCTATTCCTACATCTTCCCTTCAAAACGTGCTTCTTCTTAAATGTCATCAAATTCTCTCCATCGACTACATGGAAGTAAAAACTTTTCTGAAGAAGAGAATAAGATCGTTCTTGTGTCTCTCCTGAAGGGAAAAGATGAACTGTTTTCAGGAGTCTCCCCTCCCCCATGGAAAGTGCTCATCTCCAAATTTCACATTACAAAAAAAAAAAAAAAAATTCATACCCTCACCTCTTATATGCTTCTGACCTTTCTAGGGAATATGTGTGTAACTGTATCTTTGTGAGTATACATGTCTATGGGCACACATATGGCCAGGTCTTTGTTCCCTGCTTTGATCACACAGCAGCCAGTTTTGATATTTTTTTTATATATATACAAATGTCAGGAATATTACTTTAATCACCTCATAAGAGCCCCTCCTCTATATGTAATATGATTATTGCACCGTTCCTTGTTTGTCATACCCATGCCGCATTTTAAATATTTTACTGTTCGGAATGGGGCTTTGCTAAACATCACTGCTCTTAAATGTGGGTTTCTGTGCGAGCTTCTTCCAAGAGGATACTCTGAGCAGTGGAATTGCAGTCAAAAGCCGTTTTATAGGCCTTGATGGTTGCTGCCAGCGTTTGAAGAAGGGCCCTAGCCATTCCTACCCCAGTCACAGCCACAGGCACTGGACAGTGTTACATTTCTCTCCCTGCTAAAAGGACTTATTCAGTTGCACAGAGAAGCTCTGCAGAGCAGTATCCCAGTACCTGGGCATTTGCCTCCCATCCCTCCTCCCATCCCTCCTCCCCCATCCTTTTCCTCCTCCTGCATCTCTGTACCTGGGTTGGGCCAGTTTTTCTAAAAACATTTAGTAGTTGGGCAGATGACGAAGTCTGTCTTTTATTTGTTTTATTCGGTTTGTATTTCTGAAGTTACTCCTGAGTCTGAAGATATCCCTGTGCTTGGTTACTCACAGTCCCTACTCTCTCCAAGTGGGTCTTTGCCTCTTCTCTGTGTCTCTTTTTTATGACTCTTCATAGATGTCCCATGTCTGAGTGGTAACTTTTTAGCAACAGTTGCAGACATGTACTTACTTGCTGCCTCTTTGTTTCAGATGGTTTCACAAACCACAGAAATTAAAGTATAGCAAAGCTGTCCCGTCTTGCATCCTGAGGGCTTCACCCATTGTGTTAAGGACACTAAGTCCCCATGTGAAGGTTACAGAGTCATCTGGTTTTCTACCAGGGTTTGAATTTGAAATTGGTTGATTTTTTTTTTTTTTAACCTTGTAGAAGCTACCTGTAGTCCCTGCTACCAACTGAACAGAAACATTTTCTAAACAAGAACCATTTCTTCTGCTTCTCTTTAATGCCCCGTTTACCCCTCACCCTCTAAGAGCACATAATCTGTTCTCACTATTTGCTAATCAAGGAAGGAAGTGCACGTAACATCTCTTCTTATTCTGTTTGCAGGCTCTCTAGTATAAACATTTCCCACCCCTCTGGAAGCCTGTTCTGGAGCCATTTTCTTTCTGTTTGCCTCTTTTTATCTTCATTTTAAAATTTAGATAGACATTTTTAAGGAAAATTGTTCCCTTGCTTTTTTTTTTTTTTAAAATAAGGCTTATGTCTGATTGGGGAATGTAAAACATTTTATTATAGACCCACCCCCACCCCAGCCCAACCCCCCAAAAAACCCAGAAACAAATTAAAGGAATCAATGTTGCACTTCTTACATATGCAGAGAGCTTCTTGTCCTCTAATCTATGTTCTGTCTGAGTCAAGTATACACAAACACATGCACATGCAAATGGACACACACACACACACACACACACACACACACACAATATCTTGGATGAGGCATAGCTGAAGTTAGACACGTAGAGATTAAATATTGCCAGTTACCAAAGCTGTTGGTTGGTAGCTTGCATTTCCATATCATATTTTTTTTTGAAGCCTGAAGCTTTGAATACTCTACCCTAAGTTCTTAAAGAAAATACATATTTTTCAGACATCCAGAGAAAAGAATGAATACTCACAGAGGATTCCAAATGTCTATGGGCCACATGACTTTCAAATTGTTTGCATATTGGTGCTTGGGTATGTGTGCAAAACCCATCCCTAAACCCCACACATGGTTAAGACCTAACTTGTAGTTTCTCTGGCTTTCTCGGCAATGCTGAGAATTAAGGACCTGGTGCCTGCATCTCAGAACTCTCTGTTCAGATCTTTCACCTCTGCTTCACCTTGAGGAATGCTGATATATATTCAGGGAAGTCCCTGATACTGGACCACAGAACCTGCAGCAGCCAAGAGGCTCTTCAGACAGACAAAATTAGATTGACATTTTTAAGGAAAATTGTTCTCTTGCTTTTTCTTTTTTAAATAAGGCTTATGTCTTATTGGGGAATGTAAAACATTTTATTATAGACCCACCACCCACAATATGTGTATACACACACACACACACACACACACACACACACATACACACACACAGAGTGATGCTTCCTGACAACAACCAGGAAATTAAAAGTTGAATTTTTACTTGGTCCTTAGCTGAGACCGGGCACTCTGAGTCTTCTCTGAGTTTATGAAGGAGCATCTAGACCCCAGTGGAACTTAGCTGATTGCCTATGTCACGTCTTGGTCGGAATACAACTTTTAAACATACTTCATGAGCTGTTATTATTCCTGGTATAAAAGTGGTGGCCGGCCCATGATCCTCTAATTCTCTTGCTGATCTCCTTTCTATTGTAATAGCCCAGGGTCTGGTAGCATCCGTTGCTCAAAAGGACCAGGAGTGGCCTTGAAATCACATGCTAATATAAAATAGTCTTTAATCTCTTTATGGCAAAGTGATGCTGGCACTGAGATTACAAATTTGATTTCCCTGGCTGTCGATACAGAGAGACACAATAGGGACTATGAACTTCTCCAAATATGTTTCCAGGATAGGGGGTCTTTCCCTTCCAGGTGGTGACATTTCCAACTTTGTTTTGGACTTAATAAGGGCTTTTTGTTTTGTTTTTGAGGTGAAGTAAAGTTTGGAGATTTTTGATTTGCTTAGGGTTTTCTTGTTAAATGAGAAGGTTGAAGGGAGGCTAACATCTTCCAAAGTGTCTGCCTTTCAGTCTCACAGAAGAGAACCTCTGAATTTTTTTTTCTCCCACCGGTGTGCTGAAATATCATGACACCTGTCTAGACCAATTAGTGTGAGAGCAGGCTGGAGTCTCCACAATGGGAATGATGGATGAGCCTTGGATGGTTTTAGTAACTCATTAGCCAAATGCTACAAAGAAATAAAAGTTGTTGTGGTTTTTATTTTTTCATTTACATCAAGAGGCTGCTTAAAAGCTCCAGTATTTTCTCCATTACCTTGTTGGGTTTTTTTTTTTTTTTCCAGTTTAAGGAAAAAAAAAAAAAACCCTAGCAGGTTCAAACCAACTTCAAATTTCACATGCAACCTGTCTCAATGCCTGGGCCTTTTTAGTTAGCCCCATTGTGTTTCCTAACTAATAGAATTTCTGAGCTAGGGAAGGAAACCACAGGGACTTTCAGTGCAACTTGAATACACTCATGATGGTCCTTCCATTTGCAAGAGGTGTTGGGATGTTGTTGGGCCCTGCCCTGCCCGGCCTGTGGCCCCATTTTTCTTTCTTTTTTCTTCTCTATTTCACATCAACCAATCTTTTAGGATTTTTTTTTTTTTTTTGTCTTTTAGTACCTGTCCCCAGCCTCCATCTTCTTCCTATGAGCCATCCTCTGGCATGCATATTTCTTTGGTCCCTTGGAAAACACTAAGCCATTCTTCCTATTAGGTACATAGTATCATATATGAACTTTCTATTTGGGTGTCAAGGTGGCCCTGCTTGTAATAGGAATCTTAAACATCAATTCAATCTGAAGGTTTCTCTCTCTCTCTCTCTCTCTCTCTCTCTCTCTCTCTCTCTCTCTCTCTCTCTCTCTCTCTCTCTCTCTCTCNCTCCCTCCCTCCCTCCCTCCCTCCCTCCCTCCCTCCCTCCCTTCCTCCCTCAAGAAAGGAAGGAAGGAGGGAGGGAGGAAGGAAGGAAGGAGGGAGGAAGAAAAAGAAAATGCCTGAATCTGTTGGAGTCTGATGTCCCGGTTATTCACACTGAACAAAGGGCTGGGGAAACTCAGTCCTTCGGAACACCGCATGAAATTCCAGGCAACACGCAGAGCAGGAGTGGAAAACAGGGTGTGTGGTGGGAGATGGATTGCGCCTTGCTCTATATTTACGTATTGGCGGCCTTGTTTGTGTGCGTGCGCATGCGCGCGCGCACAGCACACGCACACACTGCCACACAGGAGGTGGAAGGAATTGGACTAGATTTATAGTCCCCATCACTGCTTTCTATCCTTTGGGATCAACTTTGTCACGGGAACAGCAGCGGGGGTTTATTACAGTGTGTGACAGCAGGTATGGAGCTGTGTGTGCGCTGGCGATTCATTGTCCTCCGGCGTCGGGATTTATACAGCCACACACCCCTTCCTTCCAAGGGCCTGCTTGGCCATCATTCTTAGATCTACTGGGCTGAGCTTGGTCCTGTGCTTCTTGGGTCCCTGGTAGGATTCTTTCTATCTCAGAGAGGGGTGGGGGTGCATTTAAAAAGGTTTGCCTCTCGAGGATTGTTGCTTAAGGAACGTAAATGCTGTTGAAAGCAGTAGTAGAGACACCATGAACCAAGAACTTCAGAGGCCTGCTGACATGAATCAGAACAAATAAAACAGACTCCTGTGCTCTCCGAAGCTATAGCTGGTATCAAAGAGAGTTTATTGCACATCTACATGGTCATATCAGGCCTAAGGCATGGGTGCAGGAGAGGAGACAGACAATTAAGAATTAAGATAAATTAATTTCTCAGTACTCAAGATCTGGCTCTCCTCTACTCCCTCTGGTCCCTATTTTCTGATACAGAAAACTAACAAAGGTTCAAAGATAAGATCTGCTGGACTGGAACCCTGTCCAGAAAATTATTTATTTTTTTTTTAAAAAATAGACCTACAAAATTTTTTTCTTCCTGTAAGTAGATCCATAATTCAAAACCCGGGACTATCATTTTAAAACTGTTGAAAATAACTTTTGAGATTTGTTTTTTTGTTTCTAACAATTTATGGGTGTGTGGTATGTATGTGCATGTTCATGTGCCTGTGGGTGTGTATACACAGGAGTCCAGACCCTCAGAAGGACTGGAGATGTCAGATTCCTTGGGAGTGGAGTTCTAGGCAGTTGTGGATCACCTGACATTGGTATTAAGAACTGGGCTCTCTGCAAGAGCATTAAATGAGCCATCTCTCCAGTCCTGAGAAAAGAATTAAAACGCGCGCGCACACACACACACACACACACACACACACACACACACACAAACAACTAAAGAGAGCAAGATTGCTGAGAGCAAGGAGGGGTGTAGAGGGGAGTTTTAAGGGAGGGAAGGGGAAATACCATTATATTATAATTTAAATGAAAACATAAAAATACTACCATATTAAAAATGAATACATACATACACACACACACACACACACAGGCACACACATACTCATGTGCATGTGCATTTTCTATACTCTCACAAACACACATACACATGTCCACCTCCCAATGCACATACATGATTTGAGGGGATTACATTAAGTGTGTTAAGTGCATGTATTGCTAAGAGTGAATCCATGTTAAATAATTTAAATCTAAGAGAAGTGGCACATGGCTGTCATTGCAGTGCTCAGGAAGCAGGCAGCAAGACCCCTGGGACTCGCTGGCCGGTTGGTGTAGCCTACTTGGCACATCCCAGGCCAGAGAGAAACCCTGTCTCAGAAACAAATCAAAAGGTACATAGGGCTTGAGGAACATCACTCGAAGTTTTCCTCAGGCCTTCTCACCCATGAGCGCACACCTAGATATGCACCATTAGCTCTGAGGATGCCCAAGTCTAGTATTAGCACAGCCCGTGTCTTCCCACCATGCCAGAGCTCTCTAGCATCCTAGCAAGGGGCTGATGAGATGGCTCAGCAGCTGAAGGTGTTTGTGTCAACCTGGCTATATGACTCCAGCTCTCAGGAACCATGAAAAGGCAGGAGAAAACAGACTCCACCAATTTGTCCTCTGAGCTCCATACACATTCCATGCTTACACAAACACACACACACACACACACACACACACACACACACACACACACTAAAAAGAAAAACAATTAGATGCAAATCCAAGGCACCTACAATTTTCAAGCATTACAATCCACTCCTTTACTCTGAATACTTTAAATTTCACTTGTGAAACATATATGTTTTTTTTTTTTTTTAAATCGCACCAAACCATTCCAGGTATGATCATTTATATGAATAAATAGTTTACAAGATGCCCCCCCTTTTTTTGCATGCCTCAAGATAGTTCACTCAAGAGAGCGAGAATCATAGACTCAAAGACTGGCCAGCTGTTTTCTCTCTGTACATCTCTTGAGAGAACTTGGGAGCTTATCCATGGTAGCAGCACACTGGTGGCCCAAATGCCAACCTGGTGATGTCTTCTACATCAGAGTATGAATAAGACCCTTTACCTGTGACCTCTGTTCGTCTCTTTGGATCGTCTCCTTTTTCCCTCCGCCTGTCCCCAGGGTCAGCAATCATAGTTCTAAGCACACCTATTCATTGGCTATGGCCTCTGCCTGTGTCTTTGTAATTTATTTTGTCCTCTCCTCTTCAGTGGAACTGCTACTGTTTAGTCATTCTCTTGGGGGAAAGCCTCCTATGTCCTTTGGAACTTAGTATATGCTTCTACTAGATAAGGGCAAAGTCATTCTGGTGTCTGTCTTTAACCCTTGATCCCCACGTTCTATATGGGGCCTGGCATAACATCAATGCCCAGTTAGTATCCATTGCCCTGGACATCAAGGGAGGTCATGAGAGTTAAGAGGGTAACATCTGGAAAATAAAAGCAAGCCATGGTATCGAGTGAAGAGCAGAGTCCTAGGTGCGAGTTACACCATGATGGAGAGGGATATGAAGCTGATGGACGTTGAGGAGTTGCTGAACCTTTTAAAGCAAGTGAACACTACTTTAGAAGTAGGGGGCATGTGCCTCTTGGTGGAGTACTTGCTGCACTGGCGTGGAAACCTGAGTTTGGAGTCCCAGTGTCCACATAATAGAAAGCTGGGCATGAGGGGTTGTATATGATCCCAGTGTTCAGGAGGCAAAGGCAGGAGGAACCCCTGCAGATCGTTGACCATATAGTGTCTAGCCAACTGGTGAGTTCCAGGTGCAGTAAGAGACCCTGTCTCCAAGCCAGATACGGTGGTATGTGTTTCTACTTGATAACCATGATAGCAACTGTTTTCCTTTTAATGTCAGTGGAGAAAGAAGGGAAAAAGAAATCACTGTTGACCTCTGGCCTTCACATGCATGCACACACCTGCATAGGCAGGTGCACCCTCACATATACAGATATGCACACACAAAAAAAATGAGGCGTGTTTAGCGGGTGGAAGGAAGGGATGAATCACAGTGGAAAGTGTACTGGGGGCAAAGGACCCTAACCTATCCCTTGGTGGTTACATTGGCTAGGTCTTCTAGATGGCTCCAGTTCATGGGATTTAATTCTCTTTAATGAAGGTCATTGATCATGCAAGTGTCTGAACGTAATTTCATTTTTCTACCTTTTAAATTATCTTTATATTTTCAAATTAAAATGTAACTATATAATTTCCTTCTTTCTTCCCCTCTAGCTTCTCCTATAGCCTCCTTGCTCTCTCAAATTCTTGGCCTCTTTTTCTTTAATTGCATATATATATGTGTGTGTGTGTGTGTGTGTGTGTGTGTGATAACAACATAAATAATTTTTATACTTAGAAATCTGTTCCTATAGACATATTTTCAAATTAGAATATATATTCCAATTTTAGGTTGAAAAAATATTGGTGCACATTTCCTATGAAGATTTTCATGAAGAGGTTAAAAAACCTGTTGTGCAAAGAAATGAATTCAAAGCCACCGAGAGCTGGTGGCTTTTCCTTTATGACTCTGTGGCCTCCACTTCATCTGCATCGCTCCTCATTACAAGTGGCCACCTACATCACTTAGTTCCCTGCTAGCATGGTGTAAGTGTGTTCATCTCCCGAAGAGGGGCCGGCTCTGAGAACCTTGCTGTCCAGTGGTTTCAGAATCATGGGCTCTGAGCATCACTTGGAGTTGACCGGAAATATAGAACCCCTGGCCCCACCCTAGCCCCACCCAATCAGGTTCTGCATTTGAAGAGACTCTCCTGGGTTCCATGGGACTCATCAGGCTTGAAGACCTTCATCTGAACTAGGAAATCCTGGGAAATGATGTGAACCTATTGTTTCCGTCTCACCAGATAATGATGTGACTGGTCCCTCCTCTTTTTTACTTACACCTCCTGGATGCCTTGGAAGGGCAGGTCTTAATTCCCTCACAGATTTCTTAAACCGGAATCCTGAACTTGAAGGCAAACCCAAGTTATATCTATTACATCTAAACTTGGTGAGCTACAGATGCGTTGAGCGAGGCAGGTACGAGCTGCCGTCTCACTGTGAGGCGTGTGCCTGCTCGTCGGCGGAGAGGGTTTTTCAAATATTATTCTGAATTATCGGGAAACATAACCAGCTTTGTGCAAACAGCAGCTTTCCGAAAGTCGAGCACGCTTCCCGTGCTTGATTTATAAACTCCAATGATGCAGATCCAGCGGTGGCTTGGTTGAGTAAATAAGGCGCGCACGCCACGCCGCCGTGTCTCTCACAGCGCCGCAGTTATATTGTATTCAAATGACTTCAGAATCCAGACATTTTCTGTTAGGTACCTAAAATAAAAATCACTCCCCCTGCCTCGCAGAGGATGTAGAGCGTTCACCGGAAATGTGACAATCAGAAAGATGAAGTTTTTCCATGGCCTGAGTCCAGGAAGATGAAGCCATAATTGGTGCTTTGGAAAAAAAATTTTTTTTCTCCTTCAGCATTCATTTCTACACTTCCATCTGTCCTATGTATGGTCGTAGGTATGAGACTAGATGTGGGGGGAGAGAGAAATGTCTTTGAATGTGAGGCAATAGTTGACCCTCACTATCTGGGGGGAGGAATCTGGAAGAGTGGGGTCCCTTGACTGGTGGGTGGGGTGAGGGGGCATCTTAGGGTGACTGTCCACAAAATTTGATTCAGCTCTTCCTGGGTAGGCATATTTAGCTCACACACTTGATGAGATGGGCTTATGGAGTCGGAGTGTTTGCCAGATTTCTTTTCTTTCTTTCTTTTTTTTTTCTTTTTTCTTTTTTTCTTCTGGGGGATAGATTTCTTTATTGTCTGCTGAATTCATTTCGCTCTGTCAATATTCCGTAGAAAAATGATGGACATTCTAGAATCTTGACGTTGATATTAATTCACCCTTTCGATGGGTCTACCTTGGGGCAGCTTTCCCTCCCCTCCAGGGTTCTCGTTTTCTCCTCGCTGTGCTCCTGACCCTGGAGCTCAGCTTCTTCCACACAGCAGCTGAGTGTATGGCAGCTGTGTCTGTCCTTATTACCTCTGCAGTCTGCAGGACTCTTTGTATATTAAGCCCACCATAGCAGCAATGAAATTCAGATTTATAGCTGGAAATCAGCCTATTTGTAATATAAGCATAAACACTGAAACCCTAGAAACAGATGAAAAATAGATTTTTTTTTTCTTGCTTGCTTTGTGTTTTTCTTTTCTTGGAATTTTATGACTAGGGCCTTACCCCGGTCCTATTTTAAAATTTTCTCAGACCATGTAATATAATTGATAATAGTGTATAAGCAGCATCTAATATCACCCTGCATGGCACAAAGTGAGCCATCCCGGGATATGAGCTTAAAAAAATTGCATTAACACTTAGACAAAATGAAATTTTTATACTTGATTTGCCCGTGGTTGGATGAATGCAGCTAAACACAATTTGAGCTGTCACTTTGCAAAGGGAAAAAAAATATGCAACTTTGGAATGTTTCAAATGAGCCCAATATTAGATTCTATAACTCAGAGTGACACGGGAAATACTATTTGCTACATGATTGGTTCATTAATATTTGGTAATTGCGGTATATCATTTTAAGGGGGAAATAAAAAGCAAACAAAACGTCCCCGGCTTCCAGTCAGTCATTGCTTCTCAGCCACC
Source organism: Mus pahari (assembly GCF_900095145.1). Classification (NCBI taxonomy): domain Eukaryota; kingdom Metazoa; phylum Chordata; class Mammalia; order Rodentia; family Muridae; genus Mus; species Mus pahari. The sequence goes on from NC_034609.1 coordinate 31,559,921, forward strand.
ACCAGAAAAGATTTGGAAGCGGAAGGATACCACAGACCGGGAACTTAAAGTTTCCCTCCACCCCAATTTCATTTTGGAAGAATAATTTCACCATAAACCAACATGTCAGACAAAGCATCTACGCTTAAAAAAATATTATTTCACCGTTTCCACACGCACATTTGATGTAAACCCTGGGGGCGTAGTCCCTGAATACACATTACCTCCATTTTAGGGAAATTACTTTAAATTATTAGTGACAAATTTACTTGTCTGCCAATGTATTTTTCTGGAATTTTACTACAACATCAATACGTGGCTGTTTTATATGGGCCCTCATTTACCTGTCTTTGAAGGCAGCCACCCCTTAGGGAGCTCTGCCTGTCATGAACAGAAGCTAGAAACAGTCTTTAAGTTTAATATGCCCAATTTTGAATTAGATGGGGGAAAAAATATGTCGCACTTTAAAAAATGCAATATGCCCTTCTGGGTTGGACAATTAGGCAACTTGTTTCATTATCTGCTGCCTTGCCATTTTGGACCAAGATTAAAAACAGCACATATTATTGTGGGAGCCAGAGAATATACCCTAAACATTATGTTGGGTGCTAATGAGGGGTGTAAGTATATTGGGCTTCCAGGGCCTGGTTTGCATGGAGCTCACAGACCTTCTAAGACTCATGGATGGCCCCAGAGGGAGAGTGGATGCCAGGTATTCCCGGAGAGCTGGCAGGACTCTCTACAGAAAGGAACGTGGAATGTCCGGGTCCTGTGTATACACAAACCCAGTAGGCAGAAACTGCACAGGTGATGCTGAGAATGAACGTTACAGTCCAAGCCTTAATACCTTGTTTATTGATTTATTTGCGTGCATGAGTGGGTAGGGACAGGTGTGCCACCCTGCACAAGTGGAGGACAGTAAACAACTTGTGAGACCCCTTTTCAACCAAGCAGGTCCAGGTCCCGGGGATCAAACTCCGATAGTCAGACTTGGTCGCAAGTGCTTTTAGCCACTGAGCCACTCCACTGGTCTAACATCTCAAACTCTTAAAAAACAAACAAACAAACAAACAAACAAACAAAAACAAACAAACAAACCTCTTTGGGGGAAGTGATAGAATGTCTAAGCAAGAAGAATAGGGAAACAGGAGAGAAGAAACACAGAAGGAGAAAATGACCAGGTAAGAATGTGAGAGAGTCCAGGGAATGGGGTGAAGTTCTTCTCTATTCTTCTCTATCAGGGTGCACTGAGGGCAGCACTCAGATCAGATGATGTGTATTTACTTATTTAAATCTCTGTCTGTCTGCATGAGTGTATACACATGTATGTCTCTATGCCTCCAGGGGCCAGAAGAGGGCATCAGATCCCCTGGAGCCGGCATTATAGGTGGTCGTGAGCCATGCATTGTGGATGCTCAGGACCGGACTCAGCTCTTTCCTAAGAATGGGAATCGCCCTTACCCTAGGAAGCATCTCTCCACTCCTTCCTGTCGTTTTGGTCCTCCTATCCTGCTTCCTGTCTGATTTTCTGGTTTGCTAGTTTTTATGACGGTGTTGAAGCTCCAACGCTGTTAGTAGATTTCCATCCCGGGTCTTCCTTTTGACCCAGCTCTTTCTTGACCGTCACCAAGAACATACTATGAATTGGTTTTCATGGGTAACTTGATTTATAGTTGAAAACTACACAGACACAACCAGGCATGGTGGGACCTGTCCACCATCACAACTGATCTGGAGGCTATGCCAGGAGAGCTGCAAGTTCGAAGCTTCCCTGGTTACGTAGTGAGTTCAGAGCCCAAGCTGTACAGTTGTACAGTTTAGGGAGACAGTGTTGCTACACAAACAGCAAATGACTAGAAGAAGGCTTAGGCTGTAGCTAAGTGGCAGAGCCCTTTCCTGGCAAAGTTCTGGCAAGGCCCTGGGGATCAGTCCCCACTATAACAAAGGAATGACATAGGCATTTCTTCCCTCTGTGGAAACTGTCTTTCTTTGGTGTGTGTTCCATATGTTTAGAACTTTGACTTTTGCTTCTTCTCCCCCATTCTATGCCAGCCAGGAGCCTCCATTTTTTAAAAGGCCTTTCCCTTCCCTCACCATATAAACACAACCATTTAGAACAAATTAACTAGAATACCTGTTTGAACTGACCTAAATTCATCCTGTGCTACGGCTTGGGAGATTTGACCTTAATTAAACCTCTATTTTGCCAGAGAATGAGACCGCTGGAGGGTGAGACCATATGAATTTCTACTTTCATTTCAGGTGGAACATCTGTAGCACCTGGGGACAGATTGTTAATGAAATATTTGTTTTATCCGGCAGAGCTTTGTCGAGACCTAGAACTTTGGCAGCTTGGCGTATCTAAACGGGGAAGGATAGCAGGCAGCACTGTGTGCAGAAGGGAAGCAATATTCTAGAATTCCAGACAGAGAAATGACCAGATAGAAACAGAGTCAGTTTTCTAACTCCCTTTCCTGATGTCCTTTTTACCCTTCATAGTGGTCCATCATTCTAGGCAAATCAAACTCAACATCTATTTATTAATCACAGCCCCTGTAAGATGGCTACTTTGATACATATTTTTTTTTCCCTGTAAAGAGACCAAGGTACAGAGAGATGTAGCAGTTTGCTGCGAGATAGTTAAAGGCCTTGCTTGGATTCCCACCAAACGGTGCCTCCTGTAAACATCTGTCTCAGCTCTGCTGTCCCTCACCTCTCCCACTCACCCACTGCTTCTAACCGCTGTGCTCTGGCAAAGTGTTTTCTCTTTCATTTGTAGCTAGTTTTAGAGTCTTGAATGACAATCCCATGTAGTCCTCGAAGGTATTATCAAAAGTGCCACGAAGGGAAATGGATAAATAAGGATGCAGCTTGGCCAACTTCCGTTCCTGAGGGAGTATTCTCACTAAGAGGTGAAAGGTCAGAAAGACAGCCTCTCAGAGAACAGTACGGGCTGTGTCACCTGTCATGCTGGTGAGACACTGTGGATTCCCCATTCCTTCACAGAGGCTGTGCTGACTAGGAGCCATTATTGCTAACACATTCCATAACTCCATTCCTGGCATATGTGGAAGCTTCCAGATTGCTGTAAAGCAAGCAATTTAGTGAAAAGGGTAGAAGCTGGTAATTGGCAGATATCCAGGAGAAAAGCCACCCAAGTCATTGGGTTTTGAGTTTTTGTTTCCAGGACACTGGATATCAGTAACCCATTTTTAAATCCCAAACCAAGACACAGATACACCTACTTTAGGTTTTGTTCTTTAGGAGTCACCAAATACAGCTTTCTTCATCTTCTTTAGCTCTCTCCAGTCTCCAGTCTCCCCACCTATCCAATGAAGTATAGGATCAGATTTTTAAAGCTGGTCTATAATCATCATCAATTGATTAATGACTACTTATTTAAGCCTATCAGAGTGGTAAGGAATTTGGACACATCGAAGACATTTAAGCAATGGTCCTAAATTCAGAGAAATAGTTAACAACGTTTTTATAGGGCATTATTTGATGAAAATTTGAAATACGGGACAGAGAGACTTGTGGGTTCTCAGAAAACATTGCAGAGCATCGATAGTCTGTGGGTGGAGCTAACAGATGGTTATCAGTGGGCAGGAAACACATGGGACCCTCCCTGGTAGAAACACAATGAAGATGGGTAGAGGTGGACATGGCCTGTGGTCTTCAGCTGAGGATGGGCATCAGGAAGAAGCAGAAATAAAGTTATATGGGGAAGCAGAGGACTGGAAACCCTGGAAGGCATCCATTTCAGGCCCTGGGAGGTGATTTTCTGAATTCATAATCAGTAAAACTATTGGCAGAACGGTGGATAGCTTTATAGACTTGCTCATCTCTTTTTCTCCATAGAATTTATTATTTATTAATATTCATAGGTTTGGGGTAGAATTTTAAAGGTATCTTTGTCTTGAAATTTTCCATAAGATGGATTTCACATTTCATTGTCCTTATCTTCCCATCTCTAACACCACCCATAAGGGAGCTGGTCATTGTTTTAATGGACTAGACATTTCTGATTTAAAATATAGCCTCATGAATGGCCTCTTGGCTATTCACTGTAGTCAACGGGGAACAGCCATAACCCATCTCACCTCATTCCTTTGTCATACATGAGGCCAGTATTTGGTTTCAGAAAACATGATCCTCTAGGCCACTGAGGGAGAGCAACTGGAGATGAATGGATGTCCAAGGTTAAGTCAACCATCACCAAAGACATACAGGGCTTACATGGCCTCTTTTGGGGCCAAGCTGGGTGTGTAGCGACTGCTTCACTTCCAAAGGTGAGCGGCACTTGCCGCGCCTCCTGAACACCCAGATTCCTTCTTCCAACAGGAATCTGTTTGGAGTATAAAATAGGAGTTAAGAGTTGCAGCCATCTGTGGTTTTAAAGCCCACATGTAAACCAAAAAGTATTCTTGGTCCTTTAATCCTCCTGTAGGGCTTCTAAGATGACACTTTTGAATACTAACTGTCAGGATGAACTGTGGACATGCGTGTAAGTTACAGACGTTTTCTCAGCTCCGGTGTCCTAATCTGTCAGCAGGGAATGATTCTACCTTAGGTTTATGATTTTTAAAAAGTGCACATAAACTGTAAACACCCTGGCCAAGTGCGTAGATCATAGTGGCAGAAACCCCATCCCTTCCTGATCCTGTGTTCGTGATGAGCTGGAGATTTCTAATCCCAGATGTGCTGATGACGACATACACACATTAAAAGCATCCATGGATAGTGATGGCCACCTTGCTTCTAAGAGGATTCCAGGGGAAATTGGAGACGCAGGGTTACCTAGAATGTAGATTAGTCTCATTATAAGCACTACTCACAGGCAGTGTGGATTCCAGATAGCTCAACTATGACCACTTTTATCAAACTCATTTCTAGAAATGGGTTCATAAGTTTTTCCATTGTGATCGATTTGACAGAATGTTTGAAGCCGCCGGGGCTGCATTACCTATGGGCCAATATGCAGAGCCCAGAGTGCTTCACAGGTAGTGTGGTCTTGGGAGTCTGAGGGGGATGACAGGTCATTATCTAAGACTCTCTAGTGGGACCATGTAAACAGAAGGTGGTGTTTGGGTAGCTGTAAGGAGGTGCTGCCGTTCTAATAACAATTCTGGTGACTTAAATGACGTTTTGTTTGTTTGATTTTTTGTTTGTTTTTTTTTTTCTAGGTGTGTGAACATTTTTTTGGTCCCCATTATGGTCTGCCCTTTTTTAATATGTAATTTCCCACTGGTCAAGCAGACATTAAGACAAGCTTACTCGCCATCATTTTCTTGCAAAAATCAATCTTCATGAAGATAATGCACTTGACTAATAATTTGACTAGGTTCTGCTGCTCATTGGCTCACTCCTCCCGGCTTTCTTACACATCCCAAGACCACCTGCCCAGGGGTGGCATTAACCACAATGGGCTGTGCCCTCGCCCATCAATCATTAATTAAGAAAATACCCTACAGACATACTTACAGGTCAATGCTAGGAAATCATTTTCTCAGCAAAGATTCCTTTTCCCCAGGTATGTCTGGGCTTGTGTCTAGTGGACATAAAGAAGCCAGCATAACTATAGGGCACTATTTTGTTAGGGTCATAAATGTGACCCCGTTGTGTATGCGGAGGTGCCGGCCGATACTACAGTTCCCAGTGTGCCTTTCTGCAGCTTCTTCAAGAAGAACGCACATCCTGCATTTATCTTCCCTATTCGATGTCCCTAATTTGTTCTTTGCTGATTTCTTTACTTCCTTGCCAGGGAGCAATCAGGACTCAGCCTCCTGGCTGGGCTGGCAGGATAGGCCACTAGATTCCCATGTTGTGAGCAGCAGATCTTTATAAATTACAGTGGATATGAGGGAGGCTCCCCTCCCCATTTTTTTCCTGCCGTAAGAGTTACTTACATTTCAAAAAGGTGAGGAACGGAGAAAGCTTCTCTGGGCCTTTGCTGTGTACAAACTCATCTACCCTTAATCCCTCATCTCAGCTCAAGATGGAAGGTTTAGGATTAATACAGTTGATGCAGAAAATGGCCGAGTGGCTGGCTTCTTTTAAATATAGCATGCTCAGTGCACACGGGCTCCGAGCATCAGTTAGAGAGAAGTGACAGGGAACTTGACCTTTCTCTCGGAATCGCGTGTGGAAAGGGGGAATTAGCTTCCCACAATAGCACTTGAACTCGCTTTCACGTATCGCTTTCCTCTTTAGAAGGAAGAACTGTGCATTAGAAACATGAAATCACCTTCGAGCCTTGTGTTGTTTAAAATGAAACTGAGCTTGCACCTCGTATTAAAAAGGATGTGTCTTTGGGGAAAAAAAAAATTACTGCCATCATCATAAATAATAACCAGGCTTCTTTTTCTACTTTATTGTTTTTTAAACAATATTTGCATTGTATGTTGACACGCATTGCATGAGTGTATGAATGCGCATGTGTGGATGTGTTGAATTTTGCAGTGGCCGTTGAGCACATACAGAAAAGACAGGGACAATAGGTGTGCTACAGAGGTAACAGGCACAAAAGCTTTCCGTCTGCCTCACATGTAACTGAAGACCAAATACATGACTATGGAAAATAGGAAAGGAACCCGACAGTCCCCTCCCCGACAGTTGCCAGTTATCACTATTAGAAGGCCTGGTTTGTCCTGCTTAGATCCTAAGTAGCAGTGATTGACACAAACCCCAGCCAATCATACTGTTTCCTTGCTTGTCAGTTGTCCTTAACCTGAGATCAATTATGATGACTTTAGACCAGCCCCTTCCCCCCATTCCCAAAAAGTAAAATTGCATTGTTACCCAAAAAACTCATCAGGTAAATATGCCAGAGAGAGAGAGAGAGAGAGAGAGAGAGAGAGAGAGAGAGAGAGAGAGAGCTAGTTCTTCCCTGACCTCCCTGACATTTTCAAACTGTTTACAAGCTGAAGTTAATTCTTGCTGATGGTCCTTTCATCTTTGGTTGACAACAGAGAGTGGTGACAGCTCTCGTCAAGTGGGGATGTCTTATCAAAAACAATACCCTCCGGATCTTGCCATCCAAATATTCTAATCGAAAATAATTGCATTTAAAATTTTCATGTCGCTTTCATGTCTCCCCTGCACCTTCCTGCCATGAAACCACTCGAAGCTTCAGATTTTTTTTTTTTAAGACTGAGTTTAAGGATAGATCAGCCACGTTGAGCGTGAGCGCTGAAATCGAGGAAGCCGAATGAGCAGCGACAGTTTGTTCCGCTGGGTCTTTTATTTGTATCTGCCTGCTCTGAAGGTGTTCCTACAGGACTGTCAGTTCCTGCTCTGTGGCTCTGTGGCTGTACCACCCGTGCTGAAGACGAGCAGCGTAAAAATAAGACCTGTGCAAATGCAGTGGAGGACCCAGATTTGGCTCCAGGGTGGTCTGAATTATCTAACGCATACTTAGAAACGAAGGCTGCATTTTAGTGCCGTCTTCTGAGCTCTGTTTAGTTTGTGGTTTGTAAGCAGCCTGTGACTGACGGAGCTGTAGGCTGACAGAGATTCCGCTGCAAATCTTCCCTGAATTTGAAGTCACTGGTAGACAGACTTCACACTCAGTGGACCAGAAGGTCACTGCCCACCACCTGTGATTACTGGATGCTTTGAGAAACTTATCAGAGCTGCAAAGCACTAGTTTAGGCTTGTGATTCAGATTCAGGAACTTTTCATTTCTCTTCTTTTCTTCTTTTCTTCTGGTTTGGAGATGGAATGAATGTCCTCCTGCCTCATTCTCCCATGTGTTGGGGTTACAGGCATCTGTCACAGATCCCAACTATAAATAACTCCTCTTCCCTCTCCTCATTGTCCTCCTTGTCCTCCTCATCCTCGTCGTCCTCCTCCTTCGTTTCCTCCATCTCCAACAGAACTAACCACAGGTCTGTGATTCCCCTGTCATTATGAGATCTTGGTGTTAGACCCAGTCCTGTCCCATCATCATTGGCTGTGGTCCCTCCTCAGCACTTGTCCCAGGACACCAAACACTCCAGGCTTCTAGCCCTGTGTACCTGCTCCCTGCCCCTGTGCCTGCTCCTTGTACTGGACACATTCTTAGGTCATGCATTTTCTTTTCTTTTCTTTTCTTTCCTTTCCTTTTTCTTTTTCTTTTTCTTTTCTTTTCTTTTTGCAGTTTTGCTCCTTCAAGCACCATATTGAGCTTGCTCAAAAGAGGGACTCCATTTCCAAAGACAAGGAAAAAAAAAAAAGCCTTTTTCTCAGACCATCTTCACCCCTAGAACATACCAGACATGCTGTCCATAGCGAAAGGAAAATGCACCCTGCCCAGCCTTTCTCCCAAGCATCCAGGGAAGAAGCCCCCAAGACGTTCTCTGCCTTCTGTCCTAAGAGGGAACAATGAAAGACAGAGTACGGATCTCTCTCCTCTCTGATACCTTTCCTCTCAGATCCAAATGCAGAGTCTTTCTGGTTTCATTTTCAACTTTTATCTAAGAAAAGGAGGGAAGGGGGACCAAATGATGTTCATAGCTTTCGAGGCTTAATGTGAGGAGAAAAAAAAAATTGGGATGTTCAGAATAGGAGGATTGGCCTTCATCCCTCCATCCAGCTGCTGCAATAACTGTGTTCAAAAGCAAAGTTGTCCGTGGGGCATGTAAGACGTCAAACATGTTATTTGGGTAGTTTTTTTATTTATTTAAATTTCATCTATTTAATTTAACTTTATTCATTTACTTTTTTTGAGACAGGATTGCACTATGTAATCCAGCTGAGCTCCAGCACCTGGTCTTCCTGTTCCATCACGCCTCGCGCTAAAGGGACCAGTGCGTATCACTGCACTTGACCCTGATCTTTATTTTTACACGGTTGGGTAATCCTGATGTGAAGATTATATCTGTACGTAGGTGGCTGAGACAAGAGCATTGTGGTGAATGTGAGGCTGGCCCTGGCTACAGCTCCAGACCCTGCCTCAATGAGGATGCATGCTATGGCTGTCTGTGTGTCAGAGACGCTCACTCGAAGAAACCAAGACTCTTTTTAACTTTACGTTTCTGCATTCACACTGCAGAGCACTCCCACTCCCATTTCCCCTCTGCATCTACTTCTTTCTTCCTTCCTGTCTTTTGTCTGGCCCTGCGCTTCATCTTTTCTTGCCAGAAGTAAACGCCACTGAAGGTGTAACAGAAACCTTCAAATTTTACCCTGTACTTTATGCAAGGTAAGGTGGAGATAGGAAAAGACCTGCTCCCGTTGCATCACATGATCTTTGGATGAGAAGATGAATTCTGAGAATTGTAATGTGGGTATCAGCAGGGCTGGGGCTGTGTGTGTGTGTGTGTGTGTGTGTGTGTGATAGAGACAGAGACACAAAGCATGTACAATGGAAGCAAACAGAAACTTTGCTAGGCAAGTACTTTACCATTGAGCTACCCTACCCACAGGCCCTGTAATTTAGATTTGGTTGGGACTTTAGCAACCCTTTGTCCATATCTTTCCTTACTGTTTATGTAAGACTGGTAACTTCTTCTTGGTTACACACTGCTGCTCCACAGATACCCGAATACAGACTTTAGACCTAAGCAACACATCAAGCTAAACAAGCTAAAATCTGCGTAGAATTGCTTCTACAAGCTGGGCGTGGTGGCACAAGCCTTTAAATCCCAGCACTCAGGAGGCAGAGACAGGCAGATTTCTGAGTTCCAGGCCAGCCTGGTCTACAAAGTGAGTTCCAGGACAGCCAGGGCTATACAGAGAAACCCTGTCTTGAAAAACCAAAAAAAAAAAAAAAAAAAAAAAAGAAAGAAAGAAAGAAAGAAAGAAAAAAGAAAAAAAAATAATTGCCTCTACAGAAGCTTTTTGAAGTAGGCGTGACTTACCTTCTAGGTCCGCCCCTTAGATATTATGGTCAGTCAAGTTATTTTCAGTGTGGATCAAGGTCTACACCCAGAACATTTCCACAAACTTGACTCTCTTAAAACTGACAAATCATGTTTGAAGAAAGCAAATCACAACCACCCTGTTTCTAGACAGTTCTGTAGTGACTATTCTGAAATTTTGGTTTCTTTAAAAAACACAGAAATATTATAAGAATTTGTTTTTGTTTTAAACCCAGGTATGGGATGTGTGGCTGTCTCAGATCATTCACAGCAGCTATGATTTGCCTCGTGCTCTAACAGGGACGTGATTTTGCTGGCTGTAGATAGATTCTGAGATTGTGTGACCTTTGGAATTCTGGGAACTTTTCAGAGGGCCTATAAATGCTAGGAGGACCCTAAGAGGGTTGTTGGGTTTTTGGTTGGTTGTTGGTTGGTTGTTGGTGGGTTGTGGATTGTTTTTGGTTGCTGTTGGTGACAGTTTGTTAAGTAGTCACGTGCTAAGAAGAAACAACAAGCAGAAATTAGATATTCTGACACGGAAGATCAAAGTTGCCCCAAGGATCTTTTAGCCCCTAATCAGCATGAAGTAGTCTAATGATAAGATGACTTCCCTGCCCCCACCCCTGACTTTATTCAGGGATCTCTTTCCTTTCTTCTTTTTTTTTTCTCTTATATAGTGTTAGGGAGTTGAAAGGGTGGAAGGAAAGGGATGGAGAAGGGTGGAAGAAAGAAGAACCCACAAAGTAGCAAAAAAATGGTTACACAGTTACACCAGTTTCCTAGTTGAGTGTACTGTTTGTTGTAAGTCTTACAATTCCCAAGGTGAGAAAAAGCAAAAATAGGAAGCACCTGGCTTGCTCCTAAAGATGGGGTTGGTTTTCTTCTTTATTGTTTTATCCTGATGTTTGTTACTCTTTGCAGCATTAGCATAGGAAAAAGCCTGTTGCCCCACATGGACCACAGCATGGTCTCCATAGTGACGGCAGATTTTGTCATTATCTCATTGGCACTTGGGGAAGCAGAGATTTGGATTCCTGTAGACTTGAAGAACAACCATCATCTTCTGACTTTAGTTGTAATTCGTCACAAATATAAATGTAGGCCTAGTAAGGTGGCTCATCAGGTAAAGGCACTTGCTGCTAACCTTGGCCCCTGAGCTCAATCCTTTGTACCTATGTGGTTGGAGGCAGCCAACTCCTTGAGGTGTCCTTTGAGCCCTCACAAACCATGGCATGTGCCTCCTCCAATACATAAACAAATGTAAACAATTCTTTAAAAATATATAAGTGAAAATTCAGTTCCTGATTTTTTTTTTCTCTTTACCAAATTCTCACAGAATTAACTCTCGCACTTCAGTTTCTACCAATCTTTAATTTCAGAGAATTTATAGCTCACAATGTTCCCTTCTCAGAGTAATAAAATCCTGGGAGCTTCATGGACAATAGCTGGTCCTTAAATGTCTCTTTCCTTCAGCTTTAAACTTCTCTTTCCTGTTTATTACTTCCTTGAATGCTTATGCCCTTTTGCCAAGTTTCCTTTGAATCTTCCATTGGAAATGTTCCTTCCTCCTCTCCATCCCTATCTTCCTCCCGCTCTTCTCTTTTTCTTCAAATCCAAGTGTGGTAATCACGTGCTCCCTTTGTGAGCTTTAGACAGTGAGTCCAGATGAATGTTTTACTTGGGTGTGTTCTCGCACAGGATGGAAAGTGTGATGCATTGTTTTCAGAATGCAGGTGTTCCTGTTGACCATTTTTTTTTTTTGGATGTTAGAATCACTTTGTCCTTTGGCTAGTCAGTGGCAGGGTGTTCTGAACACCCTCTTGGCTGTCTCCTTTTGCTCGTAAATTGCTTTATTGCAATATATTTATAGACAGTTAAGATTTTCCCATTTTTAATTGTTTTGGGGAAATAGAAGCTTCCTTTTGGTTTGACTGTATATGATTATTACTTGAATGCAGAAAAGCTAGGAAACAGGATCCAATGGAAATCACAAAGCATTGTGAGAGCCCTGTTCGCTTTAATGCATAATTTTCCTATTATAGCCCCGCGTTTGCACCTCTGGAGTTAAGGTCACAGCAATGCTTGAATTATAAACCTTTTTTTTTCAAAGGTTTATCAATGCAGCAGCTTTGTTTGCTCAGGACTGAAGCTTGCCTCCTGAGGTTTCCCTGCAATACCACGGCTTTGGTGGGTGGCTGGCTGAGGGGGGTGAGTTTTCTCGAACTAAATTAAAAATTTTAAACACTGCATCGCCCTTAAAAAAAAAATTGCAAGTGTCAAAAGCTTTAGTAGAAATTTCATCTCAAATAATTTTTTATGGAAATCCAGTTTTTAATTACCTTTGGTTTCTAAAAATTCCCTACCATGTGTAGTTAGTGATCGATGTCATTTGTCTTAAATATTTACAAACCTAAAGCCAACTGTGTGTATAAGCAAAAAAGAAGTTACACATTCTATTCAGTGGCTGCCTTTGGGCAGTTGTTGCCTGAATCATTTGATGGTATCTGATACAGCCCAAAGATGGCTCGTGAAGAAGGAAAGCCTGCCAAACATAGTGATGTGGAGGCTGTGAAATATTTACAAAGAAAACCATCTACATCCTAAAATTGTATTTTCTGTTTTTTTGTTTTTGTTTTTTCCAAAACAATCAAAGTAGATGGTAGAGCAGGCAGGGTACAACCACAAACAGCTAACCTGGTTTCAAAGAAGAAAATATATGATAATTAAGCAAAATACAGCATTGTCATGTCATTTTAAATGAAGTGTAATTGAGAATCCTGGCTTTGTTTGCACACAGGTGCCAAAAACTTCTAATCAGACCATCGCCGGATAATCTCAGGGTGTTTTTCACTTTTCAATCACCTGGAAGTGATTCTAAATATCTAACCTTACACTTCTGAAATGGCATGTCATCCAGTTCATTTTTGTTACATTTTAACCTTAATATGGTATATGAAAATTTAGATTTTATGTGGAAAATGAATGCAAATGTATTTATACTAGTGTGTGTGTGCATGTATGTGTGTGTGTGTGTGTGTGTGTCTGTCTGTCTGTCTGTCTGCCTGCTTATCTTACACATGCCAAGTACAGATGCCTGCAAAGATCAGAAGACAGCCTTGAATCACCTAGGACTGGAGTCACGGGTTGTTGTGAGCTGCCTGATGTGGGTGCTGAGCACCGATCCTGGGTCCTCTACAGGAGCAGCCAGTGTCCTTAACCACTGATCCTTCACTCCAGCTCTGTGAAATCTAGAATCTAGAAACATGTTCATGTGATGGAAAATGAGTCTCTCCCTGCAAACACCTACCGTGTCAGAGACAAATGCATTTTTTTTTTTTTTTTTTTTTTTTTTACTGTATATCCGTTTCACTGGGAAATGGAAATCCCCAAAATTGATGGTCTTTTTCTCTGTCCTTTCTATGTTTTGTCCATTCTGGTACAGTCTGTACTCAGAAATAAATTTGCCAAGTGGAGAAATTACTGTACTGCCCACATGGGAAGAACCAGGGGACTAGTAAAGACTAGTAAAGAACCAGGGGACTAGTAAATAGTCAGAATGGAGGTCTCCGCCTTTCTACCTTCTTTGCTTCATTAACTAAAAACAAACAGCAAAGTTAAAAAAAAAAAACTGAAACCAGGAAAGAAGCAAAAGGTTTCCACTGGGCTCCTGAAACCTAGCCCAGGGGTAAGGGCTGGAGCCTGTGGTTTAGCTGTTTGTTTCCGTTAAGGTTAGTGTTGCAGCTGACAAAGGCTACAGAGAGAGCAAGGAAAAGGCTGTCCTCGAATTTTCCTGTTGTCAGAGAGACTGAGATGGTGTGCAAGTCCCTATGAAAAGGCCTCAGATCTCAGCTTGTGGCAATCCTCTAAGTATGTATGTGTATGAAAGAGATAGATAGATAGATAGATAGATAGATAGATAGATAGATAGATAGATAGATAGATGATAGATGGATGATAGATATTGATAGATGACAGACAAATAGATGTGATAGATGATAGAGATAGGTGATAGATAAATACATGATAGACAGACAGACAGACAGATGTAAATATCTCCAAACCAAGCTAAAATTTGCCTAAGCACATGAATACCATACTGAAGTAGAATTAAAGAAATAACATGTTAATATTTTTTTCCATCTCTGTTTGACCTTTATTTGTTTCCTGGACAATTGACCTAGCATCCTGTTCCTTTAACAAAGTAATGTTTAATTATATTAAAAAAATCCATGTAGAATTACTGTTTTATAATATATATGTACTATATATTATAAATATATTACATGTATAAGTATAAAATAAACATGAATTTCAATATTCGTATATAATAGAATATAAAAGCAAAGTTGAGAACATGAGAAGAGGAGGGGAATCATTTTGTAAAGTCACTGCTTACAGGCTTGTCCTTCAGCCTGGGGTTGCAGGTAGCAGACTGTGCCCTCTGCTCATCCCATCCCACCTCACCCTGCATCCCTCCAACCCCATAAGCAGCAGCAGGGTGTTCCTGGGAATGTTTTATCCCCAGCTCAGTGGAGCACTTGCGGGGAGTAGCATCTCGGAGACAAGTGTGCCTGTCTGTCTCCTGCATTCTCGTGCAGGTCAGACATGGGGTCACAGCACCTAGAAAGAAATCTCAGTGATAAAGGTGTGTAGCCATCCCCTGTGGGTGTCATCATGTCCAACTTCTCTTCTGGGGGAAAATAAAGACATCCGTCTTGTCCAATCCCCCAAGCCTGCACACACACATACACCACAAAGACACACACACACACACCACACACACACACACACACACACACACACACACACACACACACTTCCTCAATCACTACTGATTTAATTTTATTCTATATAGAATTAATGTTGTCTAGTATGGATGCTTTGGTCCCCGATTACTCCAGCATTCTTGGGTTCCTATGGAAAATGAAATCACTTAATTGTCCTGCCTAGTAGAGCTGGGTATTCTCAATCCTGGCTGAGATACTGAAGGGAGAAGATCGAGGTCCCCTTTGAGACCCATGTTCCATATACAGGCTCATCAATGGCCAGGAACCAGGCTGCGGGCAAGCATATCTCTAAAATGTGCCTTTCCTCCTTTCAGAAGGACTGGCTGCAGTAATGACCCTGGGATTGCCTCAGACCAAGCAGAGACTCTCCTTGGTCAGCAGTGGACTAGAAGCATGATCTGCTTTGGTTTGATTGGCTTGGGCACAGCTGGATGCATAAGATTTCTGGTAGTCTTTGAAGAGAACACTACTTTTAAATAATTGTGACCCTCTCTAACCCACTTCTCCCCTTCCATCTTCCTTTTCTTCCTTTTTTCCTTCCATCTTTTCCTGGAAAGCCCCTCAATGCTTTCAAATAGTCCCTCGTGTTAAGGGTAAAACTCAGAGTTCAGCAAATCCTTCTTTTGTTTTTAAAGTTTTGTTTTGAAAATTAAAAAAAAAAAAAAAATACAAGCTCCCAGCCTCCACCCCAGTTCCCCAGGGATGGGAGCACTCTAAAGCCCCCACTCCCACCCTGGGGCTCAGTGTCTGTAGCTCCTTCCATTCCCTTCTGCTCCTCGGGGACTAGCAATAGAGGGCTCGATCTTGATACTTTTAGAGCTTGACAAGGTGGCAAAGTCAAATGTTCAAATTCAACTTGACCGTTTAGTTGACGGGCTAAGAACAAACCAAGGGTGTGGTGTGTGTGAGTTCTGTAAGAGGCTGTGATGAGAAAAAGTAATGGGTTGACGTAACGAGGAAACCAGGGGGAGAGATAACTGGGTGCGCAGCAGCTGTCGTCGAGAGCCTCCCCAGTTCTAAAACAGCATTCAGTCAGAGCTCCTACAAGCCCGGTAAGCTGCTTCCAGTGTCCGCTATTCTATGAGAGTGAAAGAGTTTAGCTTCTCTCCGTGGAGACTGGAATAGAGGAGGGATGTGGGTCCTTTGCAAAGGAGTGGAGCATCAGACTGCAGAAGGGTTTGGGGGTGACCAAAAGTCAGTTGTTTCCATATGCACACCACATGTGCAGGTCTAGGCATGTATGAGTGTAAAGAGAAAACTGACGGGAGCTCTAACCTAAGGAATAGATTAATGAGGACACACAGGTCACATCTCCTACGCCATCAACAGGACAGTGCTGAAGCCAGACTATTCATTGTGTTCATGTGAAGGGCTTTGTTGTTTTGCGCAAATAACCTTGTGGTTCACGTGAAATCTTGAAGCAGAAGGTTTCATCCAACAAGACCTGAGGGTGAGCTAAAGCTAACATCTGTTCAACTACATCCTTTCTCAGGTAATGCCTGGACCCTTTGGAAAGGAACGGCCATCTATACAGTCCTATGTTAATATCCTGTTGCTTCAAAGGATGAAAGGCCAGGAGGAAAGCCCCTGCTTTCAAAAAAAAGCATGTTGTTAGCTTTGGAATATTAATGTCAACAAATATTGAGCTCTGGAGAAATTTTTTTATCAAAATGAGAGGAAAAAAATACCTAATCTTGCTTTGTTTTCTGGTTTTAATCATCTTTGTGACCCAGCAATGGGGGCTCGCAACTGGTCTGTATTTGTTCACTCAAAGCAGAGCCCAGTCAGGCGAAATACAGAGTGTCAGTGCCTTCTGCCTACCATAGTCAACCACCAGGCCAAGTTCAACATAGAATTTCTAGCAGGGCTCTCTTACTTTGGGAGAGTTTTGCATACTGATCTTTTAGATTAAAAAGGGGGGGGGGGGAGGTTGGTCAGATTCCAAAGCTAAAAACAGGAAAACTGGTGGGATGTGAAAAGATCTTAGACACTAGGTTTTCTGGGGCTTGAAGCCAGTTTCCACATACATTTTTCCTATCTCTACTCTATAGTCTTATTAAAAAATTTAGTGTGTGTGTGTGTGTGTATGTGTGTGTGTATACACACATGCGTGCACACTTGGGTGTGGGGGAGAATTTAAGATGAGCATCTTCCGCTGTCAATCTCTATTGTTGACATATCGAATGTCTTCCTCTCTC
Organism: Mus pahari; assembly: GCF_900095145.1. Taxonomy (NCBI): domain Eukaryota; kingdom Metazoa; phylum Chordata; class Mammalia; order Rodentia; family Muridae; genus Mus; species Mus pahari. The sequence goes on from NC_034609.1 coordinate 31,576,727, forward strand.
AGTGAACCTGGAGCTCACTGGCCTGCTTGGCCGTCATTCATTGATCTATTGGGCTACTGTGCCTCTTGGGTCCCTGGGAGGAATCTTTCTATCCCAGAGAGGGGTAGAGGCATATTTAAAAGGGTTTGTCTCTCAAGAATTGTTGCTTAAGGAACGTAAACGCAATCGAAAGGAGAGCAGTAGGCCATACCCCAACCTATTTCCCACTCCCATGCCCCACTAGATGTGCCTGAGTCCCCCCACCAAGGTGAGGCGACAAACGGTGGGGGGGGGGAGTTCCTCCATTTTAAGTGGGGACTGCAGGGCCATTCCCCGGGTCATCTTAGATGAAGCGTGCCCTAGCCCTCCTCTTTACGAAACCCGATGCTCATATCCATTAGAGACCAACCAGTCAGGTCTGCCCTGAAGAAACTTGACTGTCCATGATGGCACCAAGTGACACTTCCTTTTGGGGACAGATATTTGAAATCAATCAGTTCCTTCATGTTTTTTTTTTTTTTTTTAAATGGGACTTTTGCAAACAGCGGTATTGTATAATGACGGCTATTAAAGAATCTAAGCCTCGTGGTAGATCAAGAACTGATTGGATTAAAATCACCTCAGAAGAAAGTGGAACCAAGTTCCTTCCCTCTGTGTGCAGCATATGGGTATGAACATGTTTGTGTGGAGAGTGGATGTACCTACCTGGGGAGCCAGAGGTTGGTGGTATCTTCCTTTATCTTTCTCTATTTATTTATTTATTTATTTATTTATTTATTTATTTATTTAGTGAGTCAGTTGGTTAATTTATTTATTTGAGACAGGGTCTCTCACTTAACCTGGAGTTCGCCAGTTTCCTTAAGCTGGCTGACTAGTAAGCTTCAAGGAGCCATCTGTCCATCTCTGTCTCCCCCTCTCTGGGATGGCGTGCGTGGTGGCCAGTGCTTAACTAAGCATTTTATCAACTCAGCCCCCAACCATATCCCCACCCTCTCCAGATATCCTTTCCCTTAGCCCTGGACCATATGTGCTCTCCCAAGAGTCTGCTAACTAGAGCCAAAGGCCGTTGGTTTTTTTTGTTTGCTTGTTTGTTTGTTTGATTGATTGGTGGGGTCCTGGGTTTTGTTTTATTTTTTTAATTTCATTTTGTTTTGTTTTTGTTTGTTTGTTTAACAGGCTCTGTGAGTCAAGAATGGTTTCTACATTTTAAATGGTTTCCTAAGTACCTGTAGAATTGGTAATTTTAGCTCTTGATCACAAAGCTCAACGTGTTTACCTCCTGGGCCATTGAGACTATTTACTGCTCGCACCCTATGCAGCTCCTCCTTCTTCATTCCAGATCCATCCTTCCTCCCTACTCTGCCCCGAGCTCCTCCACCCCCACGCACCTTAGCCTTTTGACCCTCTAATGAAGGGACCAACTCTCTCCTTCCCCTTTCCAGACCCTTTCAGCACAAACCCTCTGTAGGAATTTGGTTAACACTATTTGAGCATCCTGATTGCTTACCCAGACAAACCCAAATATGTCAGCTATGCCTGGAATCCTGACTTCATTTGAGGCTCAGGTTAGACACAGCAATGGGGTGTGGAGGCGACTCAAAGAGCTGCTCCAAACCGCGGTGTCAGTGTCTGGTTTCCATCCTGAAATTGTTTTCAGGATGCCAGAGACAAAAGCTTGTTCTTGGACACTCAGAATCAAAAGCCTGGTGATCACCTTTCATTTCCTTCTTCCTTTGGTTTCCACTGGGTTCCTTTTTAATCGTGTTTGCTTCTGTGACATTTGTCTAGAAATGGTTCTGTTTCGAGTAGCTTGAAAGTGTTGGGAGTGACCGCATCTGTCCTCGGAAGGTGCTTCTTGAGATGAGGTTCTCGTGAATGCTCTTCAGCTTAAGCCACGGATTCCTTTTTTTTTTTTTTTAAGTTTCATTTTCGGTATTTTTAGTTACTGCAGCATTCAGTCAAGGTTTAAAGTCGAGTAGGTCTTGTTAGGAAGTCAAAACAGAGTCACAAGTTACTTCTTTCATGTACAAGCAAACCGAGTTCGCAAAGTTAAATGTAAAACGGTGGAAGATGGACTTCTCTCTCAGTCTACCCTGGTTGAGGGTTTGGAAACAGTTACAATGACTAACATTGGTGTATCCTAAGATCTACTGGGGACCAGCATTTTTTCCTGCCCTTTGTGTCAAGATCCGACCACACCTGGCAGATCTTGATTGCCCCAGATGTTTTCTAGGTCGCTTTACTGTTCAGGTGTATCCAATATGCTTGTCAGCGCCCAACTCAACTTATGATCGCCTAGTTTTCCTCTTTTAAACATGGTGTCCATTTAAGGCTCCTCTGGTCCCAAAGAATGATAACAAGTAGCCAAATTCAAGAAAACCAGAGGAAAAGGAGGGGCACTTAAAATTCCAGGGCTGGGGAGATGGCTCAGTTTGTAAAGATGCTTGTGTTAAACCATGAGGACCCAAGTTTGAATCCTGCCACCCACCTAAAGAGCCAGATGTACACTCCTGTTGAGAGTGGAGACTAGAGAATCATGGGCTTGCCGGCTGCCAGGTTAGCTCCAGACTCAGTAAGAAGCCCTCCCCCAAAGAAATAAGGAAGAAGATGTTAGAGTGGATTACCCAAAGTACTCTTCTGGTTTCTGTAGCTTTATCTTTTTTATCCCTTGACATGTGTTTATGTACCATATAAACACACACACACACACACACACACAGAGCACACACATGTCCTGTCTCTGCCTCTGTCTGTATGTCTGTTTGTCTCTGTCTCTATCTGTATGTCTCTTTGTCTCTGTCTCTGTATGTCTCTTTGTCTCTGTGTATGTCTCTGTCTCTCATACACACACACACACACACACACAAATACACATATAGTCTCTGCCTGTCTGTCTTTCTGTCTGTCTCTGTCTCTGGGTATGTCTCTGTCTCTCTACTTCACACACAGACACACACAGACACACACACACACACACACACACACACACACACACACACACACACTATTGCCCAGAGCCACCAGAAAAGACATTTCAAAGTAGCTATTATTCTTGTTTTCCATTTTTTTTTACATATAATTCTTTACATACAGATCAACTTAAACCATGTTAAGACTATACTAGCCTGTTTAGTTATGGCATGAAGTATTTTTTTAACCTGCCTGAAAGAATTGGAGTGAATGACCACACTTTAAAATTTTTATGTATGTAAGTTTGAGCCTACATGTGTTAATGTATACCACATGCAAGCAGTATCCATGGATTCCAGAAAAGGGTCTCAGATCATTGGGAACTGGAGTTAGAGATGGTTGTGAGCCACTCTTTTGGGCCTAGAGACCCAACTTGAGTCAACTGTGAGAAAAGTAAGCACTTTTAACTGCTATGTTGCCTCTCTAGTCCTGACTGACTGCATTTTTAATAATAAAATTGATGACAAATACTCTATTTCAATATTGATAACAAAATACGTAATAATGTATGCCATTCATTCTCCTAGGGCTGGTCGTGTAACTGACACTATTTTATTCATTTACTATAGTAAATAGTGTTTTGATGCAATGCTGGGATTTTGTTTTCCTTGGGTTAAATCCCTTTTCAAGTTCTTCTGAAGTCGGAATCAATTCATATTATTTATTAGCTCTCTATAAGCGCGCATCTCACTGACTTTCAATATTCTTTTATTTTTAATCTTTGTCAATCTGATTAAAGAACATCTTGGTGTTTTAATTATATTTAATTTTATGGATTTATCAACCAACTGGGTTACCTCTGAGAGCCATCCGTCCGTGTCCTCCTTCTTACCTATTTTTTTATTGCAGTGTTTATCTTTTTCCTATTGACTTGCATGCTCTCTATGGCCATCAGATGGTGATATTTGTAAATTAATTTTCCAAGGAGAGTAAAGGTGGAAGCAGTTGGAATTCATGTTTTTAGAGATGGAGAAATTAGTAATCTTAGAGTTATCTTAGAGACAGACTTCAATAAATGATAGAAGTTCTTCTTGGAAACATTTCCTTTTTTCGGGGAAGGAGATTTGGTAATCCATCCTGAACCACCCCGACCCCTCAAGGGCTGTTTATAGTGGGGAGTTTACATCTTGTAGCTATCAAATCATGTTCACTGAAAACTAGCAGCTCTTACTTTGGTCAAATTTGCAGCATCCAGGCATCACTTGGGGTAAATTTCTCTCTTATGATCCGACTTCTTATGCCTTCCCAGATTAAATAAGTAAAACATTATTTTAAAATAAAGTATTTTGAATTGTGAAACCTGCCAAACAGATTTTTAAAATCTCTTCTTTCATTACAATGTACTTACTTTGTGTGTGTGTGTGTGGGGGGGTATTTGTCTGCGCGTATGCCGGTGTACCACATGCATGCCTAGTGTCTGTGGAGGCCAGAAAAGGACATCCAGTTCCCTGATACAGTTGTAGCTGCCATGTGCGTGTTGGGAATCTAACCCAGGTCCTTTGTAAGGGCAGCTGGTGCTCTTAAGCATGGAATTGTCCCTCCATCCCTGCTGCGTGTTCTTTTAAGGTGGTATCAGTTTATATTGCTTTAAACTGATTCATTCTTTACTTTGCAAAGAAACCAAGTCTCCGTTCCCTACTTCCTGTTCCTTTCTTTCCCTTCCCTCTCTCCAAAGTCATTTTCCTCTGAGCCTGTCATACTGTTATTACTCCCAGATGTTTATCCTATCAGTCTTTGCTCTGTGGTTTTAAATACAATGTTGCTATCCCTTCTGGTAATTTGCTTCTATTAACTTAATATCACTTTCAAGGTAGCTTCACGTTTTAAAACATGGAAGCATACACTCAGAAATTCTTTGTTTCGAGATTCTTCTTTTGAGATTCACTGGGGCCTTCTGTATTACTGTGTGTTTAGAGCGATATATTGGAGCCTGGTGGGATGGAGCATAGGGTACACAACTAAATGTTTCCCCAAATCTATCAGTGGCTCCAAGGTGAGCGGTAGGGCCCTGTGATCATCTCTTCCATGGCTGAGTACTGATAAGACTGTTCTTGTGTGGACCCGGCCGAGGTAACTACAGTAGATGTGAGTTAATGATTACAACACTTGTTTGTCTTTCTTCTTCTTGGCCACTGTCATAAAGGTGATATGGCTTGGGGTTTGGGTGATGGACCGGCAGAGTTGTCTAGAGTGTGGGAGCATTTGGTGAAGAGCAAACACAAGAACTTGAAGATAAGTATATAGCAATGACTTTCTTAATGTACAAGGAAATCCTTAAGGACCGGTTTCTCTCAATGTTGCCCACTCTACATCTGAGCTGCACTAGAGGCCAAGATTCAGGAGTTTCCTAGCAATGTAATACATGGGGAACCATACGGAGAAAACTTCTGTGGAATAGATGTCACTGGTGTTGGGTTTAGAGCGAGCGGTAGGGCTGAGATGGAAGAATACTCTGAGAACTATGGGAAACAGCCTGAGCCAGGACACAGGGGTGAAAATCAATGGAGCAAATCCACACAAAATGCAAGTTGTTCAGGGAAGAATAAAATCTATACTAGGGGCAATAACTAGAAAAGTACAGGGGTGGATCATGGAGGCCATGAATGTCCAGCTAGAAGGTTTGGTTTCTGCTCAGCATAGTAATTGAAATGTTTAGAGGAAAGTGATAGGCTGTGCTTTGTGTTTTAAGTAGACTCAATATGGCAGAAGTACAAAGAACACTTCCATTCATTTGTTTACTATTATTTATTATTATTATTATTATTATTATTATTATTATTATTATTATTATTATATTCTTATAGAAACTGAGGACTGTAGCAGACCTGAAGGTCAGATGGTGATGTGCTCTTCCACTTGAAACTTACTGCCCAGTACATAAGAAATAGATGCTAAGATTTGACTCTTATGATTAACTGCTATATTGGCCCAATGAGGATTTCAAAGAAATGCTTAACATAATAAAGGGGAACATTTTTAAAAGAGTGACACCAAGCTTACAATGGAAAGAAAAAACAGCAAGGAGGGTGATGTGGGTGCCATGCTTTAAGACTACGGCCATGTGATGGTTCATCTTTACTGTCAGCCTGAAATCCAGAATTACTTGTAATGTCTATGAGAGTGTTTCCAAAGAGGTTCAACTAGGGTGGAGAAGGACACCCTAAACATTGATGGTACTGTCCAGTGGCTGCAGGCCCGGAAGGAATAGAAGTAGAAAATCTGATGGGTACCAGCATTCCTGTTTCTCTGCTTCCTGATGCTCCCAGATGTGGGAAGGTGCCCTCCCACTGCCCAGATGCAAACTGCACCCACTGCCCTTCTTTCACTAATATAGCGGGCTGTATATGTATACTGTGAGACCAAATAAATATCTCCCATCGTGAGCTGCTCCTTGACAGGGGTTGGTCATAGCAATGAAGAAAGTGGCTCATACAACCACGAGCAGAAGGTAGGGATCAGCAGTTCCTACATGAAATGAGGTGCCAGTCTGAGATTCTCAACAAGATACAGAAAGAGATTGGGGAGGGAGCCAGTAACAAAGCGGGACAAAAGGCAAGAGCTCTGTCAGGGAAACAACATTATAGGGAAAAGGTGCATGCAGTTCAGGAAGACCTCTGACCATCCGTGGGGCCGGGGGAGGGGAAGAGGTTAGAAAGCAATAATTGGGAATGTATTGCTATTACCATGGACAATGGCAACAGAACGTAGAAATTTGATTGCAGAGCTCCTGGGAGACATCATACACTGGGCTACCAGAGAAATGTTCCTAGGAGGAAGAGGAAGGTACCACAGATGACCCTCAGGCACAGGTAATGAAATGCATCATTTAGTGAGGTAATGACCAGAGCGCGTGAATAGACAGTGGGGTCGGAAAAGACGTTGAATTCAGTTTAAATGAATTTGAAGCTCTTGGGAGATATTTACGAAGATATATCCAATAAAGAGAGATAAATTTGGATATCAGTCAAGATATCTGGAATCAGATAAGCGTCAAGCCATCATCGGCGTATTAGCCGTAATTGAAGGCTAGCAGAGTAGATGTTATCACCCAGGAAGTGTGGATGGGATCAGAATGGAAGAGGACCCTGGCCAGGAGCCAGCGTGAGCAATTAAGGAATGGCAGGCCAAAGAGAACACAGAACGTGACTGGGGAAACAGGAGGGATGAGAGAGAATCATACAGAAGGGAATCCGATGTTTTGAGAATCATAGATTCTTACATTGGCTGGGGGGGGGGTGTCAAGTAGGCTAAGGACTGAACATTGTCCATTGGGTTTAATGGCCAAGCAGTTCTTTGTGCCCTTTGCTGGAGGCCATTGGAGGCCATTATCCAGTCCATGGGATGTGCTGACCCAGAAGAGCAGAGTGGAGGTGGAAATAACTCAGATGATTAATGATCAGGTAAACCATCTCCAGCTTAGGTGGCCAGTACCGTTGACAGAAAGCGGGACAGAGTGGGGAGAGTTACTTATGTGTGGGGAAGGGAGATTATGAGCTGCATTACTTGAAGTAGGGGTGTCCTGACTGACGCCTCCACTTGCATAGCTGTGGTGCTTCCAAGGGGAACCTGGGCCGGAGCTTCTCCGGGGTATTACGGAGAAATGGAACTGTACACGCGTGCCCGTGGATCATGAGAATGCTAATGGCTAAACAGGTCTTCAGACATTTCCGTAGGTCTCCCATCAGTACTCCCACCATATGTGAGGGCCTGTCCCTGCCAATCTCTCTTTCTGAATTTGCTAACATTTGCCCCTGTGATAGATATAAAAGGTATCCGGGTGTTGTTTTAAAACGCCTGTTCATTAGTAGAAAGATTATGTCTTCACGGATATTGTAGTAAGCTTCAGCTGTCAACTTGATAGAAACCTACACAAGTGGGCCTGGGTAGCCCAGTAAGGCAGAAGCAGCATGCTGGCGACAAGTGTTCTTACAGGGTCTCTGCTCCAGTTCTTGCTTTTGCCTTGCATTTCTGCCTGACTTCCTTCAGGACGGACTGTAAGCTGTAGGATGAAATAAAGCCTTGCCTCACCGGGTTGCTTTGTGTGTGGTGTTTATCACAGCAGTAGAGAGCAAACTAGGACAGCATGCCTCCCAACATTCAAATTCTTCATCTTCTTGAATGGCCCATTCAGTCCTTTGTCCATATTCCCCCCTGCTGGAGTTCCGTCATTTTTCACCCTGTGTGGTTTGTTCATGACATCATCCTCATGGCCAATTGGTTTAGTTTTAGACTTTGCATATAGCTTTTGCTTTTTCAGCTGTATGATTTGTTTTCCCTTTCCCTGATGTCACATTCTTCCTTTCCTCTTTTCTTCTCTTAGGTCAAACTTCTGACTCTTGTTCTATAATTCCTAGTCCCCGTTGGAGTTGCTATGGGATATGGTATGACAGAGGAACTCACATGGCCACTGCCGCCGCCTCCTCCTCCTCCTCCTCCTCCTCCTCCTCCTCCTCCTTCCACTGAACCAGGCTGTTTAGGAAACAACACATCTCTTTCCCTGGTTGTTTTCTCTATTCTGGTAATAGACCACACCAACTGCAGTTCTAGACCATATACTTGTATATGTTGTATCTTGGTATATATAGAATGATGCTCACATTTATATTAAATATGTATTTTGATCAAAATATGAGTCTAATTGTGTTGATGCCTTTAAAAACCATTGTTACAATTTTAATTGAAACTGAGGTAATTTTCAGACTAATTGGAGACAGTTGATACCTTGATGGTATTAAATTATTACATCTATAGATAGAATATATCTCTCATTCAGATCTGCCTGCAACCCTTTAATATAATTGAATAATGTCCACATTTTCTTAGGACCTAGTCTTTTTTTTTTTTGGTCAGGTTTGTTATTTGATATTCTTTAGTTTTTGAGTGCCATGGTGAAAGACATCTTGTTTTCTGATCTATTTTCCTGTTGGTCATTGTCAGTAGAGAAATGCCCTTGATTTTTCTGAGTTGATCTTATAACTGACAAAAGTGCTGAATGCCTGTCTACATTACCTGCATTCATTTGTCTGCTATTCTAGGTGGTTCTGAGCTCTAGGGAACCATGCCGTCTGCTGTAGATGGCAGTCTGTCCCTTCTTCCATCACCATGCCCATAGCTCACCTGTTCCCTTGAAGATACTGGTCCCAGGGAAAGAGACACAGAGAACAGTTGCATGATTCATGTGAGCATCCTTTGAAACTCAAAGGTTCCAAAGGTTCTTCCGAACCATAATCCCAAGACCTAGTCAACATGACCTTGTTGGGAAATAGAGACTTTCCCGGTGTATTCAAATTGGAGATCTTGAGATCATCCTGGATTCTGGGTAGACCAGTAGCCTCTGAATTCAGTGACTGAGACATGCAGAAAGACCATGTGAGGATGGAGATAGAGACCAGGATGCTGTAGAGCAATCCAGAGGATTTGGTATTGTGCGAGCCAACAGAAGCAAGGCAGGGGCGGGAAACATTTCCCAAAGCCCCCCCCCCCCCAAGAGTCACTACTATACCTTGATTGAAGGCCAAACTTCTGGACTCCAGAACTATGAGAAAGAAAAATGGGTCTTTTTTTTTTTTTTTTTAACCACCAAGACTATGTTGTATGTTATGGGGGCTGTCTTTGACTTCTCCTCTGTTCCTACTCTGAGTTCCTGACTCAGATGTTCAGACCATTCCTTTCTGCCATTCCTTGTATAAAGTGTGTGATGGAGGTCATAAGTGTTCATAGGCTGGACTTCATTCTGTAGAATATTGGTACACATAAATTCTGCAGACACTGGTATGACGTATCATATCATTTATCACTAAGTATTTCTGATTTCCACTATGACTCTTTTTCAAGTGTGAAGTATTGAAAAATGCTTTTGTTCCTAAGATTAACATTTTTCATTCATTGTTATTATTGTCTGGCCTTTCTTTAAAATTTACTGATTGCTTATGGTTCGGGAATAAGCTCCAGTTTCATCCATAGACGTGTGGGTTTCCAGTGTTCCCAACACTGTTTATTGACAAGTTTCTCCTTTGGCACTAGCTAGGCCATATCATGACTGTCATATATTTAGAACTTTCTATTCCTAACTTGGTTCATTTGGCTAATCTAAGTCTTCATTGGTAAAGCTCTATTTAAAAAAAAAATTGTTAAGGCAAGCTCTGTCTCCTAATTCTGTTTAAATTGTTAATTTCACTAGTAAATCTCCATTGGGTGAGGTTTTTTTTTTTTTTTTTTTTTTTTTTTTTTTTTT